>NC_137973.1:79431995-79881083 GCF_963924665.1 Micromys minutus | reverse complement strand
AGGGGGTTAGGGCCACTGTGTGATTGGTAAGACAGTCACAGTGACACACTGATCTGCATGTCATGAGTACTGGATTAACTCCTGTTCACAAACCGTCCAACACTGGGCCTGACCAATGAGGTCTGCACTCATTGGATACTGACATCCTTCTTGATGTCATGAGCCCGTGTCTGAGTTGTTTGACCAGTTAAAGAACCTCTTCTTTCTCATGCCTTTTTGATTAGCACTCAGGGAGAAAAAATAACAAATGTTTCAGTAAAAAAGTCAGTACAGTACAACCAACTGCGATTTATCAGAACATCCAAAAAGAGCCATCCAACCCCCACCACCAAAATAATTAGAATCTAAAACCTATACTAAACTGGCCTAAAACCACCAAGTGTGGCATTAGAGAATAAACACACACACACACACACACACACACACACAATCAAACATACACAACACACACACAAGGTCTTAAGTCTGCCCCTTGAAATAGGGACAACAGAGTTACCTCACAGGGCTGCTGGGAGCCATGTACCAGATATGACTTTCGGTTGAAGAGAGAGGCCCGAGGAAGCCTTGGTGTCCTTAGAATAAGTGTAGGCTTTGCTCAGCTTCCCTACCCCCACCCCTTTCATCTTTGTCATTCTTCTGTTTCCGCATCTGAGTTAACAAAGGCTGAAATGGCCAGTCTGAGAACACTTGAGTGTGTTTGGATACTCCAAGAGAAGAGGCCTTTTAAATGACACCTGGGGGCCAGTTATGTATGAATTCCTGTAGAAGTTTCCAGGGAACCCCTAGCCGGGGTTTTTCTCCTTTGGAGAGAGCCCCAGCACAGCTCCCTGCAGACCAACTACAAATCAAAAGCCGTGTGTCATGTTTTGACATTTCCCCGTCAGAATTCATCTATCAGCGAGACATGGGTCATATGACTAATCTTGTTTGATTTGGCATGAGGTGAACTATAGGTACGTTTCCTATTTTGACTAAAATTATTAAACATACCAAAGGGAATACCCCAGGTGTGTTAGTCATCCCTGGGTACACATGAACACACAGGTCTGAGGTTCAGCCCCACTAGCAGGATAATGTATTACCACAATGCCTCAGGTTTAAAACACATACTTGGTCCAAATTCTTGCTTCGCTTGGAGATTTCTGTCACTGTTGTGAGAGTCTTGGGTTTCCTCTTCCCAGTGCCTGGATTCTCCATCGACACAAAGGGGGAACTTCACAGGACAATATGTGGAGCCTAGATGACAGTAGCCGAATGAGAAGGACACATTTTCTATGCTACCCCACGGAGCATTTTCCTGACTGTTTCTGTTATAGTCATTGACTAGTGCCGAGGAAGGTGGATTTGCAAACCTGAAAACATATGTTCTCTGGAGGCCAGCTTTTCAAAAACATACTTTTACCCTGACATGTCATCGCAAATTACACAAAAGAATGATCACAGGTCAATCTACATAATTTTAATTTTGTGGTTAGTTGATTACGAAAGCACACATACCCTCCCGGCCCTGCCAAGAGGCTGCAGGATGCACATTGCTTCTCCTTCAAGAGGAAAGAATTGCAGTTCTTCCAAAAGATGGGCAATGCTTTCTTAAGGAAACATAACTCGAAACTTGCCCCTTAACAAAACTCAAAGTGCGATGACCGCGTTGGCAGTCCCTTCTCATGACCTGTAGAGCCATAAGCCGTCAAACAGAGCATTTAAAAAGGACAAAAGGAAAACACAAAGAACAGAAGCCACAAAGCCTGTTTCTAGGCACATCCCAGTGTCAAAGTGGATCTTTGTCGTGCCCTGTTCATTATTTTGCTGATTGAGAAGAAAAGTCATCAGGTGTTATGTATCCATTTCATTCTCTACAGAAATATCAACTGGTAGAAGTTACACACACATCCTACGGGAGGGTGGGGCCTCTCCTGCATCCTCAGTTCCTAATCCAATGCTCCCCACCACAGTCAGCATGGCAGTTGCCCCTGGCCAACAGGTAGCTCTCTTCTGTAAAGGAAAGTATGAATTTGAGCTATAAAATGAGCACACATATTTTTCTATTACTCTGGATGCGTCTACTTGCTGAGTTTACATGAATTCTAGCAGGAGGTGTTATTAAATAGCCTCGGAAATTAGCCCCAAAACAATTATCTTGGTTTAGCTAGGGAAGAAAAAAAAAAAAAAAAAAAAAAACCCCTCTGACACCAGAGACTTAATGAAAAGAACATTTGAGGTTCTGCGATTGAGTATCAGTTGGACACCTCTGTAGCTATTAACCCTTATGGGCAGGATTTTTTTATTATTATTTTTAATTGAATTGTTTTTGGAAAACTGCACATTAAAACCTGACTTTTCCCCCATGACAGTCAGGGATCCCAGGGCAAACCGTGAAATAATGGTTTCTTTCAAAGTTTGCTCTAAACCTCACTGTACTGCGAGGTTCAACAGAAATTAGTGTTTCATAGTTAATAGATTTATAGAAATACGAAGCAGGAGAGAACGTCTCTAGTAACATGATTCACCACCCATCCCTTATAGTCATCTTTCCCCAACACCTAAGGCTTTCTTTGTATTTTGTAACAAATAAAATGTGAATTAAACCTTCCTAAACTCTCAAGAGAATATTCCAGAGTTACTAGGTTGTTTTTTAAAATTTTCCTCTCCTTCCCTTACATTGGCAAACTGTTAGTATTTGCAGGATTGCTTTCTTTCTACAGTTTTGAAGCACTCCAAAGAACGTCTCTTTGGTATTTGCTTTGTTCAAATATTTGTTGCCCCCTATCATGTCAAATCTTAAAAGTTCCTCGGTCAGTTGCTTTAATCTCTCCTCCCAAGCACCTTTCCCAACCTCACCTCCCTGGTCACCTCATCATTCAACACAGTTTTTCTCTTAACTCTCTCCAGCGGTCCCTGCACTTCTGGAATCGAGCTTATCCAAGCTAAATGCGCTTTTCCAGGTGGGTCATATATCACTCCCAAGTCTGAGACGTGACGGCTCTTTGTACACTGCCCAGATGCTTGTGGGGTTCATCTTTTTTTCCTGATCATTGTCAGTACGCTGACTTGGAGTTCGTTTGAATATCTCACACTGATTCCTGTGGGAGTCTCCTGCAAACAGTCAGTCTTCTACCCTCTGGCCTATGAAAGACTGAACTGCAGAGAGAACGGGGACGTGGGGAACTATGTCATGAAAATGTGTCCAGGTACCCCACCCCTTCTCCTGCCATCTGCAGAAACAAATCTATTTTCTTGGCATTTCCCTTTTTGTCAACTGTACTTTGTTACGGAAATATCATAACGGCTCTGCAGACAGCATTGCCTCTGAGACCATCGGCATGAATTCAGCTTAGGGCCCGTGTTCTCTTTGCTGCGTGACAAATGCTTGGAAAACGTAGTTGGACCGGCCTTCACCGAAATGAAAGCAGGATTTATTTAATCCCAGCAAGCTGGTTCTTTACATTTCGTTCAGCCATTCATGCTAAATCATTTAAGTGTTTCCCTGACCATCAAAATAGTTCATAGCATATAAAAATGGAAAAAGAAGGAGGGGTAATTAAATGTGATATTCTATAATTTTAGCTATGTTTAAATTTCTTTAGGCAACGCCATAAATCACACTGTTCTATTCTAAACAAGAGAATACAAATCTGTAGTTATAGTTACCCATGAGGCCAAGGCAGGAGGATCACGGGTTCAAGGCCTGGGAAGGCTAGACAGTAAGTTCAAGGTCAGCTTCAGCACCTTAATGAGACCCTGTCCAAATCCAAAAAGACAGTGAATATAGCTCAGTAAAGTACTTACTCAGCATGCCTGAGACCCTAGGTTCGTTCTCCAGAAATACAAATAAATTAATGATTACTACTCAACATAAAGGCCTGTTTAGGGCAGTTCTAAGCATCATGAAAAGACACTTTAACACCAATGAAGGAAATCTAGTGAATTGAAATGCCCAGTGTGGGGGAAAGGTTCTCCAAGTTTCTCATATGAATAGAAATATAAATCAGTACAAGAGTTTAAGAGGCCATCCATTATATGAACCCTTCCCATTGACCGTTGAATGTCAGTCAAAATTTGACTCAATTACAGAGTCAAGAAAACAGAAAAGACTCAAAAACAGGTGTTATCAAAGACAGGTGATCAAACTTCTTCCAGTTCATGCATGTTAAATTCTATCAAAGTGCCCCCGTTTTGAGCATCAGAACCGCAGAGCTGACCCAGGAATCTTTAGCAAGGATGAATAGAGCTAGCTCTTATATCTTACGGTCATTGTAGCCAGGAGTCTTTCCACTCCATCTGACACTCAGATGATGTCAGCTCAGAAGGCTCCAGTTCTCTGGCTGCCTCTGCTGTCTATGGTTTCAACAGCCAAGAGACCATCTCTCCCTCCCCTTTCCAAAGCCACAGGCCTGGTTCTTGCTGCCCTGAGATGAGTTGCAAGTCCTTCAATTAGCAGTCATCCCTGTGGGAAACTCTTGAGTTTTACCGGAGCTCCACAGTTTGGTTCAAGAGAACCTTCTGTGATGAGGGCCCTTATTGGTAACTTGAGTCACCCAATACTATAACCAGTGTCATCCAAAGTTGATGTTGCTTCAAATGTGCCCAATATAGCTAGAGACAATTTTTATTTAAGGTCATTTAAATCTGAGTCAAATAGACATGATTGTATATACAGTTCTAGAGTTTGAGTTGTAGAGAACACCCACTGAGTTCATAGCTTGGGGGATGGTTTTGGGGAGTCACTCCTACTTTGCCAACCAGGGACTTGTAGATGCCAAAAAGCGATAAATATAATGCATACTCCTTTAAACACTCCAAACTGGAGATGCTGACAGCATTTGAAGGGATGGTCGAACCTTCTGCGATATGGTTCACATCACGTTACATCCAAATTTTCTGTTGCTGTTATTGCTTAGTTACAGTAGACGCAGAAGGGACCGTGTGAACAGAGAGCTGGGTCTGTAGGATGTGCACTGTAAGCCTCTGTTGGATATCTTTTTGTGATTCATTGTTTATCCTCAAACACTCTTTGTGGAGGGTATGGAGGAAGGTCTCCCTGTGTAGGCCAGGCTAACGGTCTGTTGATGGCTCCCACGAGTAGCCCAGGCTCTGACTTCTAAGCTCTGCCTCCTGAGTGCTAGCCTTATGGGTGCTCTTTAACTCCTCACCAAACTCCACACCCAGTCTGTATTTTTCCAAAATAACTCTAACTCTAACCCTAACCCTAATATCCCTAACCCTAACCCCTAACTAACCCTAACCCTAAAACACCACAGATGAGACCAAATTTAAGTTAATGCATTTTCACTACAGTGAACTCCACTGAAGACAAAATAATAATAATGATTATTAATAATAATAATAATACAGTGATAATCTCTAGGCCCTGTTAGCATCAGACATGTACAATAATCATCCTGCTGCCATGGTACATTCTGGGTCATCCCTGGCTACAGAGCTTCATGTTAGTTTGAGGACAACAATGGTTGTGTGAGACCTTGTCTTTAAAAATCAAGCAAGCAAAGAAGAAGAAAGTTTATCTTAAATGTCACCATACAGAGATGACTACCTTGGGCATTGGTCAATGTTTCTGGTGTCACTAATACTAATGCGTTCTTTTGGCAGTGGATCTTGGTTCTGGGAACTGAGTCCAGGGCCTCTCACATGCCCAGCGCCAGCTTAACCACTATGCCCCACTTCCTTTTCCTGTCTGTGTTTCCTGAGAGGGATACCCACTGCAGTGACTCCTTAGTAACTTCTGGCAATGTGCCCTTTAAGAACAACCTGCTTAATGACCGAGTGGTGTTCTATTTCGAGAATATGGACAAACACCTGAAAAAAAACTCCAAGGTCAAGGGCATGGGAATCCCTGAACATTCTGGCAGGGATTTTATTTATTGCTGAGTATCAGACCACGGAACAGTGTCTGACATCTGGGATACATTCAGTAAGTCTTGAGTGCATATTGATGCATTTCCCTTCGAATTTCAGGCAGGCGAGCATGAGATGAACTCATGTCTTTAAAATCTTCATCAACCCGAAGACTTTTGATTTATCTTTAGCATTGTAGACAGGATAGTATCTCATTACAGATTTATTTTAACTTATTCCTCTTGGATACAAGTTGTGTTAAATCATGCGTATTTAGGCAAAAACAATTTCTACACACTAAGAGACTCATAGCTTTGGATTTTGGCTGAATGTCTCAGAACTTTAAAGTTTTGACTAAACAAAGTCTAGTTCCATTACGGAGTCAGACTCTAGTCTCCTAAAATCCCATTTGACCTAGAGAAGTTACTGGCCATCTTTTGTCTCATCACTGGGTCCTGAGATATGAGTAGCTGGGGGAGGCTGAGGAAGGGAAACCAGACCTCCTTAGGCTGCAGAGTTAGTTCACAGCCTGCCTGCAACTAGGTAAGGCCCTGTTGCAGAACAAAAGGTCAGATAGGGGGGCAGGAGGGCTCCTGTTTAACATGTACAAGACCCCTGGGTTCAATTCCTAATATACATACATGCATGCATACATACATGCATACATACTCTTACGGATTTATGTTCTAACAAATTTCCAAATAAAGAACCCTAGAAGAGAAATGTAGCCATTTTTTTCCTCCATATGTAACGTCTTCCTTCAGCAAAATCTTACCTTTACTCCATGTCCTAAATTTATATCCTAGTCTAGTATGTAAGCAAAGCTTCAAATGATTATGCAGTGGCTTGGGAGGCTTGGGACTCTGGAGTTTATCCCAGTAATTCACTGCTGCCACCACAAAAACAAAACAAAACAAAACAACAGCAACGACACCAAACCCAAAGTCTCAGAACTGGAGAGATGAAGGTAGGAACTTCAGACAGATCTTAGGTGATCAGTAACCTTGTCACGGATGAGACTGCTTCCTGGGGCAACCTCCCCGGAACTGTTCCTCTCTTCCGTATTTCAGCCCTTCTCTTGTACCTGCCCCTGCTCCCTCTCCCTATGGGTGCCTAAGGCTTTTCCTGCTCTCTCTGCCTTTAGCACAGTCCTGGACTTTCTAGCCCTTCACACCTGTGCTCCTGTTTCAAGTTCACTAGAGAAAGTGAATCGGGCCCACTTTTCCTCAAGCGTGGCTTTCTCTCCTCTGACTCAAGTCCAAAACACTCTGATGGCGAGGGAGGATCGTGACGTTCAAATACGGGCCAAGAACGCATCACCGTCATGGGGCTAGCTTTCAAAGACACACAGGATTGTAACCTCTCCTAAAGGGCCATGTCACAAAGGCTGCATTTGTTCGACACTGATGTGCTGGGGCCAGAAAGGACTTCCCACTGTGTGGCAGTAATTCAAAGACGCGAGGAATATATAATTTATATAACCATCTAGTCATTATTGTTTTTTGAAATTATTTATGGTACAATCAGAAGTCTATAAACACACCAGTTTAATTCTAACGCTAAGATTTTTCTGTGTTTATTTGTAAGTGTAAATGGTTTCTCTGCCTATGCCAGGCATTTCTGATTTCACAGCAGCAATTTTAAGAACAAAACAACAACAACAAAAACTTTCATGTTTTCGTTCTAAATATAAGACACCCCCCCTTTGTAGTTATATTTTACTAGGCACCGATGTGTAGAAATTTTAGTAGCTGCTTACTTACAGTATCCTCCACCCATCCCCCCTAAAAGTCTAATCTGACTTTGGAAAAAAAAAAACAAAAAAAACCAAAACCAAAACAGAACAGAACTACCTCTTACAGTGCTGCATTTCAGGAATTTTAATTCATTTAAAGAGTGAGAATCCATCATTATCTGCTCCTCCCATAGGAGTCAAAATGGTGTGATTGGAGAGAGGGAGGCTCCCAGGCAGTAGAAGGCTCGCCCAGCGAGGACGATGCCAGGGTTTGTGATCCTGACCTTGCACCAATGGGGTACGGTAGTGTGGGGCTGTAACCGGGAGGCTTGGGGATCGGACGTTCACTGCCATCCTCAGCTCCACGGTGAATTCGTGGCTATTGTGGGCTGCATGAGACACCGTGTGAAGCAAGCAACAGGAATGACAGTAGCACAATCATTAATCTGAACTAACGATCTGATGATGTGTCCATGTTCCCTCTGTTTTCCTTTTGTATTTCATGATTTTTGAAATCCTTTGCTTTCTCTGACTTTTGCTGTAATTAAACTCTGTTATAGGGTAAGCTAAACCATTTTCTCTTTCTCACTAGATTTCTGTGGGTAATCTTCCTAGTCTTGTTTAAAATTTGTTTTTTAAGGACACAGAAATGCTGTGTCTTAAAAAACAAACAAACAAACAAACAAACAAACAAACAAACCAGCATCCTAAAGGCCGTGCCGAGCTTCACTGCTTCCATTTTGCAGCTTTGTCTCTGAGTTGTGGAAGCTCACGGGAGGAGAAACCCTTCCGTAACGGATGATGGGGCTCACCTTTCACCTTAGTGAGCATCTAGGACGGAGCCACTTATGGGTGTCTCATCTGTCCATATGCTCTTTAATCCTGAGATCCTAGGAGGCCACAACCTTCGGTACAGACTCAAGCAATCGCCTGCCTCTGTGGTCCCCCAATGTTTCTAGGTAGACAATCCAGAAAATGCAGAAAATGAGGTTGAGGCACTCCATGGTATCATGGTGCCTCCTTATGTATTTTGCACCAGCTTAACCAATTACTTTATCTCCCTGAAAACTGCTCCCATGTCTCCATTGGCTGAGCTTCTCACAATACTTGACAGTGAAAAGATTGGTACACAAATTTCTGGTTGCTCGATTACAACAGCACCTACTCTAGTTCAAAGTGTGTAAGGTGTCATCTGTTTAGTTAACGGACAGCCCTTCCTGCTTCAAGCTAAGCAAAAGCAACCGACCTAAAAGCATGTAGTCTTGATGCAAGCCCCTCCTACCCTGAGGATTTAGAGAGCCTGTGGTTTAGAGGGCTGGTTGTTCTTAGTCTTATAGCATATTGATTGGCTTGTTTCTCTAGTGCTCCTGAGGTAGAGAGACAGAACCTGTGATTTTAGAGGAAACCCCATCTGAGCTATCACAATTACACTTCCACTACTCAGGTTCGGCAGAATTATAAGTGTATTTCCCCAAGATGCAGTCAAACAGTCTACTTATTACTGCTTCCTCAACAGCGCACTCACAGGCGGTTTTGCCCTGAACAATAACTAAGACGGCCTGTGTGGGCAAGTACAATAATTTGACTTTAGGAAGTCATTATCTGAGCCAGCCTCCCTTCTGGAAGGGCTCAAGGTTATTATTGACAGAAATGAGCCTGTGTGTTATGTTTAACACACTCTTAGAACACTGGCACAAATACTGTATCATGTTTTCCTGTTTAAGTGTCTCTTTGTTACATGCATTCAAGAAAAAGTATTTCCCATGGGGCCAGAGAAAATTCTCAGCAGTTAAGAGCACTGGACCACTCTTGCAGAGAGCCAGAATTTGACTCTCAGACCACCTATAACCCCATCTTTAGGGGATTCAATACACACTTACATATATACATATGTACACACACACACACACATATTTAAAAAAATATCAAAACCCACTTTCCACATGATATTCATTTCCTTCTTCAAAACAATTTGTTTAGTTGGACAAGGTTTCTCTGTGTAGCTCTGGCTATCCTGGAACTTGTTCTGTAGACTAGGCTGGCCTCCAGTTCAAAGATGAAATGGCTCTGTCTCTGATTGCTGGGATTAAAGGTGTGTGCCAGCACAAATGACTTCTTTCCTAAAAATTTGATTTGAAATCTATTTTCTTCAACAAGAGATATTTCCAAACAATTACTATAAATTTCTGTCTTGTTTTAAAACCATCTTAATATTTTAAATACTCAAAAATTTTTACTATAACAGATATATTGTGTTCATGTCCATTTTTAATTGTGTTACGATCTGCAATGCACATGAATTGTGTATGTCTCCCCCCCTCGTGTGTGTGTGTGTGTGTGTGTGTGTGTGTATTGTGTATTGTGTTTTTGTGTGGGGGAAGTTATAACAAAATTTTACAAATGCTGAAGTTAGCGTTTAATTTTGCTTATATATTTATTGATTTTCACTAGACCTATGACCTTGTGCAGGCTGAGTCCTGTGCTGGCTGAGCCCTGTGCAGGCTGAGCCCTGTGCAGGCTGAGCCCTGTGCTGACTGAGCCCTGTGCAGGCTGAGCCCTGTGCAGGCAGAGCCCTGTGCAGGCTGAGTCCTGTGCTGACTGAGCCCTGTGCAGGCTGAGTCCTGTGCTGACTGAGCCCTGTGCAGGCTGAGTCCTGTGCTGACTGAGCCCTGTGCTGACTGAGTCCTGTGCTGACTGAGCCCTGTGCAGGCTGAGCCCTGTGCAGGCTGAGCCCTGTGCTGACTGAGCCCTGTGCAGGCTGAGTCCTGTGCTGACTGAGCCCTGTGCAGGCTGAGCCCTGTGCAGGCTGAGCCCTGTGCTGACTGAGCCCTGTGCAGGCTGAGCCCTGTGCAGGCAGAGCCCTGTGCAGGCTGAGTCCTGTGCTGACTGAGCCCTGTGCAGGCTGAGTCCTGTGCTGACTGAGCCCTGTGCAGGCTGAGTCCTGTGCTGACTGAGCCCTGTGCTGACTGAGTCCTGTGCTGACTGAGCCCTGTGCAGGCTGAGCCCTGTGCAGGCTGAGCCCTGTGCTGACTGAGCCCTGTGCAGGCTGAGCCCTGTGCAGGCAGAGCCCTGTGCAGGCTGAGTCCTGTGCTGACTGAGCCCTGTGCTGACTGAGCCCTGTGCAGGCTGAGCCCTGTGCTGACTGAGCCCTGTGCAGGCTGAGCCCTGTGCAGGCTGAGCAATCTGTCAACACCTCGGTTCCTTATCAACTCTGTGCATTTTGATAGTACTTTGTTTCAGCTGGGAGCAGTGCAACTTAGGTGTCCTGGATTTCAGTTTGATTTTGAGTTTTGTTCAGTGTGTTTCCCTACCATTTATCACTGTTGACTAAGCAGCAAATATGTTTTCTCCAATGGTGGGGAATGTTTATACACCTTACCGCTGGTCCCTTCATTAAAGATCACCTGCTAGTATCTAACACTGTGCAGAGCCCCCTGAGACCAGGGGCAGAAGAGAGAGACAGAGCCCTGCAGTGCTTATGGTCTAGAAGAAGATGCTCTGATTAAGTATTTGAGCCAGATGCTAACACGCTCTCCAGAGACACTGGAGCATCGCTAGCTTGTCTCTCTTGATTTTTCTCAGTAGCCAACTCATCTCTGTTTACAGTCAAGGGGCATGTAGGTTCCACCGACTGTGAGAAACCCATGCTTTCTAAAGGAAGTGAGCAGCGGACCACATATTCCTTATTTTAACCTTGGAGCAGATCAGAGTAGACACAGAGGCAAGGAATGCAGCCTGCTGCCAACTACTGTTCAAGGAACACAATGTGCCGTCCTCCCCCACAGCGCTCTTTGATGTATTTCCTAAAATCTCTAGGTATGCCAGCTGTATATATATATAAAAAAATCCACTGGATGAAAAGCTTGACAATAAATATAGGTGAAATTATCCTAGTCAGAGAAATGTGTGAGGGGCAAGCTCTTTTGATTCAGCTCTCCTTAGAGTTCTGATGGTATCGTGATTCATATTTCAGTGTGTTGAATTATCACTCACACGTAACGACCACGCCAGAGGGAAAAGAAACGAGAACTCGCATATCCTTTAGACCCAATTCCTTCACCAAAGTCCCAGAACAGTGAGACAATGAATGACAGCAACAGCTGGAGTCAAAATAAGCCAGCACTGAGTAGATGACACTTGAGAGCTTGGGGTCTTTTGAAGCCAGTAAATAAAAAGATGTCACTAGCCAGTGGTAGTGCAGGACTTTAACCCCAGCACTTTGGGGATGGAGGCAGGTGGATCTCTGAGTTCAAGGCCAACCTGTTCCAGAGTGAGTTCCAGGACAGCCGGAGCTACACAGAGAAACCATGTCTCAAAAAAAAAAAAAAAAAAAAAAAAAACCTAACCAACTAAACTAAACTAAACTAAACAAAATATCTGTAAAGCTTCACAGAACTTGTTGGTAGAGAATGCAGGAATAGCTGAACTAAAATAGAAGTCAACAATAGGTCTCAAACTGAGATGAAGTGAGATGGAGTAGCTTCTCTGATCTGTCTTAGGATGTATATTTCGCTTAACTGAAATAATCAATTTATCAATTATTTATTTTTCTCAGTTCTAAATGTAGTCACTTGGAAGCAAGGACCTCTGGTACTGGGGAATCCCGGTACCTGCAGAGCCACAGTTCTCCTCTCAGACCTTTCATTGTGAAGAAGCAGGTTTGGAGAGGGCTGAGTAACTTGTCCCCAAGAGGCACAAGCTGCAAGAGTGAGTCAAGAGTCGCCAGATTGCCACAGTAAGGGGTGGCCTTGCTCTAGAGACAGAGGTGGGTGCTGCTTCTCCCAAGTGGAGCAATGGTGGCTTCTCAGAGTTAGTCTCTAGCTGCTGTGAAGAGATTCTGAAGTCTCAACCTCATTCCCAATCCACAGGGACAGTAAATGGTAAGAATGTCACCGGAGAACTGAAACCTTTCCGGAGAACAGGAGAGGGAACCCCATCTGAGCGGGAACCAAGGCATGGTACTGTAGGGAATCACAGGAAAGGAGAACAAGTTGGGTACCCAAAGGTTGTCATGGTCTTTAGGATGCCCTGCAGGAGAGATCCCCGCTCCTCAGGGCAGTATAGTGTTCTTCTGTGACTCACCAGCGTTGTGGCCGGCTCCGTTCTCCAAAGAGCCTGACGGCAGGCGACTCTTACATTTGTTGTTCTTAGCACAGCCTCGAGTTCTAAGGCTTGTGTGGCTGACCTCATTTTCTTCTTCTTGTTTGGGCCTCGCCTTCCACCCTGAACTCTGGGCTCCTTACCAGACACCCTTGGCCTCGTGACCTCAGAGACCATTGTTCTGGATGCTGCCATCATAACAATTAACCTAGTTATAGGGTTGCAGTCGGCAGGGCTTGGGCTTCTCCAGGTATACTCCTTCCACTGGGTGCTTTCTCAAGCCTGTCGCCCCAGGGACCAGTGGCCTAGTGCCCTTCAGATAACACAGGTGCTTCTGCTCTGGAATAATCAGGCCACGAGAAAGAGCATTCATAGAAAAGGCTTTTGTGCTAGACAAACCATAGACAAAGCACGGATTCAGCCATGGACCAATCCAGTAGAGCAAGCCTGGCAAAGAGAAAAGAAAACAAAACAAAACCACAACATTAGACAACAAGGGTCTCATTAAGTAACACAATTATCCAACAGCAAGCTCAGTTGCTGAGAGTGCAACCTTGGTCAAACTGGGCGTGGTTCTAGCATGTGCTGCCTGACCCTGGGTATATAATCTGACTGACTGGTTCTTCAGGTTCCTCGTTCATTAAAAGAAAGAGGATAGTTACATTGCAAATCTTAAAATATGCTTACACAGCCAGTATGGTAGTGCACACTTGGAATTCTCACACTCAAGAGGCAGAGCCAGGAGGATCTTTGAGGACAAGGCCATCCTGGTCTACAGAGTGAGTTCCAGGACAGCCAGGGCTACACAGAAAAACCCTGACTTGAGAAGCAACATATATATGGCATGATAGTGTGTGTGTGTGTGTGTGTGTGTGTGCATGCCTGTGTATACATGTAACACATATAAACACACCTACAATACCGCTGGCACCTAATGGTGCTCAAACATTCTTTATTTACTATGTAGCCCAGAACTCATAGAGATCTGCCTGTCTCTGCCTTGTAAGAGCTCAGATGAAGGGCATGCTGTTCAGTGTATATCTGCTCAAAACATGCATAGTGGTTTCACACAGTCTGCCAACTCATTTTCTCTACCTTTGACATAAAAAAAAAAAAAAAAAAATCAGTTCAGCAACTCTGGCTGACTTCTGGAGACCTTATCTCTAAAACTTCCTCACTGGGACAACTACCTGACTTTTTAAATTACGAATATGCTGCTTCTGTGATGGGTAAGCTTGGCTGTCAGTGTGACACACTGGAGAAAAGGAAATACATGTCACTTGAAGATTCACCTCCATCAGGTTGGCCTTTGGCTATCTCTATAGGGCATTTTCTTGACTCCTCTAATTGTTAAAAGAGGGCCAAGTCCACTGTGGACAGTGCTATCCTTATGCACTGGGATACATAAATAATAGTAGCTAGCTAGACATGGCATGAAAGAAAGCCAGTAAGCAATATTCTTCTGTATTTTATGTGTCAAGTTCCAGCCTTGACTTCTTGCCTTGGTTTCCCACAGCTGATGGGCTGGACTCCACAATATAAATAAACCCTTTTCTCCCCCCACTTCCCCCAAAAGAGAAAGAGTTCTTGCCTAGAGCACAGGAAAGAGCCATCAGGAAGTCTTACATTGTTAATCTTAGCGTTCTTTTCTACTATACCTTTGTCCTAGGAGAGGATGGGACCTGGAGAATTCGTTGGTTTTGTTAACCTGGATGTTGGATGGTAGACAGTGTGTGTAAGATGAAGCAGAGGCACCATTTCATCAAAGACTGTGCGAATTCGAGGTCAGAGTCACTCTTCCTAACATGAGTGCCAAGACTCTGAGATGCTACAAAGGCTCTGAATGGGGCTTCTCAGCTTTGTTTACATGACAACATCCTTTCTTGATCAGGGTTGTCCCAGGCATGTGGGTGCAGTAGCAGACCTGTGCCCTTCCCCTTGAAATGGCAATACGTTTAATAATGTCAGATGCCTTGCTGGAACAACTCCCCCCCTCCTCCATTCACCCCCACCGCCACTCTCCTACAAAGCCGGCAGGCTTCATATTGAGAGCTGTGGCTTTAGCTATGTAATCACGTACATGTCTCAGGAAGCTGAGTTCAGTGAGGGAAATGCCTTCTACAACCAAAGAAGGTTAGGGTTAGCTGGGGGCAGTTGTTAGCCCACATCCGGGAAAGTGGTGTTTATTCCTGTAAGCCATTAATTAATATTGAGGTGAGGTCACTTTAATGAAAGGGATTGTAGTTCGTACTTTCCTTCAAAACTATTATCTGACAAGATGGCAATTATTCCATGGTTTCCACTGTTAAACAAGATTTTCCCCTGTGTATAGCGCTACTGGATAAATTATATCCACCTTAAAAGGGTTGAGCCAGGAGAGAAGGGCTTTGATATAATTTCTAGTTTATTTAGTGGCTGTATTTGAGATGGCCGGTTATTATTAACTTCTAGGCAGTGTCTATCAACACACCGTGGCTTTAAACCGCTTTTATTCCCTTTTTTTGTTGTATCTGTGAACTTAAGTCAAACTCTCTGGCTTGGCAGCATTTCTGTTAGAACTTCAATACCTTTTGGCTTGAGTAACTGCACTGAAAAATCCTAACAGGGTTCAGACAAGCACACGTTATTCAGACGCAGATCCGGAATCCAGACATACACAGACATGACTCAAAGGTTTTGTGCTCCCATTGAGCCCACGGACTGTCCGGCTGCACAGACAGCCTCTTAGCTCCAGCCAACATTCGAATTTACTGTATGAAAGCTAAGCTGTTTGGTGGGCTTTCTCCTTACGTTCCCTCCCTAGATAGGATATCAAGAGGACCAGCCGCTGTGAACAGAACCAAAGAGCTTTTGAAAGAAGAAATGCGGGCTATGTAACAGAAGGGATGAGAGAGGCCGAGCCCTCACCAGTAATAGAGGGGGAAGGTCAGAACCTTCACACTGAGTGTGGAAAGAGCGAGTGATGGGGTTGTGGAACAGGAGGAAGAAAGACCCGGTGAAAGGATCCTGTTACCACAAAACGGAACAAAAAGTTTCGTATGCAGGGAAGAAACCATATAAACCAGAGGCTCACATTGCTAGGACGTGATTTTATCTTACATCTTTTCTGGGTATTTCCAGGCAGAAGTAAACTTAGGTGAAGACAACGCAGGGGTATTCTCAATGGGGAAAAAATAAAGAGGAGGAGGGGAAAGTGACCAAGGAAGGAAAGGACGGAGGAAGGTAAGGCCTTAGGATATGGAACAAGGGTAAAGAATCAAACGGAAAGGAAGTTGAAGATAAGGCCAAAATAGATGAAGGCAATGGTAGGAAAGGGTGGGGGAGGTTAGGTGGTAGAAAGGTTAATTAAAGGGAAATTCGGGGCTAGAAAAAGTAACTGTATGCCCTTCTTTGTTTGAAGAGTCGCCATACTTTTAGAAAGCAGACTACCGGACAACATATTCTAATATTTTGAGTACAAATCCCTGAAGTATTGAAACTTAGTTCTTCGAGAGGATGTCTGTACATTTAACATACATAGTCTAAGATCATCTTCAGAGAGCACTAAACAGATAAAAATTATACTCAGATATGTATAGTTAATTTTATAGACTGCTGTCTTCTTACAAAAATTGGAAGAGTTTGCATTTAAATGTAAAACTACACTTAAAATGCACACAAACTTATAAACCTCTTCTTTAAGCCCAAAGTCATTGTCCTGGCTGAACTCCCTCTGGAGACTTTGTTTTTCTAAGTTTTTTTTTTTTAATTGGCCAAAATAGCTTTTAGATATTTCTAAGCAAAAGGATAGCAATATTCAACCAAATTAATGTTATCAGTGTGGTGATTATTTGAATTTTCTTGAAGTCAGAGCTGGTCCTCAGTGTATTAAATGTTTCCTGCCTTTGAAATCAAAGAATAAATGCATTTTTCCTACTGTAACATAAATATTAATATATTTAATATAAATATTAAAACTTTATCAAAAAATTGAGCACACAAAAGTTAACTGCAAACTTTGCCAAGGATTTTGATAAGAATTTAATTTGTTTTCAAATATCTTATCATCTATGAAATATATAAGCTACATAAGGTAGCTGCCAGTGTGGTGTTCAGTTTTCTGGTGTCTGTGTGATGAGCCATGGACGGCTGCTGTTTGTTTCCCTCTGGACTGTGTCTTTAAAAGGCTGTCCTATGTATTATAATGCAGGAAGTTATCAGTCCAGAGTGTGGAGACTTACACTCAGCCTCAGCCCTGCCTTCACCTGCTAATTGTGTGACTTGGTTCACTTCTCTCTTGTGAACTTGGGAACATGGACCCTCTGAAGGTAGCTGATCACAAAAATCTTCTTTGAAATGAAACAGGTAAAATCCGAGCGAACAAAAAGAAAAACATAGTTTAGCATAGTTTAGTTTCTTGCATGTAGAAAATATAATTTCTCTCATTAATGGTTATCGTCCAACACATGGATGTCTTTTCCTTTGTTTGGTCTTTATTTCCTTAGTATCTATTTCTTTATTGTGTGTTATGTACATTGCGTGTTATGTTGGTATGTGTGTGCTATGTAGATATGTGTGTTATATAGATGTGTGCATGTAGATTGTATGTTATATAGATGTGTGCTATATAGATGTGTGTGACTGTTCTATGATAAGAGGTTTAAGAGAAATTATCTTTTTCTATGATTTCCCACTTTTTTAAAAGGTAAGGTCTCTCTCTGAAGCTAGGACTCACTGTCTTCTCTCATTGGCTGGTCAGTGGACCCATAGGGGCCATTCCCCTCCCAGCACTGGCATTAGGGATGTGTTTGCCCACACTTGGCTTTTGTATGTATTCTAGGAGCTGATCTTAGATTGCACAGCAAGCATTTTACATCTCCTCAGCCCTCTTTTCTTCACATAACTAAATCTTCCTCTCACTGATAGGAAGAAACATAAAATAAAAAGAGAGCATTTGATTTTTCAAATCAAGCTCCTTTCTATAATACTGGAAGCCAGATCACTTTAAGTAAAGATCTGGAGGGAAATAGAATTCAGTTTAATAATTTTTTTTGCATGTATTTTCCTTTAAATGGCATCATATGAAGAGTTACAAATGGAATAAAAAAAAAAAATGCCACAGGTCACATGGTTTGAGCCCAGCCATTGGGAACACATCTGTGTCTGGGCTGTGTGGACAGTTCCAGGTCAGTCCTGGCCTTAGTCCAAAACTGCTTCCCAAATCAAAACCCCAGACAATTTGTAACTGTAACAAACAATAACTTAGTCCTCAGATTAACACTGCAAATGTTTTCCTGTTCCTGCTGTTATTAACCCATCCAGCAGGATGGAGGAGGCTCACATGAAGGACGGGATTAGTGGGTGAAGCTCGCTGGATGCTTTTTGTATGCAGCTAATTAGTTGTATGGTTACTTTCAGGCAAAATTTGTAGCTGTTTGTGGACATGAGGCTTAAGTTTTGAGGCTGGCTTGGGACTTGGTAGGTAGTTGGTCCAATTTTGCCTTTGAGTTCAGATCCCCCTGCCTCAGCCTGTCAGGTGATGGCAGATAACAGATAGGACCCGACATCCAGCTCGGAAACAAAGCGTTTCTGATTTTCAAGTCACTGAATCATTTCTTTCCCAGGAGCTCACTCTGAGTTGTTGCTCACTTATCAAATATAGAATGTGGAGTCATCCTTGGAATGCTTTGGCCAGATCGCCACTAACACTTAACCTCTTCTGCCGAAGCTAGAGGCTCTCTTCCAAATCAAGCAGGAAAGGCCTCAAAGACTAAAATAAAAGGCAACGACTTTGCCAAACGGTGATGTCAGTAGTAAGGAAGTCGAGAGACAAAATGGAAGAAATGAGTTTGGAAAGAAAGCTAGCCTTGTAAGGAGTAAAAGGAAATGCAGAGACTCAAGGGCTCTCCAGCAGCCTAATGAATGGGTGGGTTTGAGATGGACGGTCCTTGGAGGAGGCTTGGGATTAGATTAGGTTAAAGAAGTAAAGAATGAAGGAAGGCATGGAGGGGCCGGTGTCTACGGTTGGTGTCTTGTGAGAAAGGGCAGCCAGGCAGTGGCTGCGGCTGATAAATTGGCCAGTGCAAGAGCAGACACGAAGGCTCCGTGCTGTGACAGTCACAGAGCACCTGACCCGGACATCCAAAGGAGTTACTTAAAATTACAGTTGGCTTTTCTTCCTGCTCTTCTGCCTCCTCTCCTCCTCCCCTCCTCTTCCTTTCCCCCTCCTCTCTTCCTCCGCCTCCTCCTCTCTCTTCCCCTCCTGCTCAGTTTGTTTAAAGAGAAGGGAAATACAAACAACTAATTTACAGGATGTTACTGTAGGAACTATTACTAGGAAATAAAGAAGGGAAGTCCTGGCAGATGTAACTGTATCAGAAAAGAAAAGGGACAGACTAGGTGCACAGTTAATCTGCTGTGACTTATAATGCACACTTCATCTTTTCTCACAGTACAAAGTGTCCAGAGTACTGTGTATGTGGACATCATACACGTTTCTGTTGTAGCCATACACAGAGAAATCCGTGAGCATTTCCTTATATGATCTATAATCTGTCTGTCTGTTAATCTATCTACCTACCTATCTACCTATCTATCTATCAATCAATCATCTACATATCTATTATCTACCTGTCTATCTATCTAACCATCTATCTATCTATCTACGTATCTATCCATTCATCCATCCATCCATCCATCCATCCATCTATCTATCTATCTATCTATCTATCTATCTATCTATCTATCTATCTATCTATGGTCTACCTACTTATCTATCATCTGTCTGTCTATCCATCCAGCATATATCATGTATATAATATACATATACTACATATAGAAATGTATATATTCTTTTATTCAGTTTCATCTGCTCAATAATCATTTATTTGGTTCCATCTTTCTTGGTTTTCCTTATTTTGAGGTGCTGGGGACTAAACCTAGGGCCTTATGCATGCCACACAAATGCTCTACCACTGAGCTAGGCCCTTAGTTTGGTTTTACATGTGTTTCTAGTTCAACCACTTTAAGCTTTAACAAGATTTATCTATACTTTGAAAGTGCTCAACTTATCTCTTCTGTAAGGTCCATTTTGGAAACAGAGCAGATATCACCAAGTGATAATGAAGAACAATGTGACACGTGACCACACTGAAGGAGAGGAAAAGACAAGGTCCGGCTTGGCTGGTGACGAATTGTATTCAGTGTGGGAAAACTAAGACGGATATAAATGCAGCAAGTGGGAAGTGAAGTATATTTCTGGGAAATTAAGTAAGAATCAGACACAGACTAGGAGCGTGGTGACTCACTCTTCAAGGATATGAACCCACGTTAGTGATAGGTGTTTATGCACTCGCTGACATGATGAGGTCACTGTGTTTGTCCCTGTTCATGTAAGCGATGGTCATAAGCCTGAGAAGCGAGTGTCCATTGGAACCTTGGGCGTGTTTGGAGGAGCTTCAGTGCCCCGTCCATTTTCCTGGCCAGGTGCTTCTGAGCTGTGATGGGAGAGCTGACGAGCTTCTTTTACACGCTGGCATGTGATAAGTAGAATGAGACATTACTCCACTGAAGCAGTTTCAAACACGGGTGGACTCTGGTTATGAACAGATGACAACCCCTGAGCTCAGCTGCCTACACAGAATGCCCTTCCGTGTAGTAGAAAACTACAGTAAGATGCTCCAGTAGCGGGTGCTCCTTTTAACTTTAAAGTTGTATTACTGTATGTGGTGTATGTATATAGGTATGCGCATGCGATCGTGTACATGCAGAGGTCAGAGAACAATCCTGTGACGTGGGTTCCTTCCTCCCCCTTTACACGCAGGGATGGATCTCAGGTCCTCAGGCCTGCATTGTGAGCACGTTTTCCAGGGAGCCATCTCACAGCCCTTTGGGGACAGACTAGAGTGCTTCAGTGGAAAGACAGCATGTGCCCCATGGCTGTTTGTTGACTCTAGAGCTGGATGTCCTCTCTCCCCTTACTGCAGTGTAGCAAACAGGCTCTCTGTGAACATGTCTCTGTCCCCAACTACGTTTCCACCAAAGAAAAGATTTCAACACAGAAGCTAGGGCACAGCTTCCTAGGAGAGAACCTGAGAAGCTGGTGGAAAGAGACAAGAACAGACTAGAACAAGCAGATGTCCCTTCTTAGGTTGCTCTGTCTCTTGCTGTAATCTCCTAACCTGTTTCTGGTTCCAGCACAAATAAAACCACACACAATTATATCTGAATGGTATGTTCACAATGTCCTCGAGAGACGTCATATTTCTTAGGTCTTTGAATTTTATTCCCAGTGACCCTTGTAAGTAATTTGTTCTAAAGAAGGAAATAACTCACAAACCAAGGAATTCAAGGCCCTTTATTATTTAGGATAGAGTTGACAGGAAAATACAAAGATGGGTTACTGCAAAATCACCCTACCATTTCAGAGTGGGGGGGGGGGATCATTCCAGAAGGTATCAGAAGGCTTTAGCCTTCTGTCCATGTAATTCTAAGCATTATCCCTGGCAATCATCCTTCATGGGGAAGGAAAGATTTATCAAAGAACTAGGAAAGGTGACTTCTTTATAAGGATACAAAAAGTTAATTGATATGTCAATACAACTTAAAAAGTTCAAGTTAAACTATCTTAATAGTGATTATTTTTTATTTTATTTTTGAGGTATGCATGAGTGTGTGTGTGTGTGTGTGTGTGTGTGTGTGTGTGTGTGTGTGTGCGCATGTGTTTACCAGTGGGGGACAGAAGAGGGCATTTGATCCCATGAAGGTAGAGTTACAGGTTGTTGTGAGTCACCTGTCCTAGGAGCTGGGCACTGAACTCTGGTTTTCTGTAAGAGCAACAGGGGTTCTTAACCGCTGAGCCATGGCTCCAGCTCCTACTTGGAATATTACCCTTCTTAATATCTGTCTCTGAAGAAGCAAGCAGTTGGGTACTTTTTGGAGAGGTCTTATTCTTTCTTTAGTGCCAACATACATTCTTCTATAAGATGAAAAGACATGTTCTTCCTCAGCCAGATCTCGAAGACTCTTCACTGACAAAAGGGAAGTCAGTACTGTGAAGTGAGTGCACTGCTCAGCTGATAATTGTCACCTACCAAAATGGCAAGTTCCTGTGCTCCAGTCTGCCCCCGAAGCAGAGCTTGGCTTGCGGCACCCTTTCAGATGATGTCATCTGTCAAATGAAGTTTCACTCCATCCTCCCAGTATCGCTGTGACAGGTGTCAGGTTTTCTGTCTATGGATAGAAATGTATGGCAAAAGTCCACAAGTGATATTTACGGATGTATGTGGGGATGGGGGAGGAGGTCGCTTGACAAGTATCACCTCTTCAACCAGTGTCCAGCTTTGCTGTGTTGTTCAGACTGCTCTTGTTTGCAAATCCTAGCTCAGCCTAGGGGCTGGGGGATGGAGGGAGGGGGGTCTTTGTGTACCCCCACTTCCTCTGTACAGCCATCTACAGCAGGTGGCTGGCTTGTTCTGTATGTGAGGTCTGAAGAAATACTTTGTGACTTTGCTTACCTCAAAAATGGCTTGAAGCAAAAACAGCGACTTTCGATGTTCATCAGTGAAGAGTGGGGTTTCCTGGCACAGTAATTATGCAAGCAGAAAAAGTGAAACACAATGTTTGGCACATCATAGGTACGCATTCTCCTGCTGACCCACGTTCTCCAGCCCTCTAATGTAACTTCAGGTGCACAGGTATGCATGGCATGGCAATTTGATTCCATATATGTAAGAGTTATTTTGCAGAAACGTTTTCATTCTGATTTCTATAGCTTTAAATTTTTGTCCGTGTGTGTACTTTTGAAATGATCAAAAAGGGACAGTGCAGTACTGTCGGGGACAGAAATCCTAATGATAAATTGTTGGACTGCAAAATAGTTTTTCTTTCAATATTATATGTATAGGGCTGTGTGTGTTGGGGGGGGTGGTTGAGTGAGAGACAAAAAGAAATAAAGTATGTACATACAGAAACTCAAAGGAGCAGAGATCCCCTGTGGGGCCGGATTTGCTTGTTTAGGCCTGGCAGATTTTTCTAAATGGTGACTTTAGACAAAGGCAGATGGCCCAGTTTTACAGAAGAAAAAAGAGGAGGGGAGGAGGAGAAGGGGAGGAGAAGGAGGAAGAGGGGAAGGCAAGGAGGAGGAGGAAGGGAGGAGGAGGTGGAAGAGGGGAAGGGGAGAAGGAGGAGGAAGGGAGGAGGAGGAGGAAGAGGGGAGGAGGAGGAGGAGGTGGAAGAGGGGAGGAGGAGGAAGAGGGGAGGAGGAGGAAGAGGGGAGGAGGAGGAAGAGGGGAGGAGGAGGAAGAGGGGAGGAGGAAGAGGAAGAGGAGAGGAGGAGGAGGAGGGGAGGAGGAGAAGGAAGAGGGGAGGAGGAGGAGAAAGGGAGGAGGAGGAGGAAGAAGAGGAGAAGGGGAGGAGGAGGAGGAGGAGGAGGAGGAGACAGCAGCTAAGACCCAGGAGGGGCTCAAGCCCTGACTGGGCATTCTGTATCTGATTTTTTCTTTTCTATATGGAACAACAGTGACTCCTATCTACACAGCCCTTCCAGCTTTGAGCCAATTCCCCTTTTGTTCTTAAGTAGTCAGAGCGACCCTACATTTATGGGGTTATCATTGCGATAGACAGACAGCTATTAACTAAGAAATATGGCTTTTACTTTAACAAAACAGAAAACTTTCTGAACCAAATTGGCGAATTATGAAAACGGAGACGGCCTGCACCAGTGAAGCGGAGAGGGCTGCATCCAGCTCAGGAGATGGAGGCTCTCATCCTCTCTGTGTCTCCACTTGGTCTGTGTGTCTGTCTCCGCTGCTTTATTTCCCATTGATTCTTCTTTCAAGATAGATGAGCTCCCAGTGTGCTGCTCAATTTAGAATTCAACCAGTACAAAACACTTCTTTAGAAACAATAAAGACAAATTATGTTGAAAAAAAAAAGCAAGCGGCATAAAGTCCTCCCTCTTAAGTTTATGAAGTCGCAGATACTGCTGTCCCAATACCTTTTCCTCCCATTCTTCCTCCCTCGGTTTACAACGATGATTGATAGCTGTCCCATCTTTACAAAGTAAGTTTTAAAGACTTATTTTATTTCATGTATGTGTTGTGTTGTGTTGTGTGTGTGTGTGTGTGTGTGATTGGGTACATGTGATATGTGTGTACACGTATGTGTTGTTGGTTCCTTTGTAGCTGGAATTACAGATGCTTGTGAGCTACCTGGTGTGGGTGCTGGGATTTGAACTCCTGTCCTCTGCTAGCTAGAACAGTAAGTTCTCAAACAGTGAGACATCATCTCTCTGGCCCACAATATAGTTTTGACAGCTTGTAGTTTGTTACAAAACTAACCCAAGGATACTGAAGGAAAACAACAAACAAATTTGATAACTTCTAGTAGAGACTCTTGGAGAGAGTAACAATTACAGGAAAACCAAATTGAACTATTCTTCCAGTGAAAACAGCACCCTTTACTTCTTCACACTCTGTTCCCCTGTCCTTCTTCATCTTTCCTTAGCATTACTCAACTTTTAAATTTTAAATAATTATGGAACTGTGTGTCTACTCATATGGGGGTATGTATGTCAGTACCGGTACCCATGGAAACCAGAGGTTTCAGCATCCTAGGAGCTGCAGTTGCAGGCAGCTCCGAGTTGCCCAACATAGGAAGTGGGAGCCAAGCTCAGGTCCTCTGCAAGACAGCATCTGCTCCTAACCACTGGGCCACCTACCTCTCCAGCCCTGCTCTTTTAGCACTTTTGATGTCATAAAATTCCATGCATTGTATATTTATTGGTTTTCCCTATTGCAGGACAGTAACCTCATCATTTGTCTTAAAACAAAACAAAACAAAACAAAATCTTTCTTTGAGACAGTGCCTTAGGTCACTCAAGATGCTCTGAACTCAGTGTAGTTGAGGCTGACCCTGAGCACCTGGTCCTTCTGCCTCCACCTCCAAGTTCTTCTTACAGACACAACCCACCCATCCTGTCCAGCTAGAGTGTTCTTTTCTTGATCACCACTTGAAATGTATAAATATTTCTTCTTCATTAAGTGGATAAGCTGGAATCTACATGTATGGAGGGGGATAAAATTTTCATTCTCAGTTGTATAAAAGTGTGTTTGTTGCAAAGGTTTCTAAAGATATCTCAGCCAGCGACTGATGTTTTAGTTGTGACTGAGTTTAATATTCTTCCCGAGCTTCATAATTCTACAGCTTCTATCATTGCATAGAATAATATATGTCATACAAATTAGAGCAAAATCCATGCTGGCTTCGGGGGTGACCTTATTTTAAATAAATCGTCAGTCTCGACGTGGTTTCTTATAATTGGCCAATTTCCCTGAAAAGTCAGTAAGTAAAATCTATTGATTAATTGATAACTGCAGTTAATTGGGTTTTTACTAAAACGTGTTATACCACCATGGAGTAGGCACTCGATAAATATCAATCAAGTATGTGAAGTCTACTTAGTTAAAGGGCGGTTATTTTGTTTTTAGTTCCTCAGATACAAAAAAAAAAATAAAAATTTGCTATAATTTTAGGATTCACACCGCTGAGATGTGATCTTAAACACAGGTCTTCTTCTTCAATCTTTCTTCTTCCTTTCCCCTTCCTGTTCCCTGTACTCAACTATTTCTTTCCTGAACAAGTCAGTCGTAGCTCATAAGGTGGGAGGGGAGAAAAAGGCACTTGTAGGTAGTGTGGGATGGAATGTACAACCTGAACAATCTCTTAGACCTCTGATAGGATTAGGGAACTGTTGCGGTGAGGCTGGGGGTGTTCAGTAAGATATATTGCCTCACTCAAGGAAGAAACTACAATAAACGTAATGGAAGACAGACTCTCAGTGTCAAAGAAAGGAGCAACAAAAATGAGATCAAAGGGCATGTAGGTCCCCATAAGACTAGTTTGGAAATGGGGATCTCAATATTTCACAAATACGTAAATATAGATCTGAGTATGTTGATAGACAGATGGATTTTTACACCATGTGTCCCTTATTTCTGGGTCCTGAGAAGATTGTCCTCAGGCTCTGGGCACATTCTCCTCCTACATGCTGTTTCTAACAATCATCTCTTATCGGGGATTAAAAGGGGAACTCCTGGGAGAATTGGCTGATCACCAGAATGCGGCATGAAAAAATTAAATAGAAAACTCGCCTAGAATATCGTGTTGTGTAAAAAGCACAGATGTTCTTGTAAGATTCCAGGAACACGCTGAAGAAAAACGTTCAGGTTGGAAAGAATGACTGCGGTCATATCTAAGATGATTTGAAGTTCCAAGTGAGTAGTCACAGTGAGCAACATACAAATTCAGCTCTACACAACTGCACACAGTATGAGGCCCAGACACTGTGACGCTCCAGGGGAACCCTAGTCAGTTTTGCTCTGCTTGGTTTTCGGTGAACAACAAGTGGATGATGTCATGATTAAGCTGTTGTGGGGACCTTTACTGTTGCACTCTGGTGCCAGAAATGAATGTGACTCCAAAAGAGCTTTTAGCTTAAGACCAGCCAGGTACTTTAAGACTTCAATGAAACCAAGTTTGTCCTGAACACTATGAATGCCCCTCCTTGTGACCCAAATGTCAAGGGCAACATGGTATTTCTATCCTTTACACGGTCAGTAAGTCCCCTCATAAAGAGCTGACCTCTAGAATCCCAATCTGTCTGGCTCCTTACCTTCAGTTACATGAGTCCAGCCTCTTTGGGTGGGTTTACGTTCAGGAGTATTAGAATGTCCTGGCATAGCAGATTACAACTCATTAATGAGTTAATGCTATTATAACAAATACAACATAATGCTCTGCTCTGAAAATACTTATAAAGTGACTATTTTAATCACAGGATAAATATCAATACCACAAGTACTGTGCCGCCCAATAGGATATAGAACAAAGAATCACTGTAACAATCTTCCACAAAAACTCGAGTCTGATGAGAAAACTAATTAGAAGGTGATGAGATGGGTCAGCAGGTAAAGGATTCTGTCGGCAAGCCTCGTGACCTGGGCTTGAGCCCTGGGAGTCACATGATAGAAGGTGAGAACTGACTCTATCTGGTTTTCTTCTGAAGTCTTTATGCACTCTGTGGTATGCATACAGTCCTAGGGTAGATGATGGTGTCACTTACTGCATTCAGTGGTGCCTTCAGTGGTGCCAATGCTTGACTGTGGGAC
Source organism: Micromys minutus (assembly GCF_963924665.1). Taxonomy (NCBI): domain Eukaryota; kingdom Metazoa; phylum Chordata; class Mammalia; order Rodentia; family Muridae; genus Micromys; species Micromys minutus. The sequence goes on along the minus strand of NC_137973.1, from coordinate 79,854,248 downwards.
AAACACAGCCCATCTCAGAGCATATGAATACATGGACCAAGGCTGATCACACACATTAGAAGTCTGGTTGGACTCAATAGTGTTTTGGTACAGGAAGAAATCTTCCTTAAAGCCAAACTCAGAAAAGAATCCCACAATCTCAGAGATTTTGAAATCTAGTTGGGCATCTTGACCTTATATATTAAAGTTTTAGATTGAAAAGCTTGGACGAATGCTGGCTGTTCTTTCCGAGAGCCTGGGTTCAACCCACAGGATGCTCACAACCGTCTCAAACTCTTGTTCCGGAGGGAACTGATGCTCTTCTGGCCTCCATGGATATCAGGCACACATGTGCATATACATGGAGGCAAAATACCTGTGCACGTAACATAAAAATAAATAATACATATTCTAAAACTAGTTTAACCCAAGTTCTGTGTGTGATCACTAGAAGGTGCCTGTTACTAAAAAAAAAAAATCATAAAAGAGACTATCTTCTTAATATGCCATTCCATGTTAGAAGAAATACTCTATTCCTGAGTTATTCTGGAAGAGATTTTTAAGTATAGTTAGAGCAATGCAAAGACCCAATGACTTGGTCTATTTTGGTTGTTTTAGAAAAGATTCTACCCCAGGACTAGCTGGATACCATGGTTGTTGTGTCCAGAGGACCCAGAAGATAACAGCATCTTCATCAACGTCATGAACATTTTTTCATGTGGAAGAAAACTTAGCTCATGTCTATTCACTATTATCATTTCCATATATGCTGTATGTATGCGGGCACATACATATTTGGCAGAGGGTGATTTTGTGGTACAGGTGTCTCCTTCCATCTTTTTGTGGGTCCATTAATCAAACTCATGGTAAGACAAACACAAATGCTTTGCCAACAGCATTGTGGCCCCGCCCCCAAATTAACTTTTCGCTAGTACTTTGACTTGTTGTTTATTTTAAAAAGTACCCAGAAGTCTACATTTTTAAAGAAAAGTTGGATGATCACCTGTAATGCATTTTAATTGGTTCTAACTCTCCTATAGATATAAAAACTTAGACATATTATTTAGCTTCTTTATGCCTCATTTTCCTCATATATAATAATAACACCTTAAATTATAGGATTATTATGAGCATTAAATGAACAACACATGCAAATTGCTTACAGTGGTACCCAAGGCACAGGAATCACTAATTGCTAGTCATAGTTATAATTATTGGAGATAAGAAACAAAGCAAAAAATAAATAAATAAAGTCAAGCAGAAACTGTAAGAGGAATCTGTGATGTAGGACACATTTGATCATCTTTTTCCTGATAAATGTATTTACTTATTATGTTCCATGCACAAAATTTACACACATGAGTATTGCTTTATTTTTATATTCATCTGTATAAATGGAGACAGTTTTAGTTACATTTCTCATAGAATTGCTACACAGATTTAATTACAAATTTTTTTTACCAATTTGCCTGACAGTCCTAATGAGCACTCAGAACACACGTTGCACCATCTTGGTAACTGTTATTACTGTCATTGTCATGATCTAGTAGTTTCAGAGTTTGAGAGATGCATACAAGGACATGATTACGTCTCCGCAGGATAGGGGCAGAAGACCTAAAATCTCAGGGGTCTTAGAAATGGGTGCATTTTTCCAGGTAAAAAAAGAAGGAAAAAGCATCCATGATTTCTCTACTTTTTCCCCTAAATTCCATTTGTTTTCAAAGTCACTAGGCCCAACGGTAACTGCACTGAGAACCTGCTTCCAAACTGACCATGTCTATGAGACAATCAGTAAGGAGGAGCTGGGTACCAAGGCTGTGAAAAATGCAGAGAGCAGAGGTAGCATCCTAGCGGGGTGCGTTCTACCCACCTCTCCTCTTCCTCAGCAGACTTTTCCGAGGACATGGCAGGCTCCTCTCTTTGGAGCTAGTTTTCATCTTGCTAGACAAGGGAGCCATTCTCCAGTCTGAAGGCTGCTGACCAGCTCTCAGTATCTCTACAGTGTTCCCATTCCAATCAATGCTAACACCACCCGGGGGTGTGTTAAAGGCGGACCATCACCTTCTTCAGGAAAACCTATTAAACTGGAGTCTTCGATTTAACTAGGTGGGGAGGGTTGCAAGTGAAAGTTAGTATCGAGAAGCAATTCTCTACAACCCTCGTTAGTCTAAGACACACAAAAATCACAAACCGTGGCCTCATCAAGGAGACACCGAGTTGGCCGCATAGCTCAGTGCTAGATAGGCCATGTAGTATGCACTAGGTTCTGAGTTCAATCCCCCACTCTGCAGAATTAAATCTTTTCCCCTAATTTGGGGGATATCCCAAGCAATCTGCTGATGCTCTTAATTTTTCCTTCTTCCTAGCCATTAGTCAAATCTCTCCTGCAAGCCCCGTAGTTAGATGAAAAAAATGAAGATCATTTCAAAGGACACTGTCCTTGTAAACATGGTTTGGACTTGGGCCGCACAGTTGCACTTATGTTAGTAACTACTCCTTCCTTATGCCTTGAACAGCATTTTCTAAATAAATGTCTATCATTCTCAGCGCTGCTGCGCAGAGCACACTATCAACCCCAAGCCAGGCTTTTCCTCTGTTCAGGCAGCTAAACGTCAGGACTCTGATGGCTTCACAGAGAGGCCTAAACACTTCACAGGGGAGAGGTTCATGTAAGAGATGGAAGGCTATGGAGCATTGGACTATGACACAGCATGTGTGTTTCCCCCTTATTATTGTAACTATTTAAATGAAGTTAACATTGTTGAATTATATGGAAGCGTTTTATGGTGTGAAATAAGGAAAATAAGCCAAGACATTGCATTTTTCATAACCTTGCCTGTGTCAATTTTTATGCTCTAGAGGGTCTTCAAATTTATAATACTGAATATATAATTCTTCAGTACATAATTATTCATTATTTTAAGAAACATCACCATTAAACATAGCTCCTGCCTGTCCTTTTCTGGCTCTTTAAAGATTAGACAAAGGGTAGACATCAAATAAATACTTGCTAACTGAAGCAAGTTTGGTCTGTGGTCAGGGTTTACAAATGGATAAACCATTGCAAGGATGCATCGCTCCTCCCCTGGACTTCGAGACACAAGCACATATTCATGAATGACATTTGGGGAGCAGAAAGTTCCTCCTGGGTACCATGGAAGTTTCTGCTTCTTTGTAGTTGATGTTTGTGTTCAACAGAGACTGCTGGATCACAGCCAACCAAATGGGGTTGGCCTGTAAAAGCTTTTACAGGGGAACCTTTTGGAGGCAAGCTTCAGGGCCATTTGGTTAGCAGCAGGAGAAATCTCAGCAGCATCCCCTAACACCAGGATTTGATGAGAAGGGACCTGGAAGGACAAAGGTGGTAAAATAGCCAATAAGCATACAGCAGTCTGTATTTCTGTTTATGGCCAAAGTAAAGGCTCTTTCTGCAGTTGCCAGACCAGCTCTGTAGGTACCGTGGCATACATCTGGTGAGCAGCCACTCTTCAGAGACCACCCTCTCCAGCATGGTATCTGAGTACAACAAGCCTCCATAGTATTACGAGAGACCCTTTCGCTGTTCCTTCCTTCCATGTGATTTGAAGATGTGTCACTCCAGGAAACGCGGCATCCAAACAATGAAAACGCCACTCGCCACTAACTGGACTGTGTCAGGATCGAATGTTCCATGAGGCACAGAGGTCCCCCTGGCTCACGACCCATCAACTTCTTTACATCTATAATCTAAATGAGTTGCAACTTCCTTTTATCTTAGACGGCAACCATGCCAGAGATGAGTATTTCTATGAGGTGTGTAATTTCTTCGGCTTTTAATTTCTCTGGACACGGAAGAAAAAGGCTCCTGCTTCTCTTAATTGAGCAATTATTGTTTCTTAAGTGAATGCGGGGTTTGTGGGTAGTGCCAAAAGTCCTCCTTTCATCCAGAGAAAAAGTCAAAACCAAGAGGGGAACCCAGTCTTTCCTCTCTTCACCCCCTGGTGACGCCAAAGGTTCTTGAAGAGAAGCCAATGAGAATCAATTTGCACGTCTCCTTGGAGGCTTGAGAGACCTTTCCACGCTTATTTTTCTCGGTCCCTCTTTGCCCAAACCAGGATTTTCTGTGTGCTCTCTGGGCATCAGCGAGTGCTAGGTTTTCCATAAAGAAAAACTAAGAAGTGACTCCCTGTACCTCCTGATCTAATTCCTGGAGTGTCTCTAATGTGTCCTACAGGGCTCTCCCAGAATTCAAGCAAGAGAAAATGGAGTTACCAAGTGACTAGTTCTGGAAAATGCCTAGACAGGGAACTTGATGTTTTATGGCGCAGGGTGTTATTTAAGCAACACTCATTGTTTTAGATTTTTCTTTCTCCAGAGACAAGTCCTCTTTCTGGCTCTCCTGCTTGGCAATTTCGACAGACACTCCCTATGCGCCCTACATAAGAAGTCCTTCAGATATCTGAAGACAGAATCTGGACTTATCTCAACTTCTAGGTTTCTCTTTTTAATTAAGCACCTGCTCTTCCTTTAGCTTCTGGAGTTATCTGGTTTCTGAACTTTATCATTAATGAGAATTTAACTTTTCAATAATGACGTTTTGATAACCTGCTAATGTGGAGCTCAATTAGAGCGAAAAGTACGTAAGAACACTTTTTAAGTGGTCTTTTATTTTTTTTTTTATTTATTTTTTAAAGTGGTCTTTTATGTTCAAGTTTCTGTTGCTGTAGTCATCTGCAATACATAAAATGCCACCTAGAAACTGCTGCTCAAACACTTAACTAGGGAATGCTGTGACAGTCAATGTCTTTTTGGCTGCATCCACTAGTGAAAGCTTCACTAGCTACGACTACATGATGTTTGTAAATGCATGCTAAAATATGATGGCTGGCCACTGAAATAAACATTTTATCAGAGACTTATCACAACTTCAAGATAAAACACAGTTTATCTAAAGCCAAAGCGTAGCAGCCTCTAAAACTGCCGGGAAGGTCTTAGATCACTTTTCCTCTTAAATACAATTTAAAGTAAATTATTACACAATATCGAATTACACTCAAGACCACCTGAGTAAGTTCTTCTAGTCTTCTGCAAAATTCTGACAATTTGCAGGACTATGTAGATGGTCCACAGGCACCCAAGGGGCATACCCCGGCTTAACACACTGTGCTGTTCTTTCTCACTGAACCCATTCCCACTACCTGGAATACAACTGCTTTCTTCATGCTGGGTCTTCATTCTTCATTCTATCTATCTGAATCTGATATTTAACACTTTGTCAGATTGTATAGTCCTTAATTGTTTCCCTCCCACCTCGTTCCGGCACTGGAGAAATAAAGGAGGGGTCTTTGCTATGGCCATCCAGAGTATGCCTCAGTAAGGGGCAAATAGCCCAACAGGCTCTGAAGGAGGGCTGCCATCTGAACACAGAAAGCTGTTTCTTCTCATCCTCTTCCCTACTTAGACTGGCTAGAGAAGACAGACCGGGGGAAGAAGAGAATCAAAAAGAATACTGACAGTAAAGTAAAATAAATCACCCAAGTAGGAAAGTCCAAACATCAAGTCCCACACTTGTCTTACAGCTTTTAAACCTCCCTGGGAATATTTGCATGTGTGCGTGAAGGCCAGACACATTAATCCAAAAACCGTGTCATCAGATTCAGGAGGACTTGTTGTGAATTTGACCATACAGTTTGGGCTCTTAGGGGAAAAAAAAGATGGAAGCATCTGATTAAAGTGTGAGTTGCTGCAGAGGCAAGTGAATGTTTCCATAGCAATTGAGATGGAGTGTTCAGGAAGTGAGGTAATTCAATCTAACCCTTTAGTAGGCTTGGCAGTGAATGCTTTGCCGGGAGAAGTTATCCAGGGCCTTAAGAGAAAACATATTCCAAATGCAAAGTGTCCTGCTAGCGTTTGGTTGTCCCTTCCCTGAACAGGAGCTAATTTGAATGCTCCTTTTAAATAAGTGAGCGTAGCTATGACCTTGGTATGCGGCGGCGCCTTAGAATGTCCTCTGGTTCATTGTATCCTGGGAGCAGATGTCTAGGAAATAGACTCCGTTTCTCCCTGCTCATTCTTAAAAAATGATAAAGCAGTGCAGTTACCCCAAAGCTGTCACATCTAAGCGCAGAACTCTAGCGCAGATATCTAAGTGATATCTAGAGCCTGCTGCCCTCTTCAGGAACCGATGCTTAAAGAGGCTTGGGAAAACGGAAGTTTCAGAAGCGAAAACCTTGAGTAGCGATATCAAAAGCCTCCATTAACAATCTAATGTGAATCAGAAACACATATAATGCAGTAAGACCTTTCTAAATATAATTTCTTCGGATGCAGCAAACCTAATAAATGTAAAGTTTCGAGTTGGACTAGGAGCGCCAATGATTAGACTAAAAAAAAGGATAAAATCACTTTTTTTCATTCTGTTTAAAATCAGGAAAATTGGTGAGTACTGACAAAACACAAATGTTTATTCAAAATAAAATATGTCATAAAATAGGTATCTCAGGAAGCATGGAATATAAAACAATAATTAGCAAGGCAAAGATTTTATAAATCCAAAACAATCCTAGGTGTTTGTGGACATGCAACTATCATAGGCACCGATCAATTTTAATGTTATTTTTCTAGCCAAAGTTCTTTTAGAACTATGGACATTAGAATCTATATTTGAAATTTTGCTTTTTTTTTTATTTACAGCAAAATGACACTCTAAGGCACAATCATTTTAAATGTGTATTAAGTCTAGTTTTCCCAAGCAACTGGAAACTGGCCTGTAGAAAACCGCCATCCGTGGACTGTTGGGAAGGACCTGTATGAGGTCCTCACTGCTAAAGAGGATGCCAGGTGCAATTTCAGCAAACGATTGTTGTCAGGTTACCAGCTCCCTCCCCCACATTGTTTACTTTCCCATTTAAAACCCCCGCCTCATGAATAAGGCTTTAAAAAGGAAAAAACCGCAGGCTTTAACTTGCTCTTATAATTCAATTCTTTATAATTTAAAAATATTACCAATATCATTTGAAAGAAACTAAGATCTGTCAGAGAATGTTAATATAAAAACAAATGTTCTGTTAACTCAAAAGAAAAAAAAAAAAAAGACTAGTTTTACTTACTTACTCCTGTAGAAAACACTTCCGGGTCTGAAATACTGGAGTCTGGCACATCCCAGCAACTCTCCTTGTTTCATCTGTGGGCGTCTCCATCCCCTTAGCTGCCGTGAAATTTCAAAAACATAGGAACTCTGCATATTTTCCTTAAATTATGTTTACAATGTTTAGAAAAGGCAAAAAAGCAAAAGAGGATTTCCTAACCTTATTAGTATGTGACACAGCATGTTTTCTCATATTCTGATATCTTTATATATGTTAACATGAGAAAAAATTATTTTGTGTTAAATGCAAAAAAAAAAACAACAAAAAAAAAAAAACAAAAAGCAAAAAACAAAACCTATAAAAACAAATGCTTATTAGAAACTTTAGCCAGGCAGTGACAGGTGGGCGTTTACCTTTATTCCCAGTACTTCAAAGGCAGAGGCAGGCCTGGTCTACACTACAAGTTCTAGGGGATCCAGGGCCTAGAGAAATCCTGTCTTACAAAAAGAAGAGAGAGAGAGAGAAAAAAAAAGAGTATAGTAAATTGGAGAGCCAAGCCATGGGGCTGAAAATGGTACTTGTGGATAAAGCTCTTACGTTCTCTTTCTAGTGTTTAGGGGTGTGTGTGTATTTGGGGGTCTGAGGGGGGCAGCCTGACAGAAAGCAAGTTTGCTCTGACCTTTATCCTGACATATATTGAGGCCCTTATGGTTAATCCATGAGAAGTGGCAAGCCAATAATATTTACTTCAATCTTCTTTGTTTCTTAGTTTCTACATGCGATCCCCCCCCCACAGGTCAAGATTACAGCTAGAAATTTTATTCATATTTAAACAGAAAGCTTGGTTACTACGCCAGTAGCAGCACCCCAAGTTTTTCCAGAATTTTAATTATCACTGTCACCTCTGTATTCATTCTTCTGAGCGAAATGACAGAGGAGAGAATATGTATTGACTATTTTCTCAACTCTATAGCCTTTATTTTGAGAGAATAAAATGCTGCATTATGCATCTGAAAGCAGCTATCTCCGAAGCACTCCATCCTGAGGCAGCCCTTCACCGGTCGTCTCTGTTCAAGAACCCTTGGCCCTGTGAACCATGCTTCCGTTTGATTTGTTGCTGATACAGTCACTTGGCACTCAGGACTTCCGTAGATGAAGGTATAATAAATAATAATGTTTTCTTTGCTTTCCAGGGTATTTATGGTTCGATGATGAATTTCATCTTTCCCAGAATGGTAAGTACAGAACTCTTCCTACATTTGAAACTCCCGAGCAAAAGTCAGAGGGAGCACATAGTCAGGATGAAGGGGGACCCTGCCCACGGCTCTAGAGGAGGTTCTGAGAATAGCCCACCGTTGCTTTCAAATCCCTTGAGCATCCTACCGTTCTCACCAAATATGATACAGGCTCTTTGAAAGGAAAAGAGGGTTTTGCCTCCTTTGTTGGATCATGGTTGAACACAAGTGCATTCAACATTTTGTTTCCTGGGGTAATTTATTTTAAAATATACAGCGAGGCAGAAACAAACGTGTTTGGCGTCCTGCATGCAGAGAGAGCGTGTACCTGTGACCCATGCTGGGAGTTGGCAAGCGACAGTCCTTTGGATTTTTACCGTTACAGAAAAATGGATTGGAATTTATGTCTGACCAGAGCTTTGAAGCTTCTGTGAATTTTAAAATGTGTATTTTCTAAACCATATATCACAACTTCCACTAGCTACTGCAGGATTTTATTCAAATGTGTGGTTTGACTGTCTTCATGTTTTTATGACCCAGCAAGTCATTTCATTATGGTCTTGGTCATGACCTCTTTACAATCTAAAAAATAACAAACAGATGAATCTTACTAAATAAGAAGACCCGATGAGAAACAGTTCTTAGCCAGTTGGTACTTATTCTGCGATGCCCTGCTCTAAGACTCCTGGGTATTAACAGGGAAAGGCAGGACATTTCCACAGAAGGAAAGTATCACTTAGAAATAATTAAATATCAGAACGTGTGAAAAGACAGGCAGAGAAGGAATGTTACAACCGTCATGTGCTGGGAACAGCCAGACTGATAAATATCTTGTGAGGTTCAGGAAAGACTCAGAGGCTCCACAGACTGTTAGGAATAAGACTCAATGAATACTTTCCGTACTTCATTTTCTGAATTTCCCGTACACACACACACACACACAAACATATATATATATATATATATATATTATTTTTAACATAAGAAAAACATTACTTGAATAATAAACTATTGAAAAGAACATGTTTAGTATTAAATAAAAATATATACAGATATAATTGAAAAACATTTCTCTATGCCAAACTTACAACTAGAATATTCATATCAAATTAAATATATATATTTAACTCCAGGAGGAACTAAAATATAAATGAATAATTATTACGTAAAATATTTTTAAAGTATTTAAAGTGACGAAAACCCATTCTTTTAAAAACCATTTTAATTCTGGTACAAATGTGTTCCCTACAGTCAGGCATGTTGTGTGATTTCACATCTGGCGCTGGTGGGTAAGAGTGTGGCGTTCTTCTGTTTAGTGTAGTTTTCCTTTGCGGAAACCACTGTCAGGTTGGGAGTTCTGCTCTGAATACGTGACAGAGCCTCTGCCAATGCGCGGGCTCTGCACCCTGCTCTTACAAAGACTGCGGATATCTTTGCAAGTTTAGTTTTCCTTGTGCGGGACTGAGCATCAAGCCCAGGGCATCACGAACACCAGGCAAGTGCTCCTCAGGCCCAGAAGCCCTTGTGTGAAAGCCTGCCTGCTCATGGTATGGGATAAAAAGAAAAATTCAGCCCCCAAACAAGTAGAGAATCCCAGAGCATCTTACTGTGGCTGAAATTGTGTTAGAAAATCACCCCCTTGCAGGCAATCAAGGAAGTGTGCAACTATTTTTGAGGTTAGAAAGTTCCAGCTGGACACAGTGGCACCCATTTATAGTCCTAGGCAAGAGGACATTAAAAGATACAATAAAGCACTAATTACCAGCTGAGGGGCTGAGTGTGTCTGACAGTTGTAAAGAAGCAAAGGGAGGGTCATGAAAGCTGTTTCTTTCCTTTTTCATGGTCACCTAATCTTCTCTTTAACCTCAGGGATTTTGGCTTCACATATTTCATTTCATAGGAAAGACTATGTGTCCCTATTAGCCTGACAGTAACTGATGGTTCTTTACAAGGTTTTCTCTGCGCACTGATGTCTGCCAATAGATGAACGAGTTTTGCTTTTAAAGTCGACGAGGACAGCTGTTTGTAGCCACTGCTTTTTGTTTGCTTGATTGGTTTGGTTTTGGATTTTCAAGACAGGGTTTCTTTGTGTAGTCCCGGCTGCCCTGGAACTTGCTCCACACACCAGGCTCACCTCCGACTCAGAGATCCGACTGCCTCTGCCTTGGAAGTGCGAGTGCTGGGATGAAAAGTGTGCACTCCACTCCGGAGGTTGCTTTAGAAGTCAGGCTGGATGACTGTCTGTGTTGGAACTTCCCTGTGTTCTGTCCTAAATTAGTTTCTAAAATGATTTGTAATTGCTTTGAGTTGTTCAAATACACAAACAGCCTATTACATCTACACAAATGCATTTCTAGCCTGTCAATAAGTACATCCTATAGTTTGTAGAGTTTAAAGTACTTGTGGACTTGAGACTTGAAAAACAAATACCAAGTAGCTGAAAATGTGGGGGGAGGGGCTGGCAAGATGGCTCAGCAGATAAAGAACTTCAACTTTTCTAGCTGGAATGGCAACCAGATTTCCATCCCCAGAGCCCATGGTGGAGGGAGGGGACAAACTGCTGAAATGTGTCCACTGAATCCCACACATGTCATGACACGTGTGTACCTGTACCCACACACATATCATACAAACACACACACACAATGCCAGCCAATGTCAGGGGAAAAGCAGAAACTGCAATGACATCTGACATCATCCCTGTGTTTGTCAATTGCAGGTCCTTTTCTCTTTAGCCACAGCAAAACGTTATCTGCTGCTCACCCCCTTATAGCGCTCGCTTATCCAACCCAATGCTATGACTTGCTGCCTCTCCCAAAATAGCTGTATTTTATGTGTTTATACCTCAACACGTTCAATTATTCACTTTGTAGCATAGGAGAACAGTGCCTGTCTATAATACAGTAATACATTTTCAACTCTTTGTCACATGACCGTGTGTACACATAATATTCCATTACAGTCCAGGCATCTGCACTGATTTCTTATTTCCCTTTTGTTTTTCACTAGAGCTATCATATATAGCCATCTCATCAACAATACACAGCGTATATACTAAAGCAGAAACATGCAAAGGTCTCCCTAGGATGATGGTTCTAAACCTGGGATGATTTTGTTTCCCTCCACAGAATATCTGGTGATGCGCACAAGCATTTTTTTTTCCCCACTTGCTACACCAGATACCCAATAGATACCCCAGGAAGATAAAGTAGCCCTTAGGGACAGTGCTAAACATCCTTAAAGACACTGCAAAGTCCCTGTGTAAAGACACCTTGTCTGAAAGGTCAGTACTGTAAAGCTAGGGAGCTGTGCTACAACTGTTACTGACAATGAAATGGACAGCTCCTGGAGCCCCAGGATCCCAATGTCCTTCTGTCATTCTCTCACTATGGCTGTCACGTGGGTTCAAGGTACGAACTACCAGGAGCACCAAGATCAGGGTTCAAGTGTTTGGGGCCCCAATGAGCACATAATACTCTGGTGTTTTTAATGAAACTGCTGATTAGATAACAAAACCTCTTCATGGTTTCAAGTTTCTAGCCCTTTATTACTGAGGCAGTCGTCTTATTGGTCATACGGTTTCTTGTTTCTCTTCTAAACATGAATGATTCTTGACTGACTGGTCACTTATGTACTAATCTGTTAGTTTTTTTAGTCAGGTGGTAAATGTAGTTTTTGTTTCTGGAGGGTTGCTGCTGTTGCTGTTGTTGTTTTGGGGCCACATTGGATGTGGGTTCTGCATTAGCACTCACTCAGTATGGCCACTTCTCCCTTTGACATATGAGCTCAGAAAATATTCTTGTCTTCTAAGTGTCTTAGCATTTTTCTTTCTGTATCTGAGTATCTGCGCCATTTGAAGTCAACTTTCATGTCTGAGGTAGGAATATGTTTTGAAAAATAGGAAATTATGGTCCCTGTGCTGTGTTTTGTAATGGTTTGTTCTTTCCCCGGGTGACTTGTCAAAGCCAGCCTTTCGTAAATCAAATGTCCACACGGTTGCCACCTAATGTGTGGTTCCCTGTTTGGCTCTGTTGGTCAATTTGTCCGTTCCTCTGTCAAGGCCACACTAAGTCGTTGGACCGTATAATAACTTTCAAGCTCTGGTGTACGTAGAGGTCCTCCTTCTTCCCTGCAGTACGTTGACTACCGTGTCTTTCTCTTACAAGTAGACTTTAGAGAGAGCTTCCCCCTGCCTTCTTCACACACACAAGACTAAGAGAAGCAAGATGGCTCTGTAGAAAAGGGGGGCTTGTCTCAGAGCCTGGCAAATCATCTCTGAGACTGACATAGTAGAAAGAAGAAAAGCGACTAAAAGTTGTCCTCTGGCCTTTGTGTGCTTCTGGTGTTTCTCCATCAAGTGAGAAGTGTCCTGTAATGATTGAGACACTGGTTCATTGAGTTAGAAGTCTTCCCCTTTCTCATTTACTAGCTTTACATCTTTCACAACTATTTGGAGTCACCAGATTGCTCCACTGTACCGGTTTAAGGACTGATCTTTCACCCAAAATGGCGCTGAGCACTGGAAGACCTTTAGCCTTGCAGCGCTGAGTGGGTGGCTTGGGAAGCCCATCAACAAGAATGAACACAATCAGCATCCCAGGTCTTGGTGCAGGACCTTGGGATCCATGGAACAGAGCTCAGTGGCCAATACTGTCTGTTCACAGTGCCCATGACCTTCAGTTATAGTCCCATTCTGAGAGGGGAAAGTATAGTTAAATTAGTCCCTACCTTGTATGTTTTGAATCAAAAGGAAACCTGTCTAGGTAGGATGAGGTGGCATAGGGGCTTGTGATTCCAAAGTTTAAGAGGCTGAATCCTGACAGTGTGCTCGTCAGGTTGAGTGTTACCAGAGCAAAACTCAGTATGAGCAGACAAACATCTGAAAAAGCATATTTTCTGTTTAGCTTAAACAAGAATTGAATGCAGTACATCAACAATGGTGTGTCTGAGGATGCAGCTTAAGTAGGTAGAGTGCTTGCCAAACAAGCGCAAAGCTCCAGGTTTGATCCCTAGGGCATCATGAATTGGGTGCAGCACTACAGACTTCTAACCTCACCACTCTAATGTGGAAGAGGAGGGTCATAAGTTCAAAGTTATCCTTGGCTACATAGATGAGTTCCAGGATAGCTCTGTCTTAAAAAAGAAATACAAACAAACAACAAAAACAACAAGGACAGTAGTGTATTGAGGACCTATTGCATAGAACCATTCTTCAAGCTTGCTTGTTCTTCCTTCCTTCCTTCCTTCCTTTTCTTTCATTTTTTTTTTTTTTTTACACAAAACCCACCACTCATAGAGATTCCCCAAAGCAGACATATTTCACAAATGCTTGGAATCTACTTCTGTGTGTACAATGTAGTTTCACTTGGAACTTCAAGGACACACAAATATTTTTTTTTACGCATCCATTTTGGGAATTTTGGTAGGAGGAGTTTTGACTCTTGTTTGGCCAGCCCTGAAAGCCGTCATACATGGCCATCTGGACAAGGCTGATCTACACACAGCTGCTCTTTGTAAGGTTTGAAGCTGGAAATATGGACAGACTCAGGAAACGAGAGACTATGTTAGTTGGTAGATAAAAAATTTTAAGTCTTAATCTCACTTTTTCAACTTCCCAGAGATCCACACACCAGCTAATTGCTTTTGCAGAAGCTGATCTGAGTAGAGTCTACCTTGGAACCACAATAGTCCTGATAACTTCATTCACACAAACAAAACACCATCCTGAGATGGGATCCCTAGGTGATGGAATCTTAGAAGACAGGGCACAAGTAAGGCTTGTGATTCCTTCCCACCGCAGAAGAAAAAAATGGGGGAGCTTCTGTCTTGGGTAATTTTCTTGTTCCTGTCATAGTATGCTCTGACAAAATCAACTAGCAGAAGACACAGTTTATTTGGCTTGCAGTTCCAGAGGAATAGAGGGAGGGCAGGGCAGGGTGGTGGGCAGTGCAGGACAGCAGGCAAAGCCAGTATAGTGGCAGAAGCAAGAGGCCGGCAGCTCCCATGGCAACAGGAAGCAGAGAAAGATGGACGCACACTGCTGCTTGGCTCTATAAGGACACATAGTGTGAGAGTCCAGCCATTCCAGGGAATGGGCAGCAAGTCTCCCTTCAACCAATTCAGTCAAGGTTATCTTCCACAGGCATGTTCGGTGGCCTGTCTTCCAGGTAATTCTAGGTCCATCAGGATGCAACTGAGCAGAGGCAGATCAGAGTAGGAAGCAATGCTTCAAACCACTATCTAAGACACCTGTACACACACACACACACACACACACACACACACACACACGAGAGAGAGAGAGAGAGAGAGAGAGAGAGAGAGAGAGAGGGAAAGTTAGGTAAGTGATTTTTTTTTTTAAGAGAAAGGAATGATTTAGTGAGATGGTTCAGTAGTTGAGAGCACTTGCGACTCTTGCAGAAGAACCCAGATTTCAGTCCCCAAGACCATATTGTGGCTCACGGGGATCCTATACCTCTATGGCATCCTTGAACACTGCACTCATGAAGTACAGATGTATACATGGATGGAAACCAGTCATATACTTAAAATCTTTTTAAAAATCTTTTAAAAAGAAGAGAAAATGAGAGTGTGTGCCTCTCGCAGTTTTAGTTCAGTCCCAACGCCATAAAATGAATGATAAATAGATGACAGACAGACAGATAGATAGATAGATGATAGATATATAGATAGATAGATAGATAGATAGATAGATGACAGATAAATAGATAGATAGATAGATGATAGACAATAATAGATAGATAGATGATAGGTAGGTAGGTAGGTAGTTAGATGATAGATAGATAGATAAATAGATAGATAGATAGATAGATAGATAGATAGATAGATAGATAGATAGATGATAGATAGATAGAAATCCACACAAAGAGAGGACCACAGAACACACTAGGGAAAGGCTACCTAAAAGCCCAGGAACAGAGGAGAACCAGCAAGACACATCTTCACTTAGGAATTCTAACCTTAAAAAGAAGCAGAGGACAAATGCCTGCTATTCAGACACAGTCTGTAGTGTCTCCAAAGGAGAAAACCATGGAGCCTTCACACCAATCGATCTGGCCATATCAACCCTCAGTATAGAGCGTCTTCCCAAGGCCTCCTTTCTCCTCCCCTCTTGAGGTGACTGCCTTAGTTTAGGCTTTGCTTCTCCATTCTGGTGAAACTGCCTGTAGTTTTCTAGTAAATTCCCTGAATCCTTGGCAGCAAACCCAGCTCTTTATCATTTATCTTAGCTGCAGTTTGTTCCCTGCTATTTCCACGTAGAGCTGAGCATCAAAAAGTTTGGGGTAACTGATTGGCCAATGGTGAAGTAAGTTCTGATTTATCTAAGGATGGCCTGGCACTTGATTGGTGGTCTAAGATCACCTTGAATTCTGCCCTCCTGTTTCTGCCTTAAATTTTGGACTCACAGACACTCAAGAGCTGTGCTGCCTGATTTAATGAGATGAGGAATAGATTTTATTTTCTGATCAATATAAGACAGTGAGATTGTAGAGAAGACCAACAAATAATACAACGATAAGAGATACGTTCAACTTCACTCTATCTAAAATCAAAGACAGTTCTGCTGATCATCCTTAGATTCAAAAACTCATCTGCCAAAATGATTAAGTCAATGAATATTTGCTTTGGGCCTAGTATTTTAAGTATTATACAATCTAGGAAATTTTTTTAAAAAAATGCATTTTTCTTATGTTTATATAACTTTTGACTTAAACGATAGAAGTCTTAATTCTGATCTCTCCCTGTCTCTCTCTGTCTCTCTGTCTCTCTCTGTCTCTCTGTCTCTCCCTCTCCCTCTCCCTCTCCCTCTCTCTCTCTCTCTCTCTCCCTCTCCCTCTCTCTCTCTCTCTCCCTCTCCCTCTCTCTCTCTCCCTCTCCCTCTCTCTCTCTCTCTCTCTCTCTCTCTCTCTCTCTCTCTCTGTGTGTATGTGTGTTTAAAGTAGGACTCAGTGGTCGAATGTTTGTCTAACATTTATAAGATTCTGAGTTCAGGATCCATAACAATAAATAAGTGAATATGATTACTTGTTATCTATTTAAAAACTAAGAAGGTGGGATGGCATGTATGGGGGCCTGCATAAAGGCAAAGTTGTGCACAGGACACACGGTCATGCCAAAAGTCACTTCCAAGGGGTACCAGTTGTACTCAGATCTTAGTAGCCAGGGGCCACCTACGCTAGACTCAGCGAATGATTGACTAAGCATGGCAGTCGCATGTCTACATGGCCATCCCTGCCTCCCGAGCAAGCAGCCTGCTGGAGAAGTAAACTACATGTGCTGTGCTTTCCTGATTCTGAGTGTCTGTTGCATTAGAAGTATCTTACTACATCTACTTGCAGTCTGAAAGGTCTCCGTACAAAATGAAATGTTCAACAATTACTCTCTGGCTTCTTCTTCTTCTTTTTTCCTGGCCTGTATGTTGAACATTCTGAACTTTATAAATCGTAATCTGAACAGAATCAAATGATGGTGCATTGCTTCCAGACTTTTGTCAGCATCTCCTGAGAAAGGAATACATGATTTATGTTATCAATATATTGTCTCTAGAACTGGGGCTGTGTGTCCTCTGGGAGGGCACTTACCTCGGATGCATGAAGCCTGGGTTCAGCCTCCAGCATGGCATAAGGAAACTGTGGTGCATTCAACAGGCAAAGCAGTGTAAGAATTCCAATGTCATCTTTAGCGACATAGCAAGTTTTGGTGAATCTGGGTTACTCAAGGCCCTGTTCCAAAAAAATTAATGAATCAAAAATGTCAACTCTTTTAAAAATGGTTTATAAGTGGGTTCTGTTTTTATGCTGAAATATGTCTTACAATGCCTTTAGGTATCTTAATCTTAATACAACCTCATTGGGAACATTTCAAATAAACTAATTCCTTTTTGGACATAGTAATTATTTTTTAATTCAAAAGCTGCAGGTGGGAGTTTTACAAAATTAAGATAAGCTTAGTAACCAAATTTTTTAACGTTAAAAGAAATAAACAAAAGAAGGTGATTTTTTCTCAGTACCTTAGTATAACTGTTGTTAGAACTTTGGTATGTCTATTTTCAATCTCCTTTTTCTGCATATTATTTTTATTTTCTGTGATTTCATATGATTTTATCATATACAACATACATGTATACACATACACACTTAATATCTGAGCCTATGTAACTGGTACTTAAGTTTGCATGTGGTGAGGAAAATCTGATTTAAGAACTGAGTGGACAAAGGTTAAGATTTAAGCATCTATCACCTAAGGCCACTTTGTACCCTTCAATATAAAAAGAGTTCTGAACTCATGTCCTAGGGTGGTTGTGAGCATTAATGAAAAGCAAAATGGTTAACGAAGCATCTAGAAAATAGTAAGTCCTCAATAGTGATTAAAATCATTACACTATTAAGATAAAATGATTAAGTATAATTGTTTTCAGCATAAAAATTCCCAACTTCTTCAGTGTTTTCTCACAGGAGACAGCTACGTCTCTTTACCAGTCCATCTTCTGGATGATGGGGCTTTCTAGCTTCCATGGGTACCTTCTTTTAAATGCTGTTCCCAGAACAGAGCATGGCCGTCTACAAGACAGAAAATGGAGTTGGACTAAGTGTACGCTCCACTACCTTCTGACCGCTCTAAACTTATCACACTGTCTCAACTCCTTCTGCCTTGTTATTGTTTGCAGACACCACACGGGTGGCTCACTGCCAGGCAAGGTTCCCTGTTCTTCCCTCAGGAGTGCTGTTGCTAAGTCACACAGACTTCAAACCAAATTTAGGCAGTTGGCGTTTTAGTCCCAAGGCAGGCCCACACAATTACTCTAACCAAATTATATATTATTAAATTTTATGCATCTCTCTGTTGTTGAGAACATTTATATCCCTGATTTCGTAATCTAATGTATCTTTTTTTTCTCATGCAACCCGTTTTTGACAGCCATGCCTTCTTTATCTCAGTCACTGACTAACGTGTTCACATCAGACAAGGTGCAGGAGAAAGGCCTTGTGGTATGAATCTGAAACCTCTCTCTGGGTGGATGCCATTTCATTAACACTGGGGCAGTCCATTAACTAGTTAAACTACAAACTGCCTCCTACAGAACTATCCCTAAACCTGAACTTTTCTATCCTGCTCACAAGGATAGAAAGACTTCAGATGTCTTTCCAAAACCCGCACATCTGTATCTATTGCAAATGAAATAATATATAAACTCAAACAAAATATCTTACTTTTTTTTAAGTGGAATAGTTTTCCTGATTTTTAATCTTGTAAAAAGATCGATTTTTTTTTTTATGTTTATATACCTGTACTTCACCATTCTCCCTAAAATAACACTGTGGTCTTAGACCTAAATTCTCAGGCTCTGCATGTTGTTTTGCTTTTCTTCTAAAATCAGGAATATTCTTCCCTTTGTCTCCTGACAACCCTGATTTGATAAAGGCAGCCGATCGCACTTTTTGCCCTATCATTGTGAAGATATTTGGTCACTCATTATTCATAGAAATTAGGAGTCAGGCTGACAGTTCCTGGGGCGGAGTATGTAAGTTCTATACTGAGACCTGTCCTTAAGTCTCTTGGCTTACATGTGAGCTGTGTGCACTTCTTCAGTTGAATGCTTATGGGAAAGTAACAGAGGGCTAAATACAAGAGTCATAGGGTCGGTATGGAAATTGGATCACACAAGTTACTTATAACACCTGCTAGCATGTCAATGATGTTCTCCATAAGGTCTGCAGTGCCTTCCTATGCTTGTCCTTTGCTGGCCTCACGGTCTTGACTGCACTCACTGAGCTCATACTCTCTGAGAAGTGCTTGATATGTGTAAGGGCCCAGACACGCATTCGTGAGAACAGCAGTCCCTTTGCTTTCGGAGCTTACATTCCAGGTCAGAAAGCAAACATTTCAGTGTGGAAGATAATGGTACCAGCAGCCATGAAACTGAAAAGTCAAAGGGTAAAAGAAGGCAGGGAGAACTGTTTTCCAAAGGTGGTCAAAGTCCTCTTTGAGGAGGTGACACGTGAGCGGGGTGGGGAATGACCTAAAAGGAAGACGAAGAAGAATTGGAAAACCTTTGCTTTCTTTTTCTTATGAAAGAATTTGTCTTCCACTTCAAAACCTGGGCCTGTTCCTTGGTTGCTGTTTTCCCTGATTCTGTGCCAAGAAATTGCAGTTTTGCCTCTTGCGAGCATCTTCCAGGAGCCCTAGCTCATTCTGAGCTTTAGTCTTGCTGAGGGCTTATAGGTCCACAGGGCCTCCATCCATTCCGGCTTCCTTATGTGCCCCCCTCTTATGTGCCCCTCTTCCCGTCTCTTGCACACGCTGCTTGAGATGCAGAGGCTGTCAGCGAGTCCCCGTGTGGCATGCTGGTTTCTTTCGTTTCCTCCCCGTTTTCCTGCTCATTAGAACCATTTGTGTTTGCATAGGCAGAACACTGTTTAAATCAAACTCTGAGTCTGCATGGCTGCTTTCCCCCAAGGTTCCAATCATTTCTACTTTACCTACTGCTTTCTGTCAGAATTGGGTCCTGAGCAGGAGTCTCCTTAACGCTTATTCTTCCTTCTGGGAAATGAAATTATCAGCAAGGCTGGTCAAGAAATTGTGAGTGTTTTGCTTTCCAAGGATTTCAAGTTTCTTCAGACACCTGGAGACTAAAATCCCCAATGCCAAGATATGTTACTGTTCTATCAATTTTGTGGTCTGTAGGAGAAAAGCATCTCTTACCTCTCCTGGCCAGAAAGACCATGGTGCAGTCCTAAATTTCTATCATGTCTGGGCCTGTCATTTACAATCACCGAGAATTTTTTCCAGGGTCTTTCCACCATGGGTCAGCAGAGGTAAATGCAGGTTCAGAGCCTCCAACTGCTAAGGCCTATTCGCCAACCTTCCAATCTGCTTGGCCTAATTATAATTAAAATAGAGGCATAAAGATCAGTTAATATTTATTGGGTTAATACTTCAGTTATAAAGTGTTTGCCTGAGGTCCTGAGTCGGCTGTTTTTAACCTATGCGGAAGAGCCAGGGATGACACCAGGAACTCAATTCCAGTGCTAGGGGTGCCAAGAGAGTCAGATAGGTCTCTTGAGGCTTGCTGAAAGTCAAGCTATTACTGACGAGTCTCAGGCCAGAGAAATACCCTGTCTCAATAAACAAGGTGAAACTCAAGGTTGACCTCTGGTCTCCACATACATACATACATACATACATGAACATATACTCACACAAATTCAATTTTTTATGCAATGAAACTGTGCCCAAGAAATCAGGAAGTTCCGCTCTAGCTTTACTGTTGACAAGCAGCTGCTATAATCAGATGGTTAAGGGATGGCAGGTTGACTCTGAGGCTGCTCAAGCCTCACACTCAGCTGAGTGCCCTCTAAAGGTGCTGATGCAACATCTCTCCACTGAGGAGCCCTTGGGAATGAAAGGTTGGAAACCTCGATTTTTACCTATGAGCAACTCGTAGCCAGAAAAGGTTAATTGACTTGCCTAGGGTCTCACACACAGCTCACTGGGGAGAGCATCACAGCTCATTACAAGTTAGACAGCCCCCTTCTTAGGCAGGAACATTTCATCCACACCTTATCGTTCTCTACGAATAGCCAGGAGGCTTGCTACCACTGGAGTGAAAATCGGAACGTCTGCTGCTGCATCTGAAAGGGCTGGGGAAAAGGGACGGCGATAATAGGAGAATCACTGTGGTTCTGCAGGGTGCTGTTACGAGGGGGTACTTTTAATCCTTTAACCTGTAGGTTTCTGGGCAAGTTTTTTTTTACCGAAGCATTCTACATCTTGAATTCTGTATTGAGACATGTTTACACTCCAGTAGATTTACAACAAAGTGTGGGCTGCATCCCCTAGGCTTTGGCATTCCTGAGACCAGGTGTTACTTCTCTGCACTTCTCAAGAGATGCAGGGCAGGGTCTCCCTTACCTTCAGACTTTACTTTTCCATCTGATAAAGGGACGGACATTTTTTACTCTTGGGCAGAAGGACCTGCCGGAAGGATCCTGTTACAACAGTGCCTACTTTCTTTGACTTTTATTTTTCCTGGTTCCCTCCTCTCTCTCTGAGCTTCCTGACAGCAGACAGTATTTATTTATCTCTGTATTCCTTGGGTCTACCACTCGATAGCTACACAGTATGTTTGTTGAATGAATTATTCACCAAGGTGAAGAACACAGAGTGGGTTGTGACTACAGCATTTTGTAGGTCACCGGGTTTCCCTCTCTGAAGAGCAGGTCAAACCGGGTGCTGAAGGAGTCTTAGAGAGGATGAGGAAGGACGCCATTGACATTGTCTTGGTTGAATTACAGCAAACATACTTGCTTTTAATTGGCAGATTAGGCTGCTGTGTAAGACTGCTTTTTGTTTTGTTTTGTTTTTAAACTGAAAAGAGAGCCAGCCGTGTCTAGCCAGAACATACACTTATAGTCTCAAAGATGCAGCGTCTAATATTTTGTTTATTATCAGGCAAGTTAAGTTTTTTTATGTCATTATTTTCCTGATTTATCACAGAGCTAATGCACAGGCAGATACCCCATGCACACCTGCCTCTTCCACATTATTCTAGCCCAGTGCGCAGGACTTGGATCCAGGCAGTGGGGTACAGGTGCAGGCAGGCACATCATACCTGGCCTGACTTTTCCCTGCGTCTGGTTCCCTCTGGGCCACACAACTGCCAAAGAATCCACTGCCAAGGCTGAAGCACACACTTTAAAAAACAAAATCAAAGAAAACCTCTAGCTCACCTTTCTAAAGAACTTATACTTACAGCCTACACGTTTCCATGTAAGGTGGTGATGGGAAACCCAGGGCTCTCTTGGATCTAGAAACATACTGTTCCAGGCAGGAACACCTACTATGGGGTGGGGGGAGATTAGAAAGTACAGACAAAGCTCAAGCCAGGGTCCCATGCTTATCTCTCCTACACCCCAGCACTCCTGGAGGAAGATTAAAATAGAGAGAACAAGATAACGTTTAATAATACACAGCTCATCTGCCTGGGCTTGGATATTGGTAGTTGAAAACAGATGCAGGCCCTAAACTACCAGCACAATTCCAGCCCTGAGAGAAAGGAACCTTGAGATGTCAGCATCTGATACAGAGGTGGTGCTTGGCTAGTGTTCCTCCATTGACCTGCACATGACATCCACCCCAAATAAATCCATGAAGTGGGATCTCCATGCAAAGGTATCTCCAAAAAAAAAGTCAAGCCGATTGCTTTGTCCCTACAATATGCCTAACAAGGGAACTGACTCAAATGCCAAGTTCTATGAATACAGAACAAGAGTAGACATTCAAAAAAGTAATTATATACTAGTTTCTGCATTTGGAACCCACCTGCTAACTTTAGTATGTTTTAGTTATGCCCAGTTGGCCTGAGGTCTTTCTCTCCTGAGTTGATGGTCTGTCTAGAAGGGGAGGTTGGTCCACGAACGATGTAGTTCCATCTTCTGCCCTATAATGTATCACTAGAATTGATGGGGGGGGGGGACCTTGAACATTTCATAGGACATTTTCATTACCTTCTTCAGTACTTATCAGAGACTGTGAGACCCTTCTTCTTCATACAAATTTTTATCAGGATGGGGGGTGGTGGTTGATGTCTGAGGAGATTTCACTTTTAAAAGGCTGGACTAACCATTGAGGAGGTGCATCAGAGTTGGGAAGGAAGGATGTCTCTGTGGGAGTGGTAACCCTGGACTGAAATTACTTACTGTTGAGAGGAGAGGGCAGAGAAAGACCCTAGGACGTCAGGGCCAGGTATGAAGGAGGAGTAGTAACTGGCCAGCCTTAGACTCAGTGAGTTCTTCCTGGTCTCACTGGGTTTTTGTTGTTTTGAGTATTGGCAATATTTTAAGAGCCTTCTCCTTTCTGTTACTCTTGGAAAGTTGGAAGGCAAACTTGGCTCAGTGTCAGAACACACACCATGCTCAAGATTCTTGGAGAGAGGAAGGAGGAGAAGGAGGGGAAAGGACTGGGAATGGAAGGGGAAGAGGGAGAGATCTTAGAGTTGGCATGATGGTGTGTTGGTGAATACCTCTAATCCTAGCACTCCAGAGTCTGCCAGTTCCAGGACAGCCAGGGCTGCACAGCAAATGCCCTTCTGCAAACAAAGGGCATGGACAAAGTCTAAAATTAACATTAACCAGGGGTAAGTAAACATGCACTTCAGATTAGGAGACTATTTTTGGATTTTTTTCCCTATAGATCTTTTTCAAGGGTAGTGAGCAAAACTGACGAATCTTCTAATTTTTATTTTGAACACCAGCATCTGTGGCTTCTCTGAAAGGACAAAGTCCACAACTCAGGTGTCATGCTTCTAAAAGCTTTCTGCAGAGCAAATGACTTCAAATGCTGTTTACCAAATCCAGACTGAGCTGAACTGGAGAATTTACATAGGAAGTCAGCATGAAGGACTCAGCCAGGTGGAGGTTCATTCGCTTGAAGGAAGCAGAAGGAGAAGAAATTTTACTCTTTAAGACCCGTCTTCTGTGAGAGCTATAAATGACATAGGGGAACAGGTTTTCTTCCTTCTATTTTTCTTGTATGAACTAAGAAGTTGGTTGAAGCACTCATCCAACTTACTGACTTTTATCTGTTATTTGTCAGATGAATGGAAATAAGACAAAAAAAATTAGAAAATAGATACTATAAGTAATGGAAATTTAATCTTTTAATGCCATTTTGTAGAGCCATGGTTGATGAAATGAAAGAAATCTTTCTTTTGAGTCTTGATAAAGTAAACATTAAATGTGTGTGTGTGTGTGTATGTGTGTGTGTATGAGAGACAGACAGACACGTACATACATACATGGCTGCTGATCCTCTCCCTCCTCCTTGTGTAATCCTTGTCCCCCAGTTCTCAGCACTCTATAGCCCAGGCTAGTTTTCTGGGTTCTTGTCTCCACTTCCCGTCTCGCTGCAGAAGCCTGGGGATGACCAAGGGGCTCTGCTGTGCCTAATTAGATAAGGGTCTGAGGAATCTGAAGCCAGAATACACTTGCTCAGTAAACATTTGCACTTAGAGCTGTCTGCCCAGTCCAGATATTTGGAGCTACCTAGGCTTGCCCTGAACTAACTGTGTAGACCAGGCACTCCTTTATCCTCCTGTCTCAGTGTCCCAAGTCCTGGGATCGGGTATAGGAGACATCATTCCTGGTCAGTTTACTTTAGACCAGGCTAACATGATCATAGAGGCCGATACTGATTCCCAAGCAGAAGGTACTTGTAACGATTTCCATTTAATGGAATCTACCCATCAATTAACAGGATAATTGCTCTACTGAAGTTTTAATAACAAAATGTCTGGCAGGTATCATACACTCTGAAAGAAAAGCAAGGGAAATGACAGTTATTAAAAGTTGATGGAGCTTCTTGAAGAGAACAGTAGTCCAACAGTACTAAAAAGCACAATTCATTAGAAATTATACAATGTCCATATTTCAGCATGTTATAAAAGGTACTTTGTGGGCCAGCAATGTGTGATTTGGCTCAATGGAGAAGAGGCCACATTGTATGTGAGATCCTCTGCTTAATATCCAGGATCACCAAATTTTATAGATAATATATAGATTTTAAAAATGAGCGTATTTCATCTAAATGGTTCTCGTGTTGTGCAGAAATTCATGATGAGCCAATTTTCCAGCTTAGAAACGGATGGAGTAACATTGCATGGGAAACTTTCTTAACCTGCAATCACATTAGAAATCTGTGCTGGGAAACAGGTGCTGTAAAGTGAATTGAGAGTAAAATTAACTGGGCTGGGGTGGTACATGCCTTCATCCCAGCCTTCAGGAGGCAGAGGCAGGTGGAGTTCTGAGTTCAAGGCCACGCTGGTCTACAGAGTGAGTTTCAGGACAGCCAGAACCACCTGGAGAAGCTCAGTCTCAAAAAAAAAAAAAAATCAAACACACACACACACACCCAAAAACCCACACAAAGAGTAACATCAGTGATGTCCACAGGAAACATGCCAAATGGGGTCTTGAGAACGGTTCTTAACTCTTGTTCTGTAGTTGATTCTGTAGTAGATTCTTAGATTCTCTAAGGAATCCCAGCCTTTGTGGGGGCTCAGTTCCTTGGGGTTTTAAGCAAAAGCCTAGCTTGTTGCTTGTTTACCTTAAAACGTTTGTGCTTAGCTGTCTCTGCCAGGAGTCTTACTCGCTGTGGCCACTAACTCTGCAGTTGGCAACAGTCCTTCGAAGGTTGTTTGCTTCTGTTTGTTGGTGGGACGTGTCTGATGTCTTTCATGTGTCCTTCCGTGGTGAAACATAATTACGGGGTATGGCCTGGTACAATAGTAATGGAAAGTAGCATTTGCTTCTGATAAACAGGAGGGATGGGAGACAAAGCAAAGAAAGTGTAAAGGAAGCCGGTAAAGGGGTGGGGGTGGGGTAGCCTCCAGCCAGGAGAGGAGAAAACTGAGCCCCACCCCCTGAGAACTCCAGCCAATTAGTAAGGAAAACACCTCACAGTATGAGTTGTGGGGAAGAAATGTGCTAGTATCCCGTGAACCCTTTGAACGCAGGAAAGCACATTCACACTACTTAGTACATTTCTGCACGGCATATATGGGGGACATGCGGTTCACATGTTTGCTCAGAATATAAAGGAGTGTCTACTGAAGCATGTAGGTAAGAGGCTCGCTGGTTCCTGCGAGAAAAAGGAAGTGCATGAAAGGAAATTGTTCGCTTATGTGTATATATCTATTCATATGTAAGTGTGCATCTGTGTTTGTGCTTATGTAGACGTGTGCGTATCTGTGTGTGTGCACACATGCACATGTGCACACTTGAATGAAGGGAGGGGAATAAGAGGGGGACTCTCACCTGTGGATAGAGGTCAAAAGGTCAAGGTCTTTGCTATTAACTGTTTCTCCACATTCTTGACTGAGACGGTGAATGGCTTGCTAGCAGAGGTAAGCAGGGATCCTCCTGTCTGCCTCTCCAGCACTGGGGTTTTAAACACATACTAGCATTTCCATGCAGTCTGTGAGATGCCCCCGGTTCTCAGGTCTGCACTGCACTGCACCTTGTCCCCAGCTCCCACACGGTTCGGTTCTAGTGCTCCGACTTCCCACTTCCCACAGAATAGAGACACGGGTCAAGATGCACTCCTGTCCCCTTTAATGTCCTTCTGCGAGAACAAGAGACACTTGCGGACACTGGGTGACTCAAGGCAGGCGATACTTAGCTCAGTTTGCAGGAGGCAAGAGGATTCATGGAGAACTCTGGGAGGTGGTGCCTGCACAACTGTTTCCCAAGAAGAACCTGTACTCAAGGTTGCCCCGAGGTTATTAATATACCATGCTCTCAGGTACCCCAAGCCCCAGAAGCTAGAAATACATAACCTCTTAATTTCCCACCCCCAAACTAGAACCTGACCTGTGGGACTCAGTGCTCTTCCCTTGTTCTGCATTCCCAGCCCCCAAATCTCAGTTCTAAGTTGACAAATAATGGATTAACAACCAAAAGCCCATGTGATCTTATATCCACGGGGCAAACAAAACTGCACGTGTTGGCCAGCCTTATTCTGCCCCAGCAGTTTGTGGCATCTGAGGGAGGCTGACGGTCTGAAGAATGCAGAGTCTGAGGGATGCAGAGTCTGAGGAATTCTTGTAGCGGAGAACAATCGCAGAAAGGTGTAGCAGGCAACGTTAAATATGGCCATTACGATGATCTTCAAAGTTTGCAACCCCAGTCATCAAAGACAGGTACAGGGACAGTCGGTATGTTTTTATTGACACTCTGGAATAGAATGCTGCTGTCCTCCTAGAGAATTTCATGAAAAAGCTAGAAAAACAAAACAAACCAAAGCCACCCCTCATGTAAACTGAGAGCACAATGGCTAGCACCCCTCCGGAAATTTCCATTCATTAATTTGCTGTGTAAGATAACATTAATACAAATTGTGGTTGCTTTGGCAGGCCAAAAGGACCAGAAACATTTAAAAAGTTCATTTCTGGTTCTTGGATATAAGGCTTTTGACCTTGACAGATGAGTAAGTCGTAGTGGGCTAAGACGAAAGTATGATGCGTTTTAGCACAATGTAGAATTTGTCGCAATGTTTTCCCTTTAAAGGAATCCTGAGCGCTGAGGTTAGAAACAGAAACTATGGCAAGTTTCTGTGAGACTGTGAGGGTCTCCTGTGTCATGACAGCCACTGGGGCAGGAGGGTTCCGGGAGCAAGGCTGCTCTTTGCAAGGTGGCAAGGCCACCACCATTTCAACTTTGCTGAACTCGGTACAAATGACAATAAATACACATACGCACACATACACACATGCATGCACACACATGCACATATATGCATATAAACAATAAAACCATTTGTAGCAGAAACCTCCTTCAACAAATTGCCCTTATTTTTGATGTTACTAAAAGTGTTCTTTACTAAAAAGAACCTGCGCATCCAAATATAACATACGTATTCATTTTTGGAAATCACTCAGATTTGGATGGCAGTCGCCAATATGTGAAATTTACAAATAGCTTACAGAACTGTTTCAGTGGATTGACGAATGCAGACTGTTTGAGTAAGTTTATCCCGTTTGTTAGGAAGCAGCAACGGCATGTTTGCTCCTACGGTGATAAATATGTTCTAGGAAGAGTTCCAGGTTATGTGACTTCTAATTCGCTACGTCAACTAAAGTCCTGTCAAATATGGACCATAGAACCCTGATGCTGACCTGAAGGGCAGAGCTAATGTCCACGTTGCCCGAGTCCTGACTCCCATTTACTCATACGAAGCAATGGCAGCTGCTCAGTGCTTCGGAAGCCACTGTTCTGAGGCTTCTGAGAACAGGTGGCGTGTTTCTAAATTACCTCAGCGGTTGGTGCACATCATGCTATTCTACCACTTTCTGTGCACTTCATATGTACTTCATATGTCATGCAGAGTTCAGGGGCAAGTCTACAGAAATGTGCGTTGGCTGAGGATATGGCTCAGAGGGAGAGTGCCGGCCCAGCCACGGAAGGCTCCAGGTTCCGTCCCAGGATGTGGACAAAGGGCAGAGGGGAGACAAGGACTTCCAGAGGGGGAGTTACTTTCCTACTCTCCCTCTTCTTCATAATTTAAAAACACGTACCTTAAAGGACTTCTGTAAAGACTCTTGTCGCAGCTATGTTTTCATAGTTGTGTTTTGCGGGTCAAGGCCTTTTTAATAATTGTGTGAACGTGAACGTGTTGTCTTCTGAGTCCTTCTGGGTCTGAGGGCAGAGCTGATAACATGTGTGAAGTGTCAAGTGTCACAGGTGGGCCTCCCTTAAGTGAGAGATGAGGGCTTGCAAGTTTGCCAAATGCCACAATGGTGCCATGCGTAAGATTAAGGCCTCTCTGACAGGTGGAAGTCAAGAATTTGCATTGAAAGCCCTGTGCTCCAAAACAGAAAGAAGAACAAGGTGAACTCGCTTCAGACTGGGGTAATGGAGAGAAGCAGGAACGGAGCTGGCAAAAAGAGCAGACACCTTTGGCATAGGAGACTCTTGCACAAAAGCTGACTTCCTTGCCTGCTTAAAATTAAAATCAAGTAGAAGCTGTCACAAATTTTGTAACTTTGCCAAATTTGTGGAATTATTGTTTGCATTATTGGTGAAGGTTAAAAAGAAAACATCTTCAGAGGAAAAGAAATAACACGATTTAGTTGAGGAAAATCGTGTGAATCGTCTATGAAGAAATAGTGGCCAGCGAGAACTGCTGAATGTGTGCTGTGTTCACTGGCTTTGAGGGCTGTTCACTCCGATGGCTGATGCCTGTTCTGCTCCTCCTGGCACGTCTGTCTGTACAGACAACTCTTTTCTCTGGGCAGGGGCTGTGTTAGCCACTCTTCAATGGCACCCACAGCAGCACCCGGAGAAAATCAGTTTTCTGTGACGGCTCAATGATTGCCTTTATTATCCTTACGTGTTGAAAATTATGTCAGTCTACAGTTTCAGCAAAAAAAAAAAAAAAAAAAAAAAAAAAAAAAAAAAAATGCAAAATTGAAAATGAACATAGCGAATAGTGTGTGTGTTTCTCTGACATGAAATCACCGAGTGCTGCCAAACGGAGCACACATGTTCCTCTAACAGGGGTCCTGTGCCAACAGTGGATGATCACAGACCTCCAGCCACACGGTGATGTCAAGATAGGCCATCTGAGCCCTATGTTGTATTTTCTCAACAATATTGTGTTAGAACACAGATCTATAGATATGGGTATAGACATATACATGTTCACATATATATTACCGAACTTAAATAATTCATCCAAATAAATTATTTAAATGATTTAAAAATTCCTTTGTCAAACAGATTAATGGAGCCTTGTTATTCAAAGGATAAATCATTTTATATGAAGTGGCAAAGTCTTCAAGGGCTAATAAAGGTTTTATGAGAGTTAAACTTTTAATGAATTAATACTTTTGCATGCTCTTGTTTTATATATACTCAAATATACACATATATGCTTACAGTAATATTTGTATTAACATTTTCTGACTGTTTTTTAAAGGACGCTGTTCGAACTGCTTAACACAAAGTGTTCTTATAGATTGGAGGCTTAGAAGCTGACGTATTACAATTTACCAAGTGGACCTTTAAATCGTGCCGTCAATGTTATTTGTGTAAGAGATAAAGGAGCCGTCTTTTTTTTTTTTTTTCTTTTCTGTTTGTAATTTATATGAGTCTAGCAATCATTACTCATGAGCAGTTGTATGCATGTGACTGTGTAGGTTTAAAGGGCATCAGGCCTGAAGGACTTTCTTCTGCCTGGGTCTAAGTCAGAACAATATTTTACTCTAGAAAACTATGGACTAGTATTTGCACAATAAGACCCTAAGACCCTGGGAACAATTTTAAGGATTTTTATGAAGTTGAGCGCACATTCTTCAGCTCAGTTTGGGCATAGTTTCAATTTGAGACGCCACTGAAATTCAATTGGCTTATTTTATAATTAAAAGCAAGGAAATCATAGTAACAAAAATATATAATATATGGAAGTCTTGTTTATTATAGAAACATCCATAAAGAAAGAAACATGCTCTAACTTTTCTCATTACCCCAATGGGAATTGCATCTTTAATCACACAAAGCACAACAGCTTTCTAATTTTGTTTAAAGGGTTTCAGTACTTAGAAAACCCAGATCAGGTTATTATAAATCTAGAGCAAATTAGCATCCCTAGCCCTCTGCCAGCTCTACGGAAGGGTTCTATGTGTATCATAAATTTAATGGCATATTAAGACCTGCATTAGGTTCAGTTTTGTAGATGTTAATAATCTATAGAGTATTTAAGCATTTCCTTCATTAACTGGAAAATTTAAGCAAAGATAAACTTGGTTCCATTTTAAGGGGCAGTATTTCATAACTGATTTTGAAAGCCTATAAATTTACTCAAGTAGTTAAAGATAGTTTTCCAAACATTTAATTCAATATCTATTTTTGACATTAAGTAATTTTTTTTCTGTATATAAGCATATGCTGTCCTTACAATCTTGAATCTGTACTGCATAAAATATATTGGTATGCATACATGTATGTATACATATATATGTAAATAAACTTTAAAGTATGCATTGAATAATGGCATGAAAATGTCAAAATTCATTATTTCAGGTATTCCTTGGATTCTTTCCTTGACTACATGTAGATTTATTTATTGTATGCCTACACTCAGAGAAACAGACAGAAGTGTCCCAAGAAGTAATATTTTCCTTGGGATTCATATTATTTACAAACAAGTCTCAGTCTTGGGTTCCTCGTCTATTTCTATTTTTAGCTGGTGAGTGGAGCCATCTTCTCTCTGACTCTGTTTTTTAACGTTTCTGCTCATTGTTATCTGCCGCCTTTATCTTTGAACATTATCACTTCCCGCACAGTAATAACCCAGTATCATAATGAATTATTGTGCTTCAATTACCATTAGATAACAAACAGGAAATTGGTTTTATTTTTGCACTTCGTTCTATATTGTCTGAACAATTGCAAATACATGGTTTTCATTGGAACCATTAATTCAAGTAGTAAGGACACAATAGTAATTAAGCTGGTGCCATAATTACATTCCCATAGTGAAGGAGGGGAAACTCTTGGCACGCTAATAGTCCGTTTTAGTTTTTTTGAGATCTGGAATTTTGGTAGGAAGGACAATTGAATTAAAGGATAGATGATTTAGAGACACACAAAAGCATCCCAAGAATATTTCTTCATGCAACAATGCAGCACCATCTTCATAATGCATAGTGGTTAGATGCATTATAGTAGCGTTTTATTTGTTAATCTAAAGCAAAAATATAGGTGATTTTTAAAAATCAAAATACTCAAAAATATCCATGCAACAAAATATCATCGTTACCACACCATTTCAGCAGCCTTTAGAGATACAAATGATATTTTAAAATGATTCTAAACTTGAGCATGATTTTCTGAAAGATATTATTTCTATTCTACTATACTTTTATGTATCACAATGGCACGTGCGGATGACGTCACAGTGCAGTCTGGCGTCTTCGTGGCGAACTGCACAGTTACCGTGGAGTGAAAATTCAATGAAAAGATTTAGATCATTGTGGAAAGACGGGAACGTTTTGATATCTCATCAATAAACTGTATGATATCATGGGGACTCTATATAGCACTTTGCTTTGCAAATTGCTATCCTGTTTCTCACATACTCAGATTTGTTTTTACCAAAGTATGCAAAGCAAATAGGTGTCCTGGAAGAAATATAAGTAGGGCTGTTGTTGCAGCTCCGCTGGGGGATGCTTGCTTCATATTCTGCCATCCTTGGGTTCCATGCCCAGCACAGCATGAGGTGGCCATGATTACACAACGTGATTCCTGCTGGAGGCAGAAGAGTATCAGCTACATACTGGTCTGGGCTGCATGAAATCCTAACTGAAAAACAGCACAGTTATACTAATAAGGAGATAAAACAATGGAAAATAGCAGTCAAAGCTAAAGAAATAGAGGATCAAAATAGCCGAAATGAAATGTGTCACATTTCATTATTTAAAACCACAAAGTGTTTTCAAACAGGAAATACATCTTATTTATTTAGTTAAAAATATTCTGACTATATAAACAACTATTTTTCATGTTGGACAGCTGTAAGAAATTAGCTTTAATCTGGAAACACCAGAAAATGTGTTAGTGAATGATAACTTTGACATGGCAGAACTTACAGGGGACATCTATGTGACTCTGAAGAGTCTTCAGCAAGTGCGGTCATACTGCAGCGGACAGCAATATGAGTAGACAAAGTCACATTTGCCAAGCCATGGGAAATCCCACCGTGAGGATTCTGTGAGGCTGCTGTTCAGTGTGGAGCTGCCGCCACAGTTAACATCTGTTTGCTTCTGGTCTGCACCCAAGCCATAGCTACATGATGGTTTAGGAAGGACGCTATCTGCTGCAGAAACTGGCATCTTGCCTTAGCTTTAAGAATTTTAAAGAAACTTAGAGAGATTTCACCTTCATGGTTGATGTGGTAAAGTTTACATGCGTTAAAAAGAATGGGAGAGTGTTCGTTTCTAACCATACACATTAACAGGGGAAGTTGCTCTAGGGTTTGTATCAGGAACAAAATAGTGACTCTAAGTTAGGACAGAGAGCTTCGTAAAAACAGTGCACTTATCAGTCTTGGTTTGACCGAAACGTTGGTAGAGGAAGAGCTATAACACACAATTAGAGAAAATCCTCACGGTGCAGAGCTTAACAAGAGTTATGGGAACAGTCTATGCGAGAGGAAGACTTTGACTTCTGAGAAACTCGGTAGAGCATTGATTCTGAGGGATGTCAGTTTTTAATTTTCTTGCTTTCAAGTAACGTAATTGTAATGGTATAGAATTTTATAATCCTTTAGAGATGGTTGTGCATATCTAAACACTTGATGTATGTAGAAAATCTCATGTAGCCACTTATATGGGTAGATATCTTTTAAAACTAATAATTATGAAATGACGGTCTCAAAAGTGCATATGATTATACCTTCTAAATAATATCATCAAACATAGCATAGCATAATCATATTTATATTCTGATTTTTACTACTCCGAATTTTGAGGCTGTATCACATCCTCTTAGGTAAGGCTTGGCCTTCTTGGACAAATTTTACTGAGCCCAGAGAGCTGAGAGAATAATTAAAAACCTATCGGCTTTGCCAAATGCTTTCATATGTTTCTGGTCTCATGGAAAATGAGTTTTGATTTCATTTTAGCTCCATGCATGCAAGGCAGGGGGAAAAAAAGCTAGTAACTTTCAGCCAGCTCTGCTTAAATCTATGACTCACTGCTTTGAGCTGCCCTAGAGGGTTAGGGTTGAGGGCTTTCTAGAGCAGGAAGCTCACGTTCTCCACCAAGTGCTGATGAGTATGATCCAGAAAAGGGACCAAGTTCAAATTTAGGCTATAATCTAACTAATTTTTGCTCCTAGTTTTGAAATAGAAAGTGAAGTAGTTTTACACACTTTTTGTTCGTTTGTTTTGTTCCTTTTTGAGACAAAGATCTTACTAAGCAGGTCTGGCTGTCCTGGGAATTACTCTGTAGACTATGCTGGCCTTGAACTCACAGAGGTCTGTCTGCCTCTGCACTGCAAGTGCTGGTATGAAAGGTAACCACCATTATGCCTGGTTTATTCTATACTCTTTTCAACTTCTGAGGTAAAAATGTGTTCTTTACGACAGATCCATCTTTCCCTCTGAGATAGTTCTCTTCAGCAGTGCTGTTCAGAGTCACTAGATCCCCTCACCCAACAGAAAGTCCCACCATCTTCTCCATCAAAGCTCCGCGAAGCCCTTCCAGACTTGACTTATTTACATTCAAGTTTTCGGAAGCTACCGGCTGCATTCACTGGCTTATACCAATCACAATATTTTGTCACTATGTCCATTTTCATACTTCTTCAAATCCATTAGCCTGTTACCTAAACCATTACTACTCAGACTTCTAGTTCGACAACTACCTGATCGCTTCCCTGCAAACAAAGATACAGGGGTGGCAAATAGCTTTGAAAATTAACCTGATCTCGATATTGGAAATACATGAGCCTATTGAATAGAATAATCTCTGGTGTCTCAACGTTGTTTAAATTAAAAACATGAGTTTCTGCAGTTGGGGAAACATGTATGGTAAGACATTTGAAGCCCGTCAATCTCTCCCACCACACAAGCTAATGAGTTCCTTCTGTTTGCTTTGAATGAAATCACCATGAGTGGTTAGATGTTGATTTAACATAAAACAAATGGAAGTGGGTGTTTCTTTGTCCTTTGTAGAATCTATTAAAAACAAAAACAGTTAGCAAGTACGATGGAGGAGTCAATCAATCCGCCATTACTTAAATAATAATATATATTGAGTGAGTAGTTGTGTCCATTGGATTTGAGCGAGGAGTAACACACCCCAGTGTTCCCAACACTGCTCACATCTGTGGACACCAACACCTCATTCATGTTTTTCTACGAGCACAACACCATATTGCTACAGATTGTGTTTTTGAATAGCCGTGAAGTATCAGGTAAGTCATGTTTTTGGGATGTGGACAGGCTCTGGGGAGTGTATCACACAACTGTTCCCTTCTGGTGTCAGGGCTCTGGGTAACAGCTTCATCTTGAACACTCCAATCGAATTGGTGGTTCTTGCCAATTCTGTCTTATGATATATAAAGAAGAAAGTGAGGGTGTGTATGTGTGTGTGTGTGTGTGTGTGTGTGTGTGTGTGTGTGTGTAGAGAGAGATGACTCAGTGGTTAAGAGCACATTGACTGCTCTTCCAGAGGTCCTGAGTTCAAATCCCAGCAACCACATGGTGGCTCACAACCATTTGTAATGGAATATAATGCCCTCCGCTGGTGTGTCTGAAGACAGCTACAATGCAATATATATATATATAATTAAATCTTAAAAAAAAGAAAAATGTGTAAGAATTTAGAACTCCTAAATATTTAAGCCATCTTGAAGAAGACACATTGCTAGGAGTGTGTGTGTGTGTGTGTGTGTGTGTGTGTGTGTGTGTGTGTTGGCATAGCAAGTAGACATTCTTAGGGTGAAACCATTTTGAACCTTTGAGTTGAAGAAAATACCCTATTGAATCAAGATTGGAAATTCTTATGGGTCATTTTATACTCCCTAGAGTTTCAACTCACTTTTGGCAAGTTTTCCTGCGTGTGTGTGTGTGTGTGTGTGTGTGTGTGTGTGTGTGTGTGTGTGTGTAATAATGTCTCCTAAGAAACACAGTGGAGAGTGACTCACTTTATGTCTTGGGCATCAAAGAGTATCAGACCTATGAAATGCAGACAGTGGTTTCTTTGAGAGATTCTTTTTGAGAGAATTAAATAAACGAGCCAACATATGGCCAGCTTAATTCAGGCAAAAATGTCTATTGATTCCGCACTAAGCTCACTAAATAAAAACTTCAGGCTAAGTTTTGCTTCCCCAAAGAAAATAGGATTAGAAGGGTCTGTGTGCTCACCGGGGCTTCCTGTGAATCAGGCCAGATGAATGAAAACCTTCAAAGCTGAACAAAAGAACTGGCTAAATTTTTTTGGCAAATGCAAATTATTAGTAGTTTGACATACTGTGTTTTACACTCGAAAATAAAACATTTTTTAAAAGAGGAGAATGTGATATTAACGATCTTTGATGTCGGGAAAGCATTTGTCTGCCTTCTTTTCAGCTACTTTAAGTAGGCTGACTTAACTTTCCTAGGTGGGCCAGCGCCTTGAGTAGATTTTGACTAGTGGAAAACCTAAGCACACTGTTCTGTTTTCTCACAAGCTTGGCAAAGGTGTGCATTTTCCAGGTTATTTTCTCTGCATGGATGGTATCTGAACTGATGTAACTAAGAAATTCCAAGTAAAGTGTCCCTTTAAGCACAGGGATTCTCAGCATCCCCCATTTTTTTCAGCACCCTTCATCCAGAGGAAGAAATGGGGTCACAGGAGAATCTCTTTCTAATCTGAGAATGGTAATGTGTCAGTGATTTGGACAGATGCACATTTAACTTTAGGTTTGTTCCAGTCAAGAACACATTTGACCAGCATTTGAACGATCTTAGTGCTGCAAATATTTGGTTTTGTGACAAAATGCAAATGCTAATTGATATTCAGAATCCTCCTGTCGTCAGAGCAATCTCCTGTTGACATTTTAATAACGTTGTTTGGAATGATTTCCGAAGTGTGGTGACTGCAGCTTACCCGCAGTAACAAAAATTACATATTGTTTTTGAAAGCAAACAAGCTCAAGTTTCACCCACTTCTCTAGAGGTCTCGAACCTGGGAGAATTAGCCTCTCAAGGCAAATGGCTGTATTCAAAGCTCACTTGGTAGTTTAGGAACACAACAAGAAACTTACTGTTTTCTGCTCAGAAATCTTATAATTAAAAATAAAACCCAGCTTTTATTTATTTATTTATTTTCCTCCTGGTCAGTAGACGTTTACCTAGATTTTAAACGTTTATTTATTTATTTTCTCCTAGCACGATACCGTTGTGGTTTGGTCCTTTCAGCTTGTTTCTTTCGTTTGCTGACACTGTCAGCAGAGAAGGGCAAGGAAATGTTTCGAGAAGACAAGGGAGGTTTCAATATAAGGAAACGAGGGAAACAGACCTAAGAGGACTGTGAATGTTCTAGCAAGCAAAGCCTTGCAGTCTCCTTTCCTTCCGTTGCATATCCTGGTGAGTTTAATCAAAAACAAACAGAACGCTCTTGTGAAATATAGTCAATAAAGTCAAAGTTTAGCTAGCTCTATGTAACTACAAAGAAAAAGTCATCGCAATTAAAAAAAAATGTAACTTTCGTTAACGAGCGCGCCGGAAATCTCAGGTATCAAAGACGCCTTAGCCCTGGAGCGTCCCCTGCGCGCCGCCGCCGGACGGAGGCAGCCGTGGCGAACAGACCTCCTTTCTCCTGCCAGCAGTTACACAAAAGGAGGGCTGCGGAAACTAAAAGTTTCGGGGCCTTCAGCTCGGGGCACGCGGAGCAGTGAAAACCTGGAGACGGGGTGGGTAAAAGACGCATCCAGAACGTCTGGGCGCAGTCCTTGCTAGGAGGGGGCTTCTGGGCCTGGAGGGGAAGAGGGACATAGGGAGCGGGGTCTTAAGCTGCAGGCCCCAAGCCCGGCCCCCGGTGGCCTGAACGCGAGCTCTCCCGGGTCCCCTGCACCGGGATCCCGAAATAAAAGCGATGTTTGGAAAGTGCGTGTGTGCGCCCGGGCTGCAGAGCGTGCAAGGGGCGCGCAGTGAGTGGAGTTCGGGGGAGGTGAGGGGGGCGGGGTGCTGAGGGTGAATGCTGGAAACGGAACCCCGGGACCTGGCTGGGGGTGTTTGGGGAAGGTACGCCCGCCGAAGGCTAGGGGGAGGTGAGGGGAGGGGCGCGAGCCTGCGCGGGCGCCTCTGGGGCGCGTTCCGCGGCCGTGCGCGCGTCCCCCGCCGCCACCGCCACCAGCGCCTCCCGGAAAGCCCTGCGGCCGCCCCACCGGGCTGAGCCCGGGCCGGCCAGTCTTGGGGCGGCTGCTCGGCCGTCGCCACCGCCACCCGAAAGGCTAGATCTCTTGTAAGTGTCCCCTTTGCTCCTCCTCCTCCTTCCTCGCGCTCGGGCGCCCCGCTGCCGCAGCTGCTCCAATGGAGTGGAAAATGGCCATTGGGCGCAATGAGTTCTAGATTATCTGCTCCGCGTTTTGTACTCAGCTGCCTGTCTTCTTGGGAGTTTGCACAAGCCCCTTGCCTGGCAAACGAGGGAGGGAGAGACGGATGCTGCGCTGCGGTTCGCGCTCATATGTTTATATGATTAGCAGTCCTGGGCTGAGGGGGCTGGGGGTGGGGACTGACGAGGAGGAGGAGGAGGAGGAGGAGGCAGGAGGTGACTCCAGTTCAGCCCTAGCTGAGTCCGTGTCAGGACTTCGGGCTCCCCGCCTCTCGCTCCCTGCTCTCCTTGCTCTCCTCTAGCTCTCACTCTCTCCCGGCTCACACACACTCAGCACACACACACACACACACACACACTCACACACACACACACGCGCGCGCACCCGCACGCAGAGGTGCCCGAGCGCCATCGGGAGCTTACCGGAGGATTCTTGGCGACTGTTGAGGGGACCAGCATCCCTCCGCGGCTGTGCAGCGGCGCGGCTCTTCCCTGCTCCTCCGGTCGCTTTCCCCGAACCCGAGTTTCTCACCTCCTGCATCCGCGGAGCCACCTACACTCCCCGACCCCCAGGTCCGGAGCCCCGACATGTGAGGAAGGGCCGGCGGCGGAGTCGTGCCCCAGGCCGCAGGGGCGGCGCGTGCGCCGGATGCAGGTCCTGCCGGCGCTGCCCGCGCACTCCGGGATTCTCCGGACCGACTGACGGACTTGGCCTCGCTCCCCGGCGGCCGTACTCCTGCCGCGGCCACGGGGACTCCCGAGTCGGCGCACCTCCGCCAGCCTTGCTCCCTCCACCCCGCATCTTTTGGTTTTGAATTTTGATTTCCCCCCCCTCTTCGGTTCCGGAGGGAGCGAGCAGCGGTAGGCGCGCGCGCGTGTGTGGGCAAAGCCCCCTGTGTCGCCGAGCGGCTTGTGGGAAACTGCGGGAAGATGTTGACTTAGCCCCCCGGCAGCCGCCCGGGCCGCTGGGCTGCTTGGCTGGACTCGGCGGCTGACGGCGGTGGAGACTCGAGCCGGAGGACACGCCGAAGAGCCGCGCGGCGCCGAGTCCGGCCCGCCAGCCGCCGCCTCCCCGCGCGCTCTCAGCCAGCAGGAGCACCCCGCGCCGGTCGCCTTGGTCCTTCTCTTTCGCCCGAGTCCCCTCGCGGCTCCCCGCGCCAGGTTGGCCCTCCCCCGGGGCGCGCTCGCACACCGAGGTAAGCGCCAACAATGTGCCTCTGTGCTGGCTTCGGAGACCTGTTTGCTGGGCGCCTCCCGATGGGGGCTGACGGCTCGGAGGTGGCGGTGTCGCGGGGACAGACCGGCGCTGGCCACTGGTGCGCAGCCCTTCCCGCCGACATCGATCCGCAGAACTCTGTGCGGTGCAGCCCTCTCGCCGGGCCGCGTGCGGCTATTGTCACGCTCTCGGGAATCAGGCTGGCTGCTGGGGACCGAGAAGGCGGGGGCTCAGGTTTGCGAGCCAGCTTCAGCTTAACCTTGCTTTTTGGGGAGTGTGTGTGGGGGGATTTCTTAAAAATCTTAACAGGGACCGGAAGGTGCCCTTGGTTCTTCACGCAGCGGGGCTGGGGAGGAGACTGTCCAGTGCGCACTCGGGGTTGTCCCGCTCCAGGTGTTGGGCCCCTGGCTTGGTGGGGACTAGTCCATGGGTTGTCGCTGGGAGCGAATCCCTGGGAAGGGGGCTGTGGGGGAGGGTTTGGATGAGTTGTTGCGGGCCGTCGTTTCTTGTTGGTCAGGTGGTGCCGAGAGACGAGGATGAGAGCAGAGCCCAGCCAGATGTGGCCGCGCCGGTTCAGAGGCTGGCAGTGATCAGGGGCGGTGGGCTGCGGGGGCCAAGGGAGCTGGGCTACGGAGCCCGAGGGTGGCGGGGCCCTGGGACTCGGCGGGCCAGAGCCAGGGCAGAGAAGCTCCCGGACCCGCAGTGAGAGGGCAGCAGCGGGCCGTGCTGGGCCTGCAGTAGAAGTTAAGGGGCGTGGGCTCCCGGGCTGCCTTTGGGGTGGGGAGCCTGCTGGGTCTGGTGCGAGCCTCAGGTTGAAAGCAGCCGGGAGAAGGAGTCGTGGGAGGAGCGCGAGGCGAGGGGCACCCTTGGGGTCGCGGGCGTGGGCTCCTGGATCCCAGGCTGTCCGCCACACGGACGGGGGAGATTCACAGCGAGAAAAGGAGTCCCTGAGTATGCAGGACTCCTGCACTTGGGACCGGCAAAGTTTTTCCTCTTCGTTGAACTGCAGGGTTTGGGTTAGAAGAAAGCGCTGGAGGCCTTCGCGAGTGCGGGACTGTCTGCGAGTGGAGGCCGAGGCTCGTGCGTCTTCCTGGGTGTTTTGGAGCCCTGGGTCCACCCTGTCCTCTAAAACCAGCGTCCTGCGCTGCCCATCATAGCCCTTCCCTGGCGTGTGGGGACTCCCCCACCCCCCCTTTCCTCTTTTCTCCTTCTTCCCCTTTCCTGGCCCCCTCATTCCGTTCCTTCAGATACAAACCGTGCTTTCTCCGATTCAGACGGAGGAAATGTTTTCCTCCTGCTTCAAGAAAGGTGTCAGGCTGCTTAGCAGCTTATCCATGCAGCCGGGGCGCGCCTGAGCCTCAGCACCAACCAGATGGTTGCTGTTACAAAGACCAGGTTTCCAAGGAACTCCCCCCCTCACCCCCCCTCCCCCGCTGCTTTATCTTCTGCATTTTCCCGGTGCTAGATCCCCTTGCTTGCTCCCTATCTCCAGAAGCGTCGCGTTCCCTGTAGTTGGTTCATTCATTTCTCCCTCTGCAGTCTAAGTCTTGTGCCTGCCCCTCCAAATTGACGCTGCATACCTCTAGCTCGAACCTTGAAGAAAGGCGCACCCGTTTGGTCAATGATTGCCTGCTGGGAGTTCGCATGCTAAGTCAGGGTCCATGGCAGGTAACCTTAAGAAGCAGGCGCTCAAGAGGTACTAATTCGTCCACCGAAATTCAGAAGTTTTTGGGGGTGACCGTGACAGCATCAAGGTTGGATAGAACTGTCTCGAGCCTAGCCAAAGGTAACTATAAATGTAGTGTCCTTTCATGCTTTCTGGGTATCCTTAGAGACTCCTAAGAAAATCTGCTTAAGTTCAGGTGTGTTTTCGAACTTCCCTTCCTCCACCGTCCAGTAAACTGGTGTGTGATGGAATCCCCAGAAACGCATGCTCTGTTGTTGAGTTCCTGCAGACAGCTCGCATCTCCCCTTTTGTTGCTCCGCTCTAAAAGAGGTGCCATTTCACATGCTGCACAAATTGTTTGAATTAATGCAAGTGTGAATTCTTACCGTTTGAAGGGGGCGATTAGCATATCAAAGGTTTCTTAGCTTCAGCTCAATTGAGAAAACTGCAGCCTGTCTTCCTTTTGCTTCCAAGCCGAGGCCCAAAGGGCAATGGGAATTGTAAAGGGTGCAAGCTGGAAGGAGGGCTCAGGCTGTGCTGCCGAACTTTGACTGTTCAGTAATTATGTGAACCAAAAAACATTGTCTGCTGCTCTGGAGTCCTTGCAGATGGCAAGACAATCATTTTCTATTGGTAAATGGCTTGTGCCTAGGAAAATGGTGACCTTTTGTTTTAGGATGGTCTCTGTTGCCTGTCTTTTGGGGTGCCCTTCGTGGAACACCAAGAA
Source organism: Micromys minutus (assembly GCF_963924665.1). Lineage (NCBI taxonomy): Eukaryota > Metazoa > Chordata > Mammalia > Rodentia > Muridae > Micromys > Micromys minutus. Next base: position 79,812,741 of record NC_137973.1, on the reverse strand, counting down.
GCTTTACTGAGAGCTTTACTGTGTAATCGTAACGTTTTTCTCCAAAACCTACCACGCTTTGGTCTATTATAATTAGAAGGGCGTCCAATTAGCCTATACAACAATAGGTATTCTGTGATAAGACACACGTTGCAATACTTCGGAAACTTTTTTTAAAAAAAAATATACTTGCTAAATTAATAGGGAAGGAAAAGGAAGTTGATCTTGTTGAAAATTGAAAGCTCAAGTGAGCTTTATTAGCAGAACTTCTGAAATGAGTATCAGTTTGGAAAACATTTCTAAGTGACAGACTCAAATTTTATGACGTGGATTTAAATAGAGGTAATTCAGAGGTAATTCTGTTTAGATAGTTTTGTTTTAATTTTTAAAAGCTGGTCAAACACTAGACACTTTTGTTTAGCTTAAAGTTGTTTTTCAATAAGAGCATCTAGTTTATTTGATTTATTTCCCCCATCTGTAGAGCACTATGTTGTCTAAATTTCTTCTAGCAGCTCACAACGGGAATGAAAAAAAGAAATAAGTAACTAGTCTGTGGGGCATTTGTGGAGGGCAGAAAGGTCAAGAGAGAGCTCTTTTCGTCAGAGGGTGGGTGGGAAGAAAAGTACTTGTATTTATTTCACATTAGTTTTTCAACACTAAATTTTAAAGACAAACCGAAAGGTTGAAAATTGTGAACTTCCCCCTGCCCCCACCTCTAGCTCTCCAGTGATAGTTTGACCAGGATACGTTCTTATCTTGGAGGACGGATTATTTACTGATGGTTAGGAGTCCTAGCTTCTAATAGTAGAAATAAATTTTCATGTACTAGTTTGAGAGGGGAAAACCCACTACCATTAATTGCCTAAATATTTCAGTCTTTTGTTTAATGGGGTGGTAATTGTTCTCAGATCAAGATGAGGATTTTTAGTACCTTTCCAATGGAGGGCTTCACCCAGGGATCATTTTATGATCTTTTTTTTTTTTTTTTTTTTAAATCTGCTTTGTTCACTAGCCAAAGAAGTACTGTAGCGTTGGGGGGGGGGGTGTCATTGGTTGTAATGGTGACTCCTGTACCCCAATTACGGGGTACCCTGCTCTGACCGACAAGAATTACAGAGAAAGCATACTCTTGAGCTACCAGTGCTCATTGGAAAACCACCTTGAGAGCATTGTTCTTCCTTTTATAAAAATGATCTTGGGTCTGACAAATCTCTAAAGGTGCAAAGCAGTGGTGAAAATAAGATTTCTCCACATTTCGATGACAAAATTGGGCCACTTAGAGAAGAATTAATGTGCCGTCGAAACGCTCTGGCTGCCATTTTCCAACACTAGGTTAGCATGTGCTGGCAACAGAAAACGAATTTAGAAATGCAAATAGCCCTGGGAGCACGTAGTTAGGGAATTCGGAATACTGAATCATGTGGGCTAGACCAAACCAATTACTTCAAGTTTTGACATGAGAATTTCCAATAAATACCTTTTGTTTTCCAGGCTTTCGCTCTGCTCTATTAATGGAGTAACATCAAAGCACCCAGCAGAACTTCCGAATGTCATAAAAACTAATATAAATACATAGATCTCACATGCAGCACCGAGAATCCTAATTTAAGATGGGCATTTGGGGTTTTTACTGCTGGAGTTTCCACAATCAGCAGCAGCACCAGGCTGCTGGGTGTTTCTCAGAATGTGCAGGGGATGGAGGGCTTCCTTAGGGTTGGGACTTTGATCAGAAGGAGCCCTGTGCTTTCTTAGCAAGCTTAAGGTAGCAAATCATCGTCCTTAAGTAACATGGGGACTGAGAAAACTGACAGAGACATGAAGGTCAGAAGAGCCATCGACCCGCAAACCCCAGGAATAAAATGTTACTGCTCTGCTTTCTATAAAAATATTTATTTGACCTGACTTTTGTGAAGAATTATTTAAACAGTGGTTTATTAACAGAGGTAGTATGGACTAGAGACGGCATTACAGATTTATTACAGCATGTGCTGTCCTCACCTGCACCCACCTATGGACACTCTTTTCATTTTAACAAAACCTTTATCACTCACCTAAGTGTTGATGAGGTTAAGTGGATTTTGGTTAAGAATCAAATAGTTTGGGGCACCGAATAACTGAGTATCCTGCTAAAAGCTAGTTTCCCAAATTTCCCAGCAAGAAGCTTACACTCAGATCTCGATTCTTTGTGTTTGCTTTTGAGTCTTGAAGAGTCATTTGACACCTGCCTGCTTTTTAGCCAGGTAGATTTTTCTAAAACCAAACCACAGTTTTCAAGGTAATGTGTGCTAGAGAGAACTGAGGTGTATTTTTATGGAGGAGGGCTATTTACAAGCATGCTTATCTAAATTGAAGGTTTTGATGAAGTACTAAAAATAGCAACGCTTGCAGCTGGTCCTAAAAAGGACTTGGATTCAAGTCGATATCTTGGTCAGTTCAGTTTTTGTATTTACTAGTAAGCTCACATTGCCTCGTCTGTTTTGAAACTATTTTGAGCAAAGACGAAAACATTTCTCCTTGAATGCTAGATTGAATTCGTAGGTTGGTTAGGCTTTCTGTTACATAACACTCGTTCTTCAGGCCTACCCAAATACTCATCTCTGCAAACAATTCTTGATTAAAGGTTGAAAAAGCACTTAATCATTAGATTACTGTAATTAGAGTGATCTTATCAGAAAAATAGGCTGAGACTATTCTGTAAAATCTTCAGTTGCCTGAGATGCTCTCAAAGATTGGGTGAAGAAGCGACTTTCTTTTTTTTTAAATCCTTTACAAACAGATTAAGGAAATGGCTTGTTTAATGTAAAGATAGATCATGGCTAATTACTGGAATCATAACCCTCAGTGTACTGATGTAAGTGGTCACAAACCAGGAGGAACTAGGCCTTGTTAGACTTTGGTTAGGCACCTGACTCTGATGTGTGGGCTTCCTTAGGCATGTGTTATATACTAGAGAAATTCCTTAATGTGATTTTGATGTAAGTGGTTGTTTTTAGGGAAATCCTGGGGCATAAGAATGGCAAGGTCCAGTCGCCTAAAAATGCTTCTTTAAAAAAAAAAATAAACGAACATTTTTAGGTCATTGGTCTGATGGATTAGATGCAGTAATCTGGATATTTCTAAAACAAATTTTAATTCAGTAAGTTTTGAAAGCTTATTATTACGCCCCTTCCATCCATAGTAACCGCCCCCCTTTTTATGACAAGTAACTGAACTCCCGATACCTTCCAATAGAGTGCAGTTTTATGGGAGTTGCTTTGAAAATGTCTGGAAAGCACAAAGCAAATTCAGATACAGTTTGTTTAATTACAACAAGAATACAGCACTACGAAGCCATACTGTTTGTCTTCATAGAGGATTTTATGCAGTGTGGTGGTAAGTAAAATCCCATCACACTTGTATAAATTTGTTCAATTACCAGAACAGCTAAAAGAAAAAGAAATCAATTTAGGTTGAAAAGCAACAGAAATTAGATTACCTTGGTTAGTAGAAACTTGCAGTGTTGAAATTGCTTAATCATATCAAAAGTCAAACCAGCAGCGTGAGGGCGTTGGCTCTTGTAATATGCATCTGTTTGCTTACTAGGTTAATTTTTTAAAAATGTATCTCCTTTTCTCTTCCTGCTTTTATTTTCAGGGAAGTTGTTTCATAGCATACAAGAAACCGTATATTTGGGTGTTACCATTTCTTATAGAGGTTGCTGTCTTAGAATCTTGGATCAGTTAATATTTCGGGTCAGTGAAATGCTATGCATGATTTTAGGAGGAAGAAACTTCCTCCATCGGAAAGGGCGGCCAGTTAGCAGCCTCAGGGGCACTTTAGGATTTCTCTTTTATCACCAACACTAGAGTTATATGGAATCCTCTATCTCGAATTCTTAGCACAATAAAGTGGTGCAGATAGCAGGCACCTGTTTTATGGCCACCTTGATTCATTCTGCCACTAAGCATCACCCAGCTGCAAGAATAGTCACGAGGGCTGCTCCAAAGCCACTGAGCTGTTTTTAGGTCATGAAGTCAACTTCCTGGAATTTCTAGGGAAACCAGTTGAAAGGAGGAGGACAAATGTCACTTTAAATAGAGATGTTTAAATCAGATTTCTGCCTGAGGGTAAAATTTAGGTCTGTCTTAGCCCGGATGTAATACCTCTCTCTGCAGAGCAAGGCATTAACCAGGGCAGGATGAAAACGGGTCCCAGTTGGTTCTGCCATTGATGTATTTCTCGCCCCAACCTGTGAGGAGCATCTTACAAACATTGAAAGGCAGACAAAGTACCACATATCACTTTCCGAATTCCAGCACGGCAATTAGTTTCCTTAAAAGAAGCCCACACAAGGTTGGGGGTGGGATCTGACAAAACTTGGACCCCTAGAAACCTTTTTTACAGGGGTAAATTTAGTACTTTATAAAACTAGAAATGCAGGGTTGACAAACAGGCTGGAGAAGCACCCATTAAATAACCTTGATTTTTAAAAAATTATCTGAGAGTAGAAAAAAGAAATGGAGATAAAAGAGAACATTAATCTTTGGCTGTGAAGGATGGCAGAAGCTTGCTTGTAAGATGGTTGCTTAACCTTAGACAGACCATCAAATCAACCAATATCATTTTGTCAGAACAAAAGCGTATAGAGCCTGTGTCTTTCTGATATGCACAATGAAATTTTTTGGTGCAGTAGTGACAAAAAGATGGGCCAGGACAGTCTAATAAATTATTAAAAAGGTATGGTTTAGCCATCAAAGCAGACCGTTTAACCCCATTCTCTGCCAACCACATACACGGAACAAACAGTTTATGTTGTGATCCTCTTGGTACCTTGGTATTTCTAGATAGTTTTCAGGTTAAGAATTAATTCAAGTTTAAGATCCGAACCGTGTTTGGTTGCTTGATGCATCCCCTTTGAAATGGTTTGGTGAGTTCAGCTCTGTTCTGCTCTCAAAGGTGTTCTTAGCCTTTGGACCACAAAGCGTCCACGCTGCCCACTGTCTGCGCTGCCCACTGCTCTCTCTGGTGCTGTGTTGGTCTACCCTCTTTACTCTGGCGTTAGCTGGCAGGATAATCTAACACCAATTACTGTCAAAATGGCAGGTGGCTGCTGCGTGGGGGGTGGGGGGGACGACCAGGTGACCTGGTCTTGACTAATGCTTTTCCCCCTTGGAGGATAGTAACACAGCTTACTGAGAGTTCAGACAAGGTTTGTTGTTGTTCTGAAAATAAGCTTCCATTTTAATTATTCTCCAAAACTGAAGAACTGTGATCTTAGTTTCCCGTAAGATGGCTGAACCATGACACGGTGTCTATAAACTCAGTACTTTGCGTTTATTTTCTGTAGAATACCATGACGTAATCAGTTCCCAGCTTCTACTTACACAGGGAAGAGCTGTTACAAAAAAAAAGTCATTTTTTCTGTCTTCGCTTAAAAGCAACGTTTATCATTTTTTCTTTTTATTTATTTTTTTCATTCCACACATACCTTCCACAGGGAAATTTTAGTCTTCTGCATTAAAAGCATCTGTCTTTTAGTGCTTGGTGCTGTGGTTATTGATTTGAAATTACTTTTCTTACACATCCCTCTCTCCACTAATTTCCGCCCCCTTCCCTCAGTACTAGGAACTGAGCCTGCCAGTTGCCACTAAGCACGGCTGGTGTCGCTCCTCCAGCTTCCTCTTCGTCCTTCTCTCTCTCTCTCTCTCTCTCTCTCTCTCTCTCTCTCTCTCTCTCTCTCTCTCTCTCTCTTTGGATTCTTAAGGTTGTTTTAGCTCTCAAGACCTCACTTTTCTTGCGGCTGTTGGGAGCATCCTTTGGTAGTACAGCATTCTGGTCCTGTATTCTAGCTGTTGTCGAGAGAGTGTCCCGTGAATGACACAGGGCACACGGGAGACTGTTAGGCTGTGCATGTGTAAAAAGCCGGGTTCGGTACAAAAGCACTTCACCGAGTTTTAGACACATCAACCAACAGAAATGATAGACTAGGTTAAGACAGACACCCTCGCTGTGGGGAAGAATATGCCTGGCTCGCTGTGCTTTTTCTAGTGACTTTAATAGGCGAGGAAAGAGGAGCATTAACAGCCTTTGCTTTTTCTGCTGTGAGTGCAGTGGTACCCAGAATGTACACAAAAGGCAGCTTACGCATTGTTACATCCTACATTTTAAAATGCTTTTGCCTTATTTCATTTTTTTTCTCAGGGGATGGGGGAATCTAATGAAATAGAACTTTTGCCTCTGTGATGTTTCTGTAATTAGCATGAAAATTAATCCCTGTTTATATTTGTGTTAGTTTTCTAGTCTGAGGTTAAAAAAAACAAAAAAAAACCTGGAGCCCTGCACAGGCAAGTGTCTGAACCAGACCCAAGTTCTATAATTTTTATTTGCTAATTAGCAATGGTTTTTGTTTGTTTGTTTACTTTTGAAAGCATCACCTTTATGGGACATGGTGGTACAAAAATGTAATCCCAGGACATAGGAGGCTGAGGCAGGAGAATCACCATGAGCTGTGGATCAGTCTGGGTTCTATAGAGAGTCCTTGTATCAGAAAACCAAACCAAACCAAAGTTAAAAAGAAATTAGCGTTCATAAGCTAATGTAAGGCAAAGCAGATTAGATTTGGCTTCAGTTTGTGATCTTTAGTTACATCCTGGGCAGGGGTGGAGTGGGTGATGGAGAGGAGAAATCTGAAGGGAAAGGCACCAAACATTGCCTTGTCAGCAGGTTTAGGGTTAACACATTGTCCCCAAGACTTTGAGCCTGTTTTCCACCCTTTCCTGTTGTGTGCTGTTGGAGGAGGCACATCCTTATTTATATGAACCCGAGGGAAAGGTGTGTAGCCGGAGAGGTTTTTGTAAAGGTAGATTCACAGGAACTCTAAAACATACCACACAGCCGAGGAAAAGGCATTCACAAAGCAGAGTGCTTTTCTTTCTTTTTTTAGTTTTTATTTTTTGTTGTTGAATTAATAACATTTTGGTTTATAAGATGAATACTCTCTACAGTGTTGGAACTCCAGAGAGGTGAGAGGGTGTTCATGTCACACCTTCTTTTGTCTTGCCCCTGTCTGTTGCCTACTTTGTGTTCCGACAGTGGATGGGTTGGGAGCTTCTTTTTGGGTGTGTGTCATTTCAGGCCCGGTCAGTATAAACAAGGTTGCTGGTCTTGGTTCTCCTTGCCCTTGATTTGAATAACCTGTAGGTTACTCTGATAACTTTAGACATGCTGCCAAGCTACCACCTTCTTAACCAGGGCAGGGGATGAGGCGATCGTTTGTCAATTACCAATTTTCAGGAAACATCCTTTTACTCAAATGAGAGACCAGGGTAGGTTGTAGTATTTGGCTATTTCAAATATTTTTGCTAACGCTTGTTACTACCTGCAGAGGGAGCTTGTATACGAGATAAGCAAGTCAGGGCACATCAAACTGATAATTTACCCTTTATTCTGTTAATGACATAATTTCTTTTTTTTGTGTTTGAGTAAATGGTGGTTAGAGAGCAAGGCATCTTGATGTTAGTGAAATTCAAATTCTAGTGAAATGTAGTAACTCAATACTTACCACTGTCAGTTTTTAATAAAACAAAGTGTGCCCTTAATTAGTACAAATATTAGAAGAATAGCAAGATAAAACACCAGATTTATTCTGAGGTCTTTTTAAAAAAATTGAACCTCTGGAAGAGAACACATTTGAAAGGCGTCTTGTACCTATGGCCATTAAGAGATGGCAGCCTTTTAGGGACTATCCCAGGTTATGTAAAATTCTTGAACAGTCAGTAAACACAAAGTCGGGAATTATATTCCTTTCCTGAGCACTTCGTCCATGAATTGAGATGACTGTGTTCTTGTGTCAAAAAACAGGGACTTAATCACTTCATATTAAAGACTTCTGCTTGTCATAGTGAGTGGCTTAGCTGAGTGACACTTAGACAAGGAGACCCTCAGTGAGGACCTTATCAGAAGACCATGGACGCAGGCAGGGCAGGTAGGGCGTGGCTTTTCCTTAACCGTGCCCATGGAATTCCTCAGACCTCAACTTAATATGCAGAACAATTTTAACTCTGGACGTGGGCATTTTGACGATCAGGGCAGTAAGCACGCAGGCCATTTTTCTCTGTTTCACATTGCCTGCATACATTTCCTTAACAGTGCCCCGTTCTGTTCTGTTTTCACATCTCGGTAAAGTAATATTTGAGAAATTGCTTGTTAGGAATATGCAAAAGGGTTATCCACTTAGGTATTCTTGAACGGAGATATTCTTTCCCTTGCCAAATTGGTGTGACAAACATACTTAGTTTGTATTTTAAAGGGCTTTGATTCTTAACGAAACACTGTATTGAATATATTATTTCATTAGCTAGTCTTTATCTAATGCGAGGAGTCAGATTGTTGCTGGTATACAGAATATCCCCCTGCAGGTGAGGGAAATGGTGTAATAGAGAGATTCTTGGCACTGACGTGGGCTTTTGTGTCTGCATTACACCACGTTATCTCCCCAAGTCTGAGGCACAGCTCTACGGAGCATTTTCATAACAGGGTAAGACTGTTAGCAACAGCAATTATTCTCCAACAGGATTACGGTGCCGCGCTTCCCACAAGCACCACGTCCTCCTTTTCAATAGCATGCTTGATAGGCATTCCTCACTGCCAAGTTTGTGTCATTGTCTTAAATAATGCTACGCAGGGATGTTTCTCATCCGGGTGGGTAGACACCACCGGGAAGTGGAGCCAGCCCTACAGTTCATTACCCTCTCCCAACTAATACCTCAGCTTCCCTCTCAGCGAGGCAAGGGTTACTGCAGAATTCATTCCAGAAAAACTGTGAGGCGAGGCGCAGGGGCTGTCACAGACTGCATAACTTCTGTGATGTTATTGGAAAGGCACAGCCAGGGTAAGTGCTACCTGCATTCATTGTCTTAAATTTTAACGTAGGACATTTCTTTCAGGGATACTTTACCCCCTCAGCCTAGTGAAGTCTGAGGCCATTGCAAAATGTTTTCAAAAAGGTTCTTGTGGAAAGACTGCTGGTTGCTAACTATACTGGGAATGATTACAGAAGGGCTGCTTTTTCAATCTGAACCAGCCCTGACAGTCTTTGTAAATTCTCAGCTAATCTGATGGTATATCCTTGAAGAATATCAATTCGTGATGTAATATCATGCTCATTTGCAAATTTATGATTTAAGAGTAAATATATGTGTATTGGTCCCACATTTATTTGAGAGATTGTTTTTAAGCAACATATATTTTGAATAGATTCTATACTGAAGAATAATACTTGAAAATAAGTAAAGAATTAGCATGCTGTTGCAGTAACTTAATAAGAGGGTTCTATAACTGGGAAGATATGTATTTTAAGAAAACATGGTTTTTGTCATCCTTAAATCTTGAGTCAAATTTTATGTCAAGTACTTTTCACAGCAGCAGAAACCAAACTAAATAGTAATCACTGACTTGTTAGTGGGTACAGGGATCCAGGAATTGGAAATTATGAACTTGGATGTTTTCATAACTATGTGAGGAAAAAAGAAAAACAAAAAGTATTTAAAATTCTCTCATGTCTCTAAGCTTTAAAAGTTAACATTTTTTTCCCATCGATAAAATAGCAAAACTATTACTTTTGTTCTTCTAATTGTTTCAAAAGAATTCCTTTTGTATGTCTCACAGATTTTTCTCAAATTTGAGTCTAACAAAGGTGTAAAGAATACTTTTTATTTATGTACACTTCGTTAGATTTTTATGAAACTTGCACAGTACTGCCAATTCAAGCTTGAACAAAAGAGTGAACAAGTTAAGGTCATAGAATATCAGATTTCTACATTTCAAAATAAGGAATGAAATTGAAAATTTCACATTTTTTCTTCTCTTCATTGAAGCATTTTAGCTTTGCCAGTATATAAGATCGGACACAGCCAAGGAAATATGAAAAACTCAAATGTAAGCACTGATGCTTTATGTCTGACTCTAGTTTCTGGGGCTTGAGTGTTTCAGTGTAAATGTGGTTGAGACACTACTGTATTTGATTAACTTAAGAAAGGGAATAAAACTTGGCAAAATTCTTTATCAACAGAATTTTGTGTTATAGCTTCAAAGAATTAATTTGTATTTATTGCTCCTTAAGTCATGCTTGATTTTAAGACATCTTTATTTGGACGAAATACAAATCAAAGCAGAGGCAGGTCCCTCAGTAAAAGATTAGCCTAGGTTCAAAGAAAACACTTATGCAGTCATCTTAGGACCTGTGTGTACATTATGACAAAGCTGTTGTGCCGTAACAAACCGGTGTGGAGCATTAATACCCACTGAAACTATTTGAAGACAGTCTTTGCTTTACCTCTGGGGTTTAGAATAACCGCTGCAACACATTAAGATATTAGCAATACATCCTAAAAACACTTCTGATTATAACCTCCATAAAAGTTAGCCTTGATTATTGCTTATAAGATATTTTATGGAATTTTGATGATACAGGATTTATATAAACGGGGTGACACAATTTTTAAGGAGCATGGTGGCTAAGTGTAATGTTTACGCTTTGTTTTAAATGCACAGTCGTCCAGTGTGCCCATTTGATGGCTTACAAACTGATGGATTCTGGATCCATTGCCAAGAAATTGCTCATTATTATTCCTGTAAAAGCACCCTTTATGTTTTATCGTATTGCAGATGTTTATGGCAAAATAGTTGGATGTAGTTTATTTAAAGTTTCATTCTAGGATCCTGTAAATGGGACCACTAAGTGAGAATAGATTTAATTTGTTTAATTTACTATTACATTTAAAAAAAGAACAAAACTTAAGTATCCTATTCAGCAATTTCTAAAAACATATTTAGTTAGTGTGTTTGTGTGTGTGTGTTTCATGTGTTTCACGTACCCTGGCACACATATAGAGGGGTACAAGGGTAGCCTTCTAGATGGGGCCCTTTTCTTACACACTCGGGGTTCTGGAAATCTAACTCATGTCCCCCAGGAAAGTAGTCAGTGCAATGACCTTCAGATCTTTCTCAGCCACCCAGAGCTCACTTTTAAATACCTCACGTGCCAAAGTCCTTGGGATTGACTTTTTATACTTTGAATAATCTTGAAATCTCAGAGAATTACGAATTTGAGCTGTTTAAAACAGTAGTTAACCAAATAATTTATAGTACGTCTATTGCTTAAATGCTCAAAGAATTAAGGATTGCATGGCTGAGGCTGGAGAATTGTCATGATTTTGAGGCCAGCCTGGGCTACAGAGTGAGAACCCTATTTTAAAGAACTCAAGACAAGCAAACAAAAAACAGTACTGAAGATATCACAGGGTTCATGCACTACAGACTCTTTCTCACTGTTGCATGTTAATTCTGTGACAATCAGAGGGGCAGTTTCAGGCATACTGTAGTCATATCTCTGTGACATTAGTGTTGCATTAAGAACAAACTAGAAGCACAGTATTGATGTATTTTATTAAGCAATATTGCCTGTTTGTAAAGAATAATTTAGACTAATTTCTGCACATTTATGCACTTAAAATTGGTCCATTAGCATCAGAACACTTCGAACTCACCATTCTTAACATTTTAAAGCATTTTATATATTGCTTTAATACTTTGAGCATGTCATCATACAGAATAGCTTTTTTTTTTAAAGTTAAAATGGCTTTTTGATAAATTGATATTCTTTACATGTTACTGAAATGCTGATGGTTTTATTCTTCCTCAAAACTTTTTTTTTCCCCTGTCGGTTGGAGAAATGCCTTGGAGGTTAAGAGTGCTTACTGCTCTTGCAGGGGACTTGGGTTTGCCTTCCATCAGTCTCTGGACCCATATCAGGAGATTATGGCTGCTTGCAGCTCCTGGTGCAGGGACCTCATGCCTCTGGGCTTTGAGGACATCTGTGCTCGGGCGCGCGCACACACACACACACACACACACACACACACACAGTGCACACAAACCAATTCACCTCGAACACGTACAAAAATAAAAATCATAAATTGGAAAAATAGTTTTCCTTTCATTGCAAAGCAATTTCTGCTATTTGACACCACTCCCAAAAGAGTAAAAGGTTCTTCAATTGACCAGTAGCAGGGCCTAACTTATTCTGGTTTTATGTAGGTGACATGCACATTGTTCTTGTGTGACTTAAGATGTCCTCAGATTCTCCCTGCCTACTACAGGAGAAACTGCCTGTTGCCTTATGTTTGGCATTATTAACCTCTTCTGAAAGGTTTCCCTTTGTGAGAAGTATGATACTTATTGTAACTGTGAATGGCCTTTGTTAGCCTGCAAAAATAAAACTTTTTACCGCTTTTTCTCTTTTGCTTTTGTTTTTGTTTTCTGAAAAGAAACAGAAGTTCCCATTGAAGCTCTTAAAAGGATGTTGGAGTGCTGTGTGTGAGCTGTCACCTTTCATTTCTGGGGGTGGTGGAGTGGTTTTCAAGGGACAGGAAAGCTAGTTCACACAGGAGGATTGGTGTGTGGAGTGTGTCCCACACACAGTTGTTGCCTTTGATTATTTTGCTCATTTCCATCCCAGTTTATGATAAATCAAACGTTTCAGTGCGTCTGGCTGGGGTTAGCACAGTTGACCAGCTAGGTCCTTGACAGTATCCACTGTCCCTTACATCTAATCTGTAAATTAGTGCATTTGTAAGGTCCAGGTCTCAATTCTCTCTCTCAGGTCTCATTTTCTATTAGACTCCACAACCCTGATAAAATTTTGTGGCAGGTGCATTTTGATGTCATTAATTTGTATTTATGTCCTAAGAAGAAAATTGCAAAGATTAAAAAAAAAAAAAAACAAAACAAACCCAAAACATATGGGATTCAGAGCAGAGGCCTTTGGGTTGGAGCTGCAATGGATCAATCATTAAAGACGCTGGAAACACTAGGCAAAGTGTGTATAGCGTATAGTTCGAGCTGGTATCAGCCACTCCTTACGAAGGGCAACTTTGCAGAGCAGTCAGGCCTCTCCGAGTCTTTCAGTCTTTAGTCTCCGAATGTTGACTCTTTGTTTGTGAAATTGGCTCTTTTAATACCGAGCACTTATGAAAGCTTTAAGGTTTTTCATCATTTTAACATATAGTTTAAAAAAGGGAGAGCTAAGGGTGTACGTCAGGAGTGCTTAGCATACGTGTTCAGTCCCTAGCACAAAACCCGAACAAAGCCAGAAGCAGAATATAAGGTGTTAAGAAACAAAAATTAAAACATTTTTAAATCCCTAAATGCAGCAGGATAGAGGGCAGATTTTGAATGGAGAGCCCTCATTTCTACACTTTCCAACAGTTCCAAATTTAGTAGATATTAGAAGTTCACTGTACTCGAACCGAGTTTGGTGATAGCTGAGCACCCCAGGTGTCACACCCCAGGTGTCACATGCATGATATAAGGATCCAAAGCAGGGCACTTTCGGTCTGATGCAGAAAAGAGCAAATATCGTTCACAGTTACGACTAAAACCAGAAACTTGCTCCTTTCTCTCACACTGCAGAACTGTTACCCTGCTTGCTTATTTACCTGGATGTCGGGTCCTTCCTGTCTTTGAAACTGTGCTTTATATGAGACTGCTAATTCTACTGGTCCGTCAGCGCATGCCTGCCGTACACTGTTCCAGGGCCCAGGGATGGTGATGACCGAGTATCTGAATGAGCAAATTCTAACACTTGGCAGCGGGTCAGCCACCCTCTGCCTGGAACAACTTCGTTTCCTCAGGCTGCGAGATATTACCAATCCTGAATAATTCAGCTTCTGCCATTTTTCTTATGACTTTTCTCCCCCAGTTTCAAGAAACCACATTAACGTGTCCATAACTAGGAAAATTTGGTGTTGCAAGAAGGATTTTCGAAGGCTTCTTAAAATACAGTTTCTCTGTAGCTTGTGTGTGGCCGCAGTTGTAATCAAAGTAGGCCGCACTCTTCCAGTTTAGAGCAACTGCCTTGGATGGTGTTCTGTGTCTGAGTGGCAGGCGAGGACTGGGGTTTGCTTTAATAATCCAGAGTGTTTGCAGTGACTTGAATTTCACCTTGAGGATGTTATTTTTGGTTCCCTGTAATACCACAGAGGTTATTGTGGCCACACATGTGGGTTCAAAAATTTGACACAATTTCTGGTACCAAGTTGGCCCAAATTACCAGACCAAAAATATGCATTTGCTTACATCGGTCTTTCAAGTCTGTCCTTTAAAAGACTGTGTTTTAACTTTTCCAAGAAAGAGACCCCTGGTAAATGCATTTCATCTTGTCTACATTTGATCGGAAGGCTTTTGGTATGTTTGTTTCAAATGCACAGGCCTTTTTAAAAGTCCCTTCCTGAGGAGAGGTACTACCCTGTGAACTACAGTGAGGATGTGACCAGATAGTACAGAGGGAAAACTCTGGAAACTGCCCAGAGTATGTTGAGAAGGAGTGGTATGGAAAAACCTACAGTTCAGGCCTGTCAGGAAGGCTGCAGGGTACAGGCTGTTTTGAGGAAGGCATACTGTTTAGACACTGTTGATTCAAACACTTCCACAGAAAGTAGGTGAAGCTGGATTGGCCTGTTAGCTTGGGATGCATGTGAGAAGAGCTTGCTTGCTCTGTTACGATCAGTTGTGTACTATTATGTTGGATTGCAAGTTTCTGATGTGGGGTAGCCACCTAGAGTGGCTATATATAGGAAAGGATGGGAACCTAATTTGCAGCTGTGGACGGATGATAGTCCTGCTGAGAGGCAGTGAAGACAGACAGACATTGTAATAACCGGGTGTAATCAAATATGGAAAGAAGTGGGAGTCATTAGGTCCCGGGTTCTAGCCATACCCCATCCATAATGAGAGGCACTTTCCTGTTTCTCATAATACTTAGAAGAGCATAAAACTAAACGGAGTGTAAGACAAAGTGCTCTGTGCCCCCCATTTTGCTTCGGAATAGCAAGCGTATTTATTGATACTTATTTATTGTGACGCTGGAGGGTGCGGTCCGACGCCTCTACACTTGAGCCACACCCCCAATCTCAATGTGTATTTTTAATGCAATATTTATGCAAAAATAGATTTTTTTCTTCCTTTATTCCTATCCCTAGAAGTGTTTTGGGGGCGAACTGCTGTGTGCTAAAGTAGTGTTTTCCAAACGTTTTTATAAAAATGTTGACATTGTAAAGTTTCTAGGCTATCAGTTTGGATTTTCCAATCGCTTAATTGATTTATGAGAGTCTCAGTGGTCATCAACTTTGTAATCTATTTCAAACAAAATTTCTACTTTATCTGGGATAGACTCACTGAGATGTTTGTCATTGTTCTTGGTTTTTCTGTTGTAAGAAGTCTGCGAATAAATAACTTAATAGTCATTATTCATAGGTTTCCTTAGTTACCAGTCTGTTTCCTTGCAGGAAGTTTATATCTGCCCCTGAATATTTGCTTTTTCTTCTTTGCAGCTTATCTTTACTGAGTTAATCCTTTTTGTTATCGTAAACTCCCAAAGTTATCTATTTTATTGAATTAAACATAATTAATTAAAAATACACATTAAAAAGTAGAAAATGTTCTCTACTTCGACCCTCTGTAAGAGTTGAGACACTTGGTAGCATTTCAAAGCTTGCATGGCGGTGTATGCCTAGACTCTCAGTAGAAGAGGCAAGAGGGTGGGTTGTCTTGGGCTCCTGGATGGCCTGTTCTACAACTTGTCTCAAAACCATCAGTCCTTGTCAGCAGTAGTATTATTCAGTTTGACTGGTGGAGCTTTGTCATGTGTCAACTGAACAAGAGCCAGGCTGTACTCTGTCATTAGTGATGGCTGGGCTCAGAGCAGCGTCAGCCACAGTGGGCTCTCAGTCTCCTTTTGGCCGGACTTTCTTGGGATTTCAACCTAGCAGGCCTCATTCTTGCTAGGGTAAAGGTGTATCACGGAGTTTCTGAGTTTGGGGGCGGGGAAGGAGGCAAGTTTGAACCTTTTCCCTTCATTGTACTTTGAGGAGAAGGTGAGTACTTTTGAGTGTCGAGATGATAATTAGGTTCACAACTGCGGCTCCAGCGGTGGAGACAGTAGAGTAGGCATGTGATCTTCGATGCTCTGGGCGTATCTCAAAGTTGGCTTGCTTCTAGACAGTACGTTGTGATGCATGCAGTCTGTTAAGATGGAGTTTTGCAATCAGACCGACCTGAGTAAATGTCCCCCGTGGCTGACTTCGATGTAGATTTACAGCTGGTGAATGCTGGTTTCCTTGTTCAGGTGGCCCTTGTCTTTTGGAAACCATTTTCCCCTTTCAGATTTTTGTTTTGGTCAGCTTCTCTTTCTTTTTCCATTTCGGCTCAAGGCTAAGGTCTTCCCCACTCCCCACCCCATTAATAGTCTCTGTGTCTCCTGCTGTCTCTCTCGGCATCTCTCTGTCTCTGTCTCCTCCCTGCCTTCCTTTTTACTATAGGTTTGTTAGTTCAGGTAGTTTAGATGACAGCTCACTTAACTACCATGTGAAAATTGAGGTTCGATACTGAGAACAGGAAGCCCTGTTGTCTCTGGTTACCTGAAATTGTCAGAAAGCTTTGCTCAAGCCTTTTTTGTAGCTTACGCACCAAAGGTAATGTTCTCCCTCTTCCCCTTTGTGATGTGATGCCTGATGGAGTTGCCATGTAGAAAGCATGAAAGCGGTCTCCCTGACCTTCAGTCATAGCTCCAGCATCCCTGCTCCCAGCATGCCTTGCCCCGCACAGTCCTCAGCATTGGGATCCTCCTCCCTATTAATGTCTTGAAAAGAGAGTCAGTAGGGAATCTTGTCAGAGGGTCTGGGATGTGGACTTGTGTTTCTCTTTCCCTCAGAAAGGATCAGTCATGCTGGGGACAAGATTCAAGGTAATCAGCATGAAGTAAGGGGAGTTAACTGTCCATTCCTGTTGGTGTTGAAGTGTGAATCTCATTGTATTTAGTGGATTGTGGGAACTGAAGACAAGAGCTTGTCGTAAAAATGATGCTCATCATGTTTGTAAGGTAATATATAGAAAGAGATATCTTCATAATATTTTAGTAAATCTGTGTGTGCTGAGGCTGTTGCCAAATCCTGCTACTACCCAGTCACGTAGCAGCGTGTGGAACAAAGGCACTTAATTTTTATGTGAGACGATAGCACAGGTGGCCAGCCAGGGTTTTGACATCAGAGCATGTTCTGGAATGCTAGAGCCATTTGTCCACAGCTCTTTCCTGCAGTGGATAATGGCACATCACCAGTGGATTATCTTTATCTTTTAGCTGTGAAATGATCGTTTTTTGAAGAACGGGAGGGTGGTTCCCTGCCTTCCAAAGTGCCTTGTTTTAAAATCTGATTAGAGTCTCATTGAGTTTCTTGCTTTCACAGCAGAAGTCTACTGCAGATTGTGTTAGATGAGACTGAATAATAGCTATGGCTTGATTTAAAGTATTAATAAAGCCTAAATTTATACAGAAGGCTATAGGATTTCAGGATTTTAATTTAGTGCAGTGCCAGCCAGATAGATGCCTTGAGTTTAGAAAGCTTCAGTTTGAGAAGCGTTTCATGAGCTAACGCTTCTGAACCAAATGACGACACACACATATCAGACCATTTACAGAGTCTAATGATGAAAACCTGTTAAATCTCATATCTAATAGCTGTGTGTCTCTTTTGTAGATGTGTTGCTTAGGCTTTTTGTCAATGTTGAATTTATGTATTATGGGTAATTAGTGTGCACAGACGCTGGTGTGATTTCAGAGTAGCCATGGCTTTTCAGTAGTCAGTGTGAATCACGGACTAAAAGGTAACGTCCCATCCTGTGTGCATTTTGGAGAAAGCGCCTGACAGGTTCCTTACAGATGGCTGGCGTTTACCTCCAAGTCCTTCAGAAGCAGGGTGGCCCGTGTGAGTGGTGACTGACCTGGATTAGTGATTGCTCTTGCATTCGAGGTTTTTTTCATTCTTTATTCTGGGTTAGCCATTGACTGAGGCCTTGTTCATGCTAGACAAGCACTATGCTGTTGACCCACATTTTTACTTAGACTGGAGATAAGAGTTTTTTTTTTAACCTATATGTTACCCCTGTTCAATCATGTCAGTATTAAAAGAGTCGCTTTACTGACAGAAGCAGTTATTTTTCTATATATTGAATATGTGGAAGTTGAGTCTTACTTTAAAAGATTTGCAATAAAAACAAAATCATTTGAGAGTTTTTGGGTGTGACTTTGCAACACAGGTGTCTAATCTGTTCATTCATGCCATTTTCAGTTTTTATTGTAAAAGCAAACCTAGAAGATTCAATATTAGCAGCTTCATATAAGTTCACATACATTAGTTTTAATTTGTTGTAAATTGTGAAGGATGTGTATGTGTGCTTGTGTATGCGCTTCTGTTTGTGTGTGTGCATGTGCGTGTTTGTATGCATGTACTATTGTTCTAAGCAAGCATTTTAAAGTTGCTCAGGATGATTCTTCAGGCTTAACCTAGGGATGCAGGCTTTGCTTTGGTTGTACGTTGCTGCCTCTGATTCCTCAGCCTTCAGCTGAGGAGACGCAGTGGATGTAAATTTTTCTCTGGAAGGTTTGTTTGAAAATGACAAGGTGATGATTTATATGGTATCAGTAAGCTCATCTTTCTGTCAAAATGCTCATTTCTGTTTTGTTAATGTATACTCCTCAGTATTTAATTTAAAAATTAGGCCTGCTGAGGGGGGGTGAGTATACGTTTTTGGAAGCTTTCTGTAAATTTGCTTCTAATTTAGATGGAAGATTGTCTCTGTTGTACCAGTAAGCATCCGAACCCTGCTGACTTCCTTTGTGGTCTCCCGACCATGCACATGACATCCCATGTTTCTTCCTTCACCTTCTTTCTCTCCTTGGCTTGCCGGTTCTTCCAGAGTGTCTGCTGTGGCTTTGCATCTTACCAGGCACTGAGAATAACATCCTGGCACTCTCTGAAGGGGTAGAGGAGAAAGCCATGAGGTCTGTTTACAGTTGGCTCACGGACTTCTGAAAATGATTCTTCAGATACTTTCTGATACTAGTGAGTGCACTGGACCAAGGTTCAAAATAGCTGTGTCCCCTAGGTTCTGTTGGAGGCTGCTCCAGTTTGAGAAAGCCGAGTGCTGGACCTAAAAAAGGGGCAAACCATATATTCTGGCTAAAGCCAGGCTGAAGGGCTCCTGGGAGGAAGAGGCGTGGCACGGCAGCAGCCTCCTGTGTGCTTGAATGGAGTAGAATGGATCTCTGCAAACTGGGAAACACAGAGACTGGCCATTTTCACTTCCAGACTTGGGATGAAAGATAAATAGATTTAAGATGATATTTTTTCCCCGAAGTTGATTAATCTGTCTTAGACCTTCTGTGCTAGCTACAACTGTGCCCACTACTCATGACACAGCCAGGGTTACAGCAAAGAACACCATAGACCAGGAGAGCTTACCTCCTTCAAGACACTGACTGCGGGACCACTTCCGGGTCTACCCCTTTCTTGGATGCTTGGGGTACCCAGCTCAGTTCCTTCTACAAATTGTGCTGTACATTCAGGAAGGAAGGGGGTTTTGTTGTTGTTGGTTTTTTTTTTTTTTGGGTCGGGTGGCAGGGCTGGAGCTTGGGGGTAGATGTGGGCATTGGGACTAGGGGTGGAGCTTGAGGGTAAAGGTGGGGGTTGGGGGTAGGTGTGGGGATTGGGAGTAGGGGTGGGGGTTGGGGGTAGGGGTGGGGGTTGGGGGTAGGGGTGGGGGTTGGGGGTAGGGGTGGGGGTTGGGGGTAGGGGTGGGGATTGGGAGTAGGGGTGGGGGTTGGGGATAGGGGTGGGGGTTGGGGGTAGGGGTGGGGGTTGGGGATAGGGGTGGGGTGGGGGTGGGGGTTGGGGGTAGGGGTGGGGATTGGGAGTAGGGGTGGGGGTTGGGCGTAGGGGTGGAGTTGTGCAGGCGCCCCGCCACTGAGCTCAGTCTCTCTTCCCTTGTTTGGGGACCGGGCCTTTAAACTGGACAGGCTTGCTTTGAACTTCTAATGTTACCCAGAGTGATGCTGTCCCTCCCACCCTCCTGCCTCAGCCTGCCAAGGTACTTGGATCACAGGCCTTGACCACCAGGCCTGTTTTACTCTCAGGAGACTTGGGTTGAAGAAAGATAAACATTGGCAATCTTTCTCAAGAGCTTAAAAAAATAAAGTTTCCAAGAGTTCAGTTAAAGAGTTGACACAGTCGGACCCAGTCCAGCTGTCAGCATGTGATGCCAAGTTAACGGCGGGAGACTAAAGAGGGGTCCGCCGATTGGCTGCGTTGGCATGACGCTAGCGGGTTAGAATAAAATACGTTTGCGTAGAAAAGAAGAGAGATCTTGTACAAATAAAAACTTTAGAGTTACACCAATGTGAAAGACATATTCTCAATTTATGGAGGGAACACACTTGACCAGCCAAGTATTAGATTTAAGTATTTTTGGAGTTAACATGGCTTGGATGCTTTACTAATGTGATTTTAATTTTCGTTTTCAATTTGTCTTTCTACCCAATACAAGGCCCTGGTTGCAGCTTCCTATTGCAAATATATATACATAAACACACACACACACACATATATATATATATATACATATGTGTACATATATGTATATATATGTACATGTATATGTGTGTGTGTGTGTGTGTGTGTGTGTGTGTGTGTATCACACAACACTATATGTATTTGGGATAGAACAACAACAGCAACACAACTCCCTGAACTCTGCACCTACAAAACACAGCTCTGTCCCAAACTCAAACAGTGCTTGAGAGGAGTTTTGGCTGTGAAGGTTGAGGGTGAGCTGATCTCAGGAGTGTACTTCCTTATTCACTTGCATATCAGAAGCTAGGTCCAAGCACAGTCCAATGGCTCATTGTAAAAGCGGTGTTTTCTTTTTTTCTATTTTCCGATCTTTCATTCCCTTGTCAGCGAAAGTTAGCGATCCAAAGGTATAGGTCATACTCATCCTTGCTCAGTGTGCCCGTCCAGACGGTTTTCCAGGGGCTGACAGTGGCGGTGGGATGGCTTCTTTCATACAAAGCATTATTAATGCCAACAGCTGTTTCGCTTTAATCCCCAAGAATGATTGTTTGGGGCCAGCAGGAGATTTATTAGGAATGCATCCTGTGAAATTGTGTGTGTATAAGCTGCTACTTAGATTGTAAAAAACGCTATTGGAAAGTGTTTAAAAGTTTTAGCTATAATTGGTATGGGCGTATTAACTGCTCAAAGAAGTGTGTGTATGTGGTTGGCCCATGAGCCTTAACCTTTTTATCATTTATCTTCTTGTATTAATGGCACCGAATTATTAATTCGTGAGCCTGGGTGGGAAGAGCGAAGGCACCATTTAAACGTGTGGCAAATTTATCCTTATCGCCAGAGACATGAAAAAAAGTCATTTTATGTTATCTTTAGAATGGAAAGGACATTTTAAATTCTCATTTATAGTAATCCACTTGACTTCCAGTAAAACACCTAGATTACTACCACCATAATATAATGTTCTTATTAAAAATTTGTAACCTTCCCTCTTCTTTGTCTTATGTGTGTAGTACTGTGGAAAAGTTTAGCCTTCGTTTACCTTTATATGATATCTGTTGTAGCTTAAGATGCTACTTTTATGAGCTGTGTGCTACTGTGTATTGAGTTTTAGTGGGCATGCCCTTTGCAGAAAGTTACATTTCCTAAAAAAAGAGGGTTGTTTGTGGCTGTAGGCATAAAGAACTTTGAAAATAATCATTTTCAACTAATAGTTGTATATCAATTATGACTTCATAGTTATTTGAAGTAGTATTAGTGACTGGGCCTTGTAGAATTTTTAGAACTTAAGCAAATTTGAATTTAGCAATTTCCCGGTGTAACTGGGACAGATCCCATGTCTCGTGGGCAAGAGCCCAGTGCTGAACAGTATTGGAAGCCACCTTCCCAGCAACTGTTCCCATCCTGCATAGGGTAGGCTTCCTAGGGTCTTCTCCCAACCCCTTAATTTTGAGGTGTCTGCATTTTCCCAGGCCTCACAAAGTAGTAAGATTGCCACAATAAAGTCCTTTGTTCCCTTGACTGGAACTCTGTCCCCAACACTGTGAGTGGTACTTACGGATGGATCTGCTTGTACAGAGACCACCTCTGTCTGCTGTCCATATAAAAGTGTTTGTTTTTTTTTTTTTTTTTTTTTTTTTTTTTACCAGCACGGTGAATGTTCAAATTCGTTTTCCGAAGCCAGCAGACTGAGGGAGTAGGTAACGCAGGAAGACTCCAATAGTCAGTCACACGTTCATTACTGAGAGCGTTCAGTCCTTCTGGTCAGAGTTTGTACATCTGCAGGGTGGGTCAGCCATGGCCGGCCTGCATGAAGCTGGACCTGCTGTCCTGCCATGCTTAATTGTTTAACCTGTACCACACAGTGTGTAGTGACAGAGACTATGGACTCTTACAGCCTCACCCACTAACTCTAGGTCCTTGACCGGTGATGTTATCTGATCTTTGCTATGCTGCTGTTGAGTTTCCTGCACACGACCTGGGCTTTTACTCTTTCCGAATAGAATGGAACGATTCCTAACTTGAGATGCAGGGGATTTAGCTGAACTATCGGTAGCTCTTGTGGTTCTTGCTCTCTCACACCAGTTCCCTGGTTTCCGGCGATGGGGCGGGTCTCTCTGTGTAGTCCAGGCTGGCCTTATATATGTGGTTTTCCTGCTGAGACTAAAAGACACCCACTATGCACCCACCCCATTCCCAAGCCAGACTCTCATTCTGTAGTCCAGGCTGGCCCTCCTCTCTGGGATCCCAAGTGTTGGGGTCACAGGTAGACCTGAACACATTTTTCTCTTTTCTTGTATGTAATGAGGTAACTATAAGCAATTTCCCTCTCAAAATTCTCTAAATTAAAATGTTTTAAAAGTCATTATAATTATAATATATAACACTACGTACTATGTATATTCATTCATTAATCAAATTAACTAATTCCTCGCTAGATGAAGATGCCTCGTAAAGTTATTTAAATATCGAGTGAGTTTTTGGTCTGTTTTTTACAACCCTCTTTTGCTTTTTTGTAAGACACTGATACCTTATTGTTTCCTATGTGTCCTTTGACATTTTACCAGGGGTGGTTGTGAAATTACATTCATTTTTTTTGAAAATCACTTTTCTCAAAACCTCTTCCAACTGCCTGAGTGGGAAAGCACCAACCTAATTTAATGTTTACATTTTTCAACAAAATCTTAAAAGTGTGTATAGTAACAGTTGTTCAAAATGACAGTGTTTACTTCTGAAGATACATGTTGACAACTTCCTTTCTGACTTGCTTTAAACTTCTACAGTAGGTTCCTAGTCTTTAGCCAGGGCCACACTAGGGTTCATTGTTCTTTGAAATTAATTCTGGTTTTGGAAGACAAACTGTTCTGCTCAGTTATTTTGGGCCAAAATGGAATCTTGTAACACTGGCGGTGGATTTAATTATTTAGAAACATTTGATATATTCCCTTTTCCTAGAAATTAAAAAAATGCATAAATTTGAGTTTTCCTTGTAAACCTTGATACGCACACACAAGGAGGGGGCTCAGGACCTAAGGGGACCTCACCCCACGGACTTATTCTTCCCTGAATTCTCTCCTCTCACGCTTATTTTGACCGTCTAGTTTAGACTCCGTGAATGGAGTGAGTGTGTCAGGTACTGTAGCTGCCCCATCATCGGAGTTTGGCCGGGTTGCGGAAGCCCTTGAGTGTTTTTCTTGACATTACTTAGGGTGAAATCAGCACCAAAAGTCTGCAAGTGGGAAAATGAGGAAAATACACTGCTGTTGCCTTTCCTGCTCTCCTTTTTGGCCGCTGAACTAGAGACCCAGATGTTAGTCAAGGGTCCCAGTTCTCAGGAGGCATGTTACCTGTGCTCCCAATCTTAGCCTGCATTGATGCATTAAGTTGGTATCAGGTGATCTAAGCATATACCTCCAAGAGATGCCCGTGCAGAAACTCCACTGCTTCCTTTCTACTTGGGTCTGAAATATATTTGTTTCTATGAAGTTCTAGGAATTTAGCAATTACTTTTTTAAAATATCCTCTATTTGACATTTTCTAGCATATTTTAATTCTCCAGTGAGTTTTAATTTCATCACAATCGGAGTATTTCCAAACAATTTCCTTAGAACGTTTAAGAGACTAACTAGTAAGTGAAATGAACAAAAGGAAACATTGATTTCAACATTCAAGGACAGAAAGGCCTGGAGTTGCTCCATCAGCCAATGATAATCAGGTAGAACGCTAAAGTGACCCACAAACTCACACCGTGCTGCATAAAATGGCAGGCTCCAAGGAAGCTCTGGCCTGCTTACTAGCTTATTGCAAACCTACAGTGCTGGATGCCAGTCTCCCCCACCCCCAGCTTTATTTTCCTTTTAGTTCATTTGTTTGTTGGCCCTTTGTTGTTTTTGTAGCCAAGCTGGCTTTGAATTTGAAATAGTCTTGTGCCAGCCTCCTGGGAACTGGAGTTACCTGCAGGAACAAGCATGCTACATATGTTTTTAAGTTACTTTTTATATAATTTTTAAAGATCATTTGGATGCTTTTTTCAGAATACTTCTTCACCCCAGAGAAACCTCTGATGGTAGCAGGGTGTTGTAACATAGAGCAGGCCTGGCTGTTAAATTTTCACTTTGTAGATACAGACCAAGAGGGAATTTGACTACGGACTTCTTCTATGATAATTAAGGCGCATTGCTAATTATATTGGAGAAAATGTTTATGTTTGTTTTTCTGACTTAGAAGCCACTTCCCAGGTAGTTTGATTCATGAGATTTATCAGTCTGGAATAATTTGTTAATTTATAACATGTAATTGTTAGTGTTTTACGTAGCAATGTAAGCGGGTAAAATTAAGGTAGCTCAACTGGAAATGCTAAAAATTAAGTTAATACATAGTTATCATTACCTAAGGGATGTTAGCTTTGCTCATGTAAACATTTTGAAAATCAACTCATTATTCTGGGTTTTCAGCACGTTCATAATCACAAAGTGACATTGTTTATATTTTTCATTTGGAAGTAAATTATATCAGAACACAGGCAATATACTTATCAGATCCACTTCCTTAGTGGACCCCGGGTCTTTACATGATGGGTGTGTTTCCCAGCCTGCTTGCTCCTGCTGCCCTGGAACAGCCTGTACGTTTCTCACGTTAATCTATGTAGTCTGTGTGTTTAACTAGGATTTTATTTGTTTACGTGTTTCTTTTGCTAGGCTGTCACAGCTCTTTATTCAGATAGCTTGTTTTTGACTTGGAGGGTGACCTCCCGTTGGGTGACCTGTGTTTTCCTTTCTCTCCAGTGCATGGCTCCTAGCGGGTGCTCAGTAAGAACCTGCTTCTGGGTGGGTTGGTGGGAAGTGGTCAAGCTTCCCTCTAACGTTGGTGGGCACGCTAGCTCCCCCACAGAAGCAGCCCAGTCAGTCAGAGGAATGTGAAGGAGACTGGGATTGGACCCTCCTGGCAGCCAGTTTGTATTCTTACAAGGATAACGGATTGGGCCTCTCCCATCTTACTCTCGGTCTTGGTGTCCATCCTTGGGTATTCAGCTAAATCTCAACAAACAAACAAACAACAACAGCAAAAGCTGCCTGAGCATCGGCTGTGTGTGCTGTGGATGCCTTTAATCCCAGAACTCTGCATGTAGGGGGTCCTGGAGCAGGCTGGGTAACTTGACCAGCCAGAATCGGTCAGCTAGGGACCATAAAGAAGCTCAGAGGTTCATCGAAGGCCCTCGCCTCTGTAAGTAATGGGAAAGGACATGAAGAAGATGCTGAACATAAGCCTCGGTCTGTGTACATGTATGTGGGTGCATGGGAACACATACACGTGAACTGGGATGCATGCGCACTGTCTACCAACAGATTATAAATACGTAGATAAATAAAGATCGCTTTTCACGGTCAGGTGTGGTAACACACCACGTGGTCCTTGGGAGGTGGAAGAAGATAAGAGGTACCCAGTGAGTCTGACCTACTTGAGGCCGTTACCCTAAATTAGGCATTCATTCAGTCAGAATAGCTTTGCCTTTCCCCAAATAGGAAAACCGACCATAAGAGCAAGAACTCTGTGAGTATCCTCCAAACGTTTGCTAAGAAGAAGTACAAAATGCATCGGTAAAAATTTCTATTCCAAACACGAGTTTGAGGAGTGTGTCAGTTTTCCAGTGAGCACAGAGCAGGAATTTTGGTTCTGTGCCGCCCCACCCCCTTCTGTTTGGAACTTAAGTTTCGAGTTTTCTGTGCTGTCATAAGATGTCCCCCCCCCACCTCCGTACTGGTTTGAAAATGACAGCTATTTGTTTTTGTCATTTCAACTGGATGGGTTTAATGAGGAGGATGGCTGCCTGCCCCGGCTGTGCCCGGTGTCCATAGCTTCAGCCACTTCTGCAGGCTCAGCAAGACTTCTAGATGAAAGCGCAAAGCAGAGGCAAGTGGGGGGCTCCCGAACTCTCTGCTCCTCTGAGCCCTAGAGGAGGATTTATCCCTTCACAACGAGGAGGTTTCAGTAAAGGGTAAGACCAACGTCTCTTAGGGGGACTTTATCGGAAAGTGGTCAGAAAGCACCTCGGATCTTGGTATCCTTGTCTGCCGGGGTTAGACATCAGGAGCGAGGAGAGGGTGGGACTCCTGGTCGGCCACGTGGTTTTTAAGGTATCATCAGCCCTGCCGCCTCCACCCCAGTTCTGTCCTTGGGAAGGAAGGAAAATAAATTCAAAGCCCGAAGAAGCACTGGGTGTTGAGAAAGGTTCTGACCAGTGAGTTTTAAGGTTTACTCCGGGCATCTATTGGTGGGAAACTCCCACTGCTGTTGGCGTTTATCTCAGAGCTGACTGAAGAGGGCTGATTCTAACTTAAAAATACGAATGGGAACTGCAAACCCTCACTGAGCTTTCCCTGCGTTGATACGAATCTGTAACTTACTGAGGTGGAGGGGTGCGGGGAGGCCAGAGTTAATGTTAGTAAAATATGGAAAAGCTGTTTCTTCCTGCCCTCCCCCTTTGAGCTGGGAAGCCCTGTCTGGTAGCGATTACAATTTTAGACTGGAAATGAGATCAGAGAGAATGATTTTGTGAAGCCATCCTTGGTTTTCATTTAGAGTCGACATACATTAATGTGTCGACTTTAGGCTTACCCAGAGCACACTTGCTTTATTTTCCATAGCATGAGTGTGTATGCAGTATCAAAGATTTGTGTCTCTGGTCAGTCTCAGGCTTAGAGGGTTCTTTTCCCCTCCTGACTCTCTGCAGGCTTTTCTCTCTGCATTTCACATCCACTGTTCTTAGCAGTTAAATGATTCTTCATAATAGAACCCACCTTCATTCGTTGTTCAGTTTCCTTTTCCTTTCCTTTAATTATCACGGATGTTTAGTTCTGTTGGCTTATCGGCGATCCGGCCTTCTATCTTATGTCCTTGTAAATGTGATTTCCGGCCCACGCCATGTAACGACGTGACAGAAAGAGCTGGTCAGTGGTGTTTCCCTTTCAAGTTGCTGACAGTTTAAGGCACATGGATGTTTATTGCAGCTCGAACGAAAAAGCAGGTTACCGACCACAGAGTCTGAACCGTCCAGGGCTGTTGGGATGCGCACAGTGCTGAGCTGTATTCCTGGAAGTCATTCCCCGGCTGGGAAAGGCTTCCTAGTAAGGGATACATTAATTGACTTTTACATGGCTGGGTAATAGGATGTAAAGATCTGAAGAGGTCACGGCCGAGGCAGGGGAGACAATGGCTTGTGGTTCACTGAAGCAAGTTAGGATGAAATAGCTGGGGTCTTCTGATTTGGAGAATGAGACAGAAGCACAGGAGGTTGTCTGTCAGAAGCTGAGGTTTGCTGAAGATTCTAATCAGAGCCAGTTGCAGGAGTCCCTGCCGTCTCCAGCTATAGTAAGATGTGTAATACCCGGTCTAAACTGTTCCGTAGTGTCCCTCTGCCCATTCCTCACTCTTTCTCTGCTCAGCTTTCCGGTGTGTTTGGAAAAAGATTTCCAGAAAATCTAAACACAAATAAGTAGTTAATCTGAGGTATTTTTCAAAGTAATCTTTTGTTTGCTGGAGGGATATTTAGTAGTCCATTTCTGCTTTTGTTTCTAAGTTTTATTTTGTTTTCTGACAACTACCTGCCCCCTCCATTTTTCTTTTGGTTGAAGCCTTTTAAATATCTGTCTGTCTGTGTATGTATGTATGTATGTATGTATGTATGTATTTTGTATGTATGTATTTATTTATGTATCTATATCTATGTATCTATCTATATCTATGTATCTATTTATGTATCTATGTATCTATCTATCTATCATTGCTCTATCTACCTGTCTATCTATATATGCCCAGAAGCCCCTTAAACAGTGATCCTCCTGCCTCAGTCTCCAGCATGTTTAGATTTTAGGTCTGCTGCAACATGCCAGACTGTGTCAGCTGCTTTGAGCTGGCGTTTGCAGGTGGTGTGAAGGGTTGGTCTGGTAGCCTCATTAGTGCCCGTGTGTTTCCTTAGGTTCCAGTTCACCTCAGAAAGAAAGCTTTATGGATTCCTTTCACCAGATTTATTTATTCATTCTATTCTTAGCTGAGTGTGGTGTGTAAGTATTTCAGTTTTCATTAACATTTGCTCGATGAAGGGTTGTTTTTAATTTGGGTCACAGCAGTAAAATCTGACTTAGTTTTCAAAAATGGCACTCAAAGTATGAACTTCTGGCAATAATTTTATTTGATGTGAAAGTGGGTTCATTATAGGTTGTAGAATGAGGAAGATGAATTTCATATTCTTTTCCTTGCTGCACAGGCATAAGAACTCTATCCTTATTTGCATAAAATAATCCATAATTTTACACATTCCAGAATCTTCTATTTACCAGAAACAACCAATTTTATTGGGTCTCCTGGTCAAGTGGACTGTGCTTTGTAAAGTGTGTTTCACATTCTCAAACCTTGAGAGTACATGGGATTTCAGTGCGTAAAATCTGCCTCTGAAGTTGGTGTGCTGGCCAAAGACCACAATAGAGGTCTTGGTTGTGTGGTTTCTCTTGCCTTTCCCTCTTACAGGCTGTCTGTCCTGTCTTGGCAGCCGTTTCCCACAAGGCAGACATCAGCTCTTGATTTCTTCCTTCCTTTTCTCCCCACAAACAAGGACTCTTTCAAATAGTGGGTGACCAAAGACAGACGGCTCTTGGATCGCTGTAAGAAACTGGAAACGGGTTTCCGAGTGTTGCAAGTGGGCACGCTGCCTGTGTGGAGAGCTAGCTCACTGAGAGAAAAGAACCTATTGGAAGGCAAACTTGGAGAGGCAGAATTCCTTGTTTGAACATGGAGTCATCTGAAGGCTGGTTCGGTTTTAGTTGTTGCAATGAATGCATATCGTTCACATGCTGGATTTTTCCTCAGCGGACTGGTCAGGTGTCTGAAGAGATGGAAGCCCGTGAGGAGTTGCTCACTGATGAGCAGTTGGGTATCAGAGCACCAGCCTTTTGATCTGTCTAACGTAGAGTACCTTTTGGGAACTTTGCCAGGTTCTCTTGTGACTAACCCTGGGGAAGACTATCAGAGTGAGCTGGCTGGTTCTACATATGGATTGGTGTCCAGTCTCCAGCATTATGTCTTGATGGCTTCCTTCTTTCTGGGTCGTTTGCACTCATGGTGGCTCTTTGTTTTTGTTTTTCTTCTTTTGATAGCAAAGCTCATGTGGGTGTCCTTAGAGCTGCCTGATCCCCACAGATCCTCCTAGTCACAGCCATACCTAAAAATCTCTTCAGAGCTGAAATATGGGCTGGAACGTATGTATGCGCATACGGGGGCCGCAATAGACATAGTTCTATCCCTTAACCTGTAGGCATGATACAACCAATTCCTTATAATAGAAATGTCTCCATGCCTTTCATCTGAGACCGGTGTGGAATTTTATATGCAAATGCTAGGGAGTAGATTCAGAGTAATTTGTTTCTTACATTCTTTCTGGTATATTTGTTGCTGACAGCTGTGATAATCCCTTTGTAGTTTGATGAATGTTATGTTTCAAACCGTTTAGAATTTGATCGCTTTTCCATTGAAGTTACATCACGCCAGGATAGAGGGGATGGCTAATAGAACACGGTACATGGGGCTTCTAACAAGTCTGAGTAATTCAGGTGATATGACAGAATACTTGATGAACAGGGGAATTTTGGTCTGCTGTTATTTTTCATACGCGAGTGATAGGATGTACATCAGCAAGACTTTTTTTGTTTTGAGTCACGTGTACAACCGGAGAGAGGCAAGGAATAGGAGTGAACTTATATCTTCCCACTTTATAAAACTCTTCAGTGAACACTAGGGTTGGTAGTCCAGTGGTAGAGGTCTTGCTTATCGGATATTAGGTCTTGGGTTCGATTCCCCAGTTCTGCTCTCCGCCCAAGAGCAAACACTAATCAATTTCACAGTTGCAGCTTGGGAAGGGTTTTTAACAGTGGTTTCCTTACTGTTGGTGGCCGGTCCAGGTATATTTGGGAGCCGTCTTTATCTCATGTACGCTGTAAGGCTCTTTGGATCCTTATATGATCCTACAAAGAAGTCGACCAGTTGTCTGGAAGGCTCCCAGGGGTCTGTCCCTGTGATCTTATGAGCTCAGGCTGGGACAGGAAGACCCTGAGTTTCAGAATAACCTAGAAATAGACGCTGTTCTAAAAAGAAAAGAAAAGACCCCCCCCCCCCATGCCATTGAAGATGCAGTGCTCACAGTCTTTGGGTATATTCAGGTCCAGTAGACTTGGTGATGTTACTTTCATCTTAGTCAGAGAAGAGCCATGCTAGGAAACCTAAAGCATTCACAGAAAGTGGCCTTGAGACAGGAACTAACTGCTCCTTCTGTGTCTGGTTAGCAGGGTAGTGGCTGGAGATGACATATTGATTGTCCTGTGTTGTAAGCGAACATGTTCTCAACCATTTACATTTGTTTAGAAGAATGATTTCATCAGCTCTATAATGTTGTACAAAATATTAAATTACATTGCTGTTACTCTGATCAACAAATGCTCACATATTTGTTATATATTTATCTGGAGATTTTTCTATATTCTAAAGCTAGTTCTTTGATCAAAAGGTTAATGCCATAGAGAGACAGATGTATTATCCCAAGTGATTTTCTGAGCTTCCGTGCTTTCCTAAGATAATATCATTACAAGAATATATACACATTTATATTAATGAATATGATTGTCTGCATATTTTGGAAGCTTTTTTCAGCATGCCTCAGATATTGTGTATGTAGGAGCCTTCCTGGATATGTGGTCAGCATGTATTTCATAGTTAAGAAATGGAGAGAAGGGAGTTTTGTGACTTATGCATTTACTGTGACGACATACCAGGGTCTTAGAGTAAGTGATTGATTTGTTTGTTTGTTTTTTTTTCCAGATATGAGGATCAATGATGCACACTGCTGGGCTCGATGAAGCTGGGCATTTATAACTAGATTCATTAAGGAATACAAGGAAAATATTTAAAGGGATCAATAATGGTGTCTTCTGGTTGCAGAATGCGAAGTCTGTGGTTTATCATTGTAATCAGTTTCTCACCGAATACCGAAGGTAAGACACAATCATTCTTTCTTAAACCCAGGAGAACCTGGAGGATCTCATTTGTCTCAAAAGTGGCTACATCCTTACTTTGTTATTTTAAAAATGGGCGTTGAATTCATTTTCTGTGTGTCTGATTAAATTGCTTTCATTACTGTTTTCTGGTATTAAAAAGTGCTAGATGCCTTATTTCATATTTTATATCAGTATAAATTTACAAAATGATTCTCAACATGTCCGGGTTGCCTTTGTTCCAGAAAACTTGAACTCTTTTGTCCTGACCCCTTGCACTGTATGTAGCCTTCCCTCTAAACTCTGTCTTAGATGTTCCAGTTCTTAGTCTTTCTGAGTCCTGTTAATGCAACATCGAGATACAATTTCTCGTTCAGGAATTCACAGCCACACTCTTTGCAGTGTGAAAACTGTTTAGAAAAATAACAGCTTTCCCTATACTTAAGAAAGACAGAATTTCTACCACTGAATTATAATCCCATTTCTTATAAAAATGTATAAATTATAAATAATTGTGAGTATAGTTCTCGTCACAGATTTTCAGAGGCGTATATACATACATATGTATACACACACATATATATATATAAATTCTAAATACTGAGATCTATCATTTATTAATTTCTAAATGGGTTTTTGATACCCACTGTTTATAGTGTTCATTATTACTCACTTTAAAGACAAAGCTCACCTGGGTGCTTTTTAGACCGGGCTTGTTAGACACGACCTAGTAAAATCCGGCTAGGAGGTCCTGCCAAAGTTTGTATTTGGCATAAAATCTATTAACTTTAAAGCATCTTTTAGTTTTAACACCTGCACATACAGTGGATTTTTTTTTATTCTCAATATAATAAAGGACTGGATATATATATATATATATATATATATATATATATATATATATATATATATATATATATATAGTTCTGGTCATTTTACATATTAATAGAAGGGTAGAAAAAAAAGAATGATATCAACGGTAGAAAAGGCATTGTCTGTTGTCTTTGTGAAAACCTCCAACCACAACTCCACATTTTCATTTTGTCAAAAGGAATTGCTCAAATGACTTTGGATTGGAAGTTGTGCTTGCTTCCTCGTTTTCTGCCTGCTCTCCCTGGCTCCTGCGTCGGGTATACTAACACAACTTAATGCCATTTAAATGATTAATGTCCTTAGAAATATTTCCGTGTTCAGAACACATATATTCACTCGGAAGTTCCAGGCAGGCTAGTGTTTAATTCGGGTATGCCACAGTCGTTTGCTTTAGAGGTGAAGCTAGGAGTCCAAAAGTGTATTATGTTGGAATAACTGGCATTATAGTGATAAACAGGCGGAAACTGAGTTTAATAATACGAATCTCAGGCTTGGATTGCTGTGAAAATCGTATGTATGGTCTATAATTTTGCATCTGTTTTTTTTTTTTTTTTTTGGGGGGGGGGAAGAACACTGTCTGAATTCCCGCTGTTCGATTTGAGTGTTTTTATACATTGAAAAAGATTCCAGGTGTGGACCAACGGCTCATTAGTCCAATAATGAAAAATTTTCCAATCAAGATGGAGAGCCCTCTGCCAGCGCAGTAGCTCCGCTCTGTGGGGGGCGGCGTGCAGAGGCTTTTTCATGACATGCGCTGGTTTTATTTCGAGCGTCACCTCTCGGGTCAGGATTCATATCCGTTCTTAAGAGAAATTTCATTTTTTCCTCATCAGGCCAGGGGTGTGTTGCTTTTGAAGGCATTCCCTCCTACTGGCAAAAAAAAAGAAGAAGAAAAAAAAAAGAGCCCGGGAGGGGCGTATACTGCTGGCTTTAAGAGTAGCCACAGTGGGCACACACTGCCAGAGCATGAGAGCGGGCGGCGTGTGAGGTTGTCTTAGAAGAGTTTCCTATGACACGGGGCTGCCTTTATTACCGAAATCAGATAACGATCTGAGGATGCCTGTTGAGAAACTAATCAAAGTTAGGTGTTCAGGCTACGGGACAGAAGTAGAGCTCCAACCCTCGGCCATTAAACCACTTCTTGCGTGGTTTTCCCTTTTCTTCAAGGTGTCAAAATGAACCTGGAGCTAGGCTGCTGTCATTAAGCTCCAGCCATCCTGTTGTCCCCCCCACAATGCCATGCCTAGCGTTTTTACGTGGATTCTGTGATTTGAACTCAGGCCCTTGGTCTACACAGCAAGCTCTTAGTGGAGGTCTGGAGTCCATCTTCCTGCTGTTACCCCTGCGGAGATGAGAGCTGTTCCATTGTCCTCCTGGGAGGAGGTTGCTGAGCTGGGTTTGCCCCTCTTTGCTCTTTATTTGGTGTTGAACCTGAGTGAGTCCTTGAGATTAAGAGATGCACACAGTAGGTCTCTAACTCAGGAGCTTATGGTCCTTTGCTGGGGTTAGGGACTCAAGAACCGGCTGGGGTTCAATAGAGCATTGCGATGCGACACCCTGAGATGTGTCATGGATTAAGCCTGCCTGCCAAGGCTAGGGACAGGACTGGATGCTTGGCATTATTTAATCCACTTTTGCCGGTTCTTTACCCTTTCAGTAGAAACCAAAAACCATAGGGTTTTCATAGCTCTAAAGGTAAAAAAAAATAGTGAAGGCCCCAAACAAATGGCATCTACACCCTCAGGGCTTTTCTTTTCTCCTCTGGGCAGGCTTTGTCTTTGGAAGAAGTGTGGAGGTTTCCTGTAGCTTTGAATGTGGTCTGTATTCAGTGCCCAGGAGAGGTGTGCCTCCATATTTGTGAGGGGTCTGTCCGTCAGTGGTTTGTATTATCTTCCCAGCTCTGGGTTGGAGAGCAGGTCCTTGTGCTTTGCTGGGTTGCCACTCAACGGTACCCCCACTGCTTCCTGTACCGGAAAAGCAGATTTGGTACTCATCTGAAATGTTGTAAGATGATAAAACTGATTATTCGAGAAGCCCGCTGCTTGTATTGTTTGTCCAGCAGTTTATCCTGTGATTTCTTTTTTTTCAAAGTGGAAACAACACCTTCTTCTCTTAAGTCTCCAATGAAGCTTTGAAGATTGTAGTGTCTCTGCTCGCACAGTGATTGTCTGAAGATCATATTTTGACATGTTTTGTACACTTTCTATTTAATTGAGTCATATTTCTGTAGAGTCACCGCTGCCTTTTACCAGTTAGTTCTATTGAGAACCTAGTGATCTTTGGTTATTTTGGCCAATTTTTATAAGCTTGGTAACCCACTGTGGACCCATGTATCAGTAAGAAGAAGAGAAAATTGACTTTTTGTGTCCTAGAGAATTAAATTATGCTATAATATTAAATTATGTTATATAATGGGGCCCTGGCAAGTATAAGTCACACGCAGGAAGGCTCGCTCAAGTGACAGGTTAGAAGGAACAAGAGTTGTTCAGCAAAGCTGGTGATATGGATTTTAGCCCCAAGTCTTTATGCCATAAATGTATCATTAGAGCTCAGAACTCTGAAGTCCAGTTAGTTAACTCAGATCCCATCGTGACTTATCATAGTTTGAAAGAAAAATGTTGTAATAAATGCAAGTGGCCAATAAAAATTCACAATTTTATAAACATCAAGAAAATCTGAGAACACACTGGTGGATCTAGTTGAAAGCTAGTTTTTAAATGGCTTTTTACACTAATGCTATTTGACTAAACTGATATTTTTAATATCAGTAGCTATGGACAAGAATGATTTAGAAAAGTTATTTTGGTATACTAATATTTCAGAATGATCTGATTTGTGGGGGGAAAAATGACTCTTCTCCACTGTTAAACTGAAGAGAGAGTAAAACAGTTTAGGTCACTAGAATTCGTTAATTCACATGACATAATAAATATGCATTCACATGAGCCTGCGTGCACACAAGCATCACATGTCAGCTTCCCAGAACCAGGGAACATCCTTGCCCGTTGGTGTCTGGTTTCCGGTAATCAGCCAGTCTGTATCCATCTCGGAAGATCCCATTGTCCTGGAGGAGGGACCGGGAGCTTTAGGATAATCTTGTGAGAAGCACGCAGTCCTCACACAGGCTAGCTAGGCAGTTACTGCTGTGGTCCCATCCTAGACTGTAAGGTTTGAAAATTAATTTTGAAAAAAGATTGTGATCTAAAAAAAATTTTTTTACTATGATTCAGAAGTTGGTCACACCATTTGTGTACTTGGGGTTCATGTAGTTTTATTTTATTTATTTATTTTTAATCCAGGAGAGAGATCAGGCTCTTTGAGCATGATTTATTTGTGTGGAGTTTTTTTTTTTTTTTTTTTTTTTTTAATTGTTTTGTTTCCTTAATCTGTCTTGCCAGTAAACTAAGAAAAGAGGGGAAGAAATTGAAATAGTCACAATAAATTGCAGAAATCCCATCGGCAGCTGGGGGTGACCACAGTTTAGTGGCCCTCCTAGGCTCAGTCTTGTGCTGTCAGCGAGGCAAACTGTTCAGCTTCTTCCTGGAGATGCCTATGGGGCTCCCGAGCTAGCTGACTTACAGAAGCCGTGTTCCATTTCACAGCCTAGCCCGCTTGCCTACTTTTGCTCTTTTCAGTGTGTTTGATTAGTTGATGCCTAAAACGTGAATTTCCAGCGAGGTACATGGGGATTTGGCTGTATGACTCCTATTAAACTTAATGGAAGTCATAACTCCCATTAAATTAATAGGAATTGTGTCTGAGCTCCTTGCATAGCTAATGTAACCTCATTGTTTAAACTCAGAGATCGGGGAAATTAGCATCCACTCAAAACAAAGCATTTACCCCCCCATATTTATATTTTTAGCAAACACTTACCTCTGTCTCTTCTTCGAGCCCCTTAAACACCCCGTATTGTGCTTTGTAAGTGTAGTATACTTTGACTGTGGCAGGGTTCTCCATAGGTGATGATGTACAATAGGGTTTAAAATGGAAATTTATTTCCATTTATAGACTCTACAAGACAGGGCTGTAGTTGGATATGAAATATAGCATAGAATTACTTCGTTTCTAGCTCAAGATATATATTTTTTCTGAATGTGACGTTAGGTTGCATGAATTAAAATATTAGGTGCATGCACACGTGCTTTGAAAAGCTCACTTATACTTTAGTAAGGAGTATGCTTAGGTCATTTAAAAGAAGCATTTATTTCATTTTACTTGTTTGTTTGTTTTTGAGACAAGGTCTCTCTACATAGCCCCAGTTGCCCTGGAACTCACTTCTGTAGAACATAGACCCACAGTGAGCCACCCACAGTGGTGACGCTGGGGTGCCTTCCCATTCCCGGTGTGGGTCATTTTATCTATTAGTTCTCACAGCTGATGTATCCTGTCTCCTAATTGGAGACTAATGGCAAGGACACGATTATTTTTTGCCTTCAATTCTGACTTTTTTGCTGTCTTTCATTTTTACTTTCCTGTTGCTGTTCAGCTCATCTCTTGTTTTAATAATCAAGTCTTTCCGCGACCGTTGGAAATGCAGCATAAATCAGTACGTCTGTCAGGACAGCCCCCCGCCACCCCCGCCCCGAAAGTCACTGAGGGTGTCCTTGGCTCTGTGTACTTTACAAGCTTTAGTTTTCAGATGGAAAAGACTGTATCAAATATTTATAGACGCAATGGTTCTTTTTCAATGTGAAGTACATTTTAGAAATACTGATCTCACGTGCAAATTAGCCATTTGTCATTTTTATTGGTTCATTGGCAACAATCAATAATCGATCAAAGGTAGCTTAATTAGAAACGCTAGCACTGAAAGCAGCATCCTTTTAGAGGCCCTTCCATTCTGAGAATTCTTTGTCATTCATTTCTTCCAGTTTTCAGGAGCTGCTTTCTCTATCTGTAAATCAACTCGGGTTCTTGCTCTCAAATCTACCACTGAGCTGGTTTGCAAAATCCGAGAAAAAGGTTCCTGGGGATGACTGAACATAAGTATTAATGAGGGGCTGGTACGCCTTGAAAACCGATTTATCTTCCGTGTTACTAAGGGAGTGTCTCACTGAAACATATGCTCGCTACCCGGTGGCGGTCTCATTTCTCTTCACCTCCTCTGCGTGACAGAGAATGACATATGACAGCCATACCGGCTACATGTATTAGACATCAGTGTGGATTAGCGAATATCTCCTGACATCTTTCAACCCTGCCTCTGAACTCCTTTTGTCAACTTGACAGAAGTGATTCCAAGAGAATACTAGTCCCGGCCCTGGGATCTCGTGGCTAAAATGCAAAGCTGAGAAGGGAATTCCCTATCTTCGCTCCAGGAAGCACAAACAACATTTATAATCTCTTCTTATCGGCATGGGGCTCTCCTGACTTTGACTTTCATGTCTGCCATGATTCCTGCTTTGAGAGCTTATTTTTCTTAAAAGTATCTCCCCGCTTTTATTCTGAGTGTGAAGGCAGCCCGTCTTCATGGGAAAAGATAGAGAATTTAAAAGAATCATGATAACATCCTAACGTTGTTTACACCTTGAACCTTTTATGCTTTTTTCTTTAGACACCTCTTATTCTTTATCTTCTACAATGTACACGGTGATGTTGTAGATAAACACAATATGTATCAAGCGAAAATAAATTCCTCATTTGCAGTTCTTATTGTAATAATGGCTTTCAATAGCCGTTAAAGAATTCGCTGTGCATAGACTTAAAAAGATTTACCTTCAACCTTCACTTACCAGACATTGGTTCTTAATTTTGTTTTGTTTAGGTATTAACTAGATAAATACCTTCATAGGAAATATTTCTATTGTGGCAAGGTGCTTCTTAAGGCTGGAATCCTAGAATTCTGGATTACCAGTCAGAGATGCAGGCGTGTAATTGCCTTTTCTAAGAGGGTACATGTTGAGAAGTAGTATGTGAGAATGCTCATGTCTGTATATTTTATTAGCAGTGAGGCAGATTAAGATAAAGGCCTTCCTTCTGTATTTCTAAGTTGGGGACAAGTTGTAAGGATAAAGTCATTTTTTTTGTAGACTTGGTTGTCCAGCAGTTAAATTCGATGTGAACTTCTCTTTGGTTTTTGTCGGCCACTTGGTCAGACGACAGTCCACTGATGGTGGTGGTCTCGTGGCATTTTTATTTGGGAAAGTGTTTTCTAGTTTGCCTGGTAGTTTAGTATTTATATTTCTTGGACAAGCTCCTACAAGAATTTAAGATGAAAAGATTTTGTAATAAAACACCAATTAAATGCAAACTAACTATCCTGATTTTGTTAAGTTTGCTTTATTTTTCAACCCCCTTTGGTTTATATCTGTTTCCCCTTAACTTTCCTCTATTTTCATGCTTACATCCATGTCTTAAAATTTTCTTCATTTGCATTTTCTTATGACTCTTAAAATAGTTTTAATTGAAATTTGTCAACGTTTCTGGTTGAACCCAGGGCTTTATTCATGCTAGACAAATGCTCTGCCCCTGGCTATGTCTTCAGCCCCCAAATTCTCAAGTTATTTACTTTAAAATGAAGTGAATGGATATTAACCCAGGTCTCTGTGGTTAAAGTTGATAGAAAGTCAAGATAAGAGCAGATTATTTTGGTAGCTGTTATAAAGAAAATAAGAAGAAAAGGCACAGCAAATATCACTTTTATTTTCAATGATTTGTCCTTGCTTTGAAGAGGTTTCTTTGTGCATGGAGCCTTAAAATACCAAGATTTGGCTTCATGCAGTAGATGCGTGTATAGATTATTAAGAAAGCTGTGACTGTCTGAATTAAATATTTTAAAATAATTAAAGAAATTTTAAAGTAGTAAATAATTAAAATGAGCACAAAGACAACATATCTTAGAAATCCCTCAGAATTAAAAAGAAAACATTTCCTGGAATGAAATAGATTTGGGTAACAGGGTTGTTTTGTGGAAGGGAACGCCAAAGGAGAGCCAGGTAAAGTTCCCTCTTATTTCCTTGCACGTTTATAAGTGCTAACTGTCCTGTCTCAGCATCTGTTTCCATTTAGCTGGTATATTTGTGGCTTGGTCATCAGCTCCCTCCCCCCATCTTCCTTTGGTTTTTATTCTTTTCTTTTCAGGATTAATGGGCTGTCCCTCTTCTGAAAATCCAAGCATTTGAGAGCAAATGTGCTGTTTTTGTTGTTGCCCGTGGTTTTTGCCCTAAAAGTCGTGGGAACGACCTCAAACCTGAAAGATTCTGAAAGCAGGACTAATTCTGGTCCTAAATATTTGAGATAAGAAATAGTCAAGATCCCAAGTGGGTGGCTCACAGCCTGGTGGTAGATTGAGTTGGTGCTTTTTCTTTGACTGAAGCCAGGGACATCAGGAGGCCATCGCTGACTGGTGGTGCATAGAGAGCCCATTGGATTTTGGATATTTGCTTTTTGATTTGTTCATTTGTTGGTTCTTACTTTGTTTTTAAGGTTGAGCTGATGTGGGCAGTGTCCTGTGATTTGGACAGGAATCTAGTTGGGAAGGATTCCGGGATTTCTTGTAATGGTAGCTTGGAGATTAGTAGTATAGAATTTTCCACTTTAGTGGTGAAGAAGCTAAGTCCTAGAAAGGACTGTTCGCTCACCAGGGCCTCCTTGCTGAGGAGCAGAAATTTCAAGGAGAAGTCATGCTGAACCTCAGAAATCACAGCCAGCACGGTGTGTGTTGGAATTTACTGCCCGTGTCTGTGAGTCTTGTGGGGATCTGAAGACGACCTGGATTCTGACTCAGTGTCTGGAGTGGGCTTAAATCATGGCTGAGGCCCCGACTGTCAGCCATGGATAGTCTCTCTGAGGAGATAGGTTTCCTGGAGATGTGGTTATTAAAACGTTCAGGCGATTCGAATTTGCATGATAGTGATTTCAGTCCTAGCAAGTCATTTGTTTTGAACCCAGACAACGTGTTTGAAATACCGAAGCATCCTGCTCAGTTTATGATCCTTAGTAAGGAATGGAGGAGGGCTCCTCAGGATGCGGGGAGCCTCGTTACATTTTGTTAGGTTTTAATCCCGATTTGTATGCTTGGCGATGACCTTTCATCTGATAATTTGCTTTGAAAAAAAAATCCCTGAACAACCTCACAGCCTGGCCTCTCCTTACTCTCCCCCTCCGTTCCCAGTTGTTCTGCCCTGCTTCTATGTTGCCCCACACAGACCCATTATTTTAATAGCATCTTAATACTTCGTTTTATTGTTTACAGTAACAGTTCAGCAGTCGTGTGATTGAAATGGTGTCCTTTGTCCTAACTCACTTGGAGAAAGTTGATTTTGTGTTATTTTCTGGTATTTTTTTTTTCAATAACTAACAGTATCATTTCACTTTAGTCTGGGTGTCTGTGGTATGTTAGGGCCGCAAGACTGCAGGCCTGAACGGAGTGAGTGCCTCAGGGTTAACTGGTCAGGGAAAGTGGCTTAAGGAAATTTGGTGTGCTTAGGGTCATATAATATTGTCACTCGGCAGTGTAATCAGAGATGTTCTACTTGTTTCTTTTCGTAGCAGATGATATTTCTATGGGATAGAGGGTATAATCCCTTTTCTGTCTTTCACAGACAAAAATAGGTTACTGATAATATCTAACGTTCTGAGAATAAAAATTGCCAAGTAAAGGTGTCTTCAGTGGTCTCCTGTGTCCTCACAAACTGGGATCAGAGTTAACAGCAAATTTGGCATTAAAAAGGTTGGGTTCGGGTGCTTTAGGTGTTTTTCTTTTTATTGTTGGTAGAGGGAAAGAACTTCAGACTTGGAGTTGGTAGTTTAGAATTTCGCACTTCACAGTTGGAGGAAGCCCAGACCCAGAAAAGCTGGTCAGGTTTTTGTTGAGCTTTTACTGCTGAGCCCAGCTTTGTCCCCAGAGAATGTTGTGTTTGGCTTCAGCTGGTTGACAAATATTCCTACCGCAGGAAAAACAAAACATATTCTCCAGAATAAAACATACTTCAAAATGTGTTGTACATAGTTGTTTAACTTAATGGCTATTTTCAAAGAGATAATTTGTTTCAAGGTCTTCGGTTCAATACCATTACACATTAAAACTCTCTTGCTGGGCAGTGTAGCCACACTTTTCTAACCTCAGTATTTGCAAAGAGTGAGGCTGGGGGATCACCAGAAGTTCAGACT
Source organism: Micromys minutus (assembly GCF_963924665.1). NCBI lineage: Eukaryota > Metazoa > Chordata > Mammalia > Rodentia > Muridae > Micromys > Micromys minutus. Next base: position 79,771,301 of record NC_137973.1, on the reverse strand, counting down.
ATTCTGGGCTAATTTGAGGCTCACCTGAGCTATATAGGGAGATTTTTATCTCACCTCCTTCCCTCAAAACAAAACACCAAAGCTATACTAAAACAGATTTTTGATTTGCAACAAAATAATCCAGCAATGCAAACTCATCAGCTTTTAAAGCATCTTTAAAATTTATAGCAAGAAGTGTACCGTTTTCTAAGTAGTTTCCCTCTGAAGTTATCAGGTCTTGATGAAATGATAGACAGTTGGTATTCTGAAAGCCTGGGGGTAATTATAGATAGTTTGTATTTCTCAGGGATTGTCATCATAGCATAAAGTCAGGACTCCTCCCCTACCTCCAATCCTCCTTCAGGTTGGACAGTGGGTACCATTCTTCATTCTTTCTCTGTTATTCTGCTGGTCACAGGAAGCTTGCTTAATCCTGGGCTCTGTTGTTAGGAGTTGCAGCAAACAACATCCTGGAATAGCTCTAGAAGCCCTTAAGCTCCTCCCATTAGCTGCAGTTGCTGCAGATCCCGCCATCCGCTCTCTTTACTAGAAAGCTTGCCTCTGAGGACCTTCGCTCAGCTCTCTGAGCGGTTCTGTTAATTGATGGCGAAGATCGAGTGGAGAATCTTCAGTGATTAAACAATTCTGGAGATAGGCGTGATGCCAGTTTGCAAGGTGGCAAATCTTCTCCTCTCGGTCCCATCTCTGTTTGAATTAGAACCCTCAATGCAGAGGTTAAGAGAGAAGCACACCTCGGCGCATCCAGAAAGGTTCAGCAAAGACAGAACCGGAACCATTTAAGTGACAGCATTGGACTATTTGAATTACCTCCGAGTTGGGCTTAATTTGTGACCCCAATTATTGTGAGCATTCGTGAGTGGATTTTTAGTTTAGGGTCCTGCAGGGGTTTGTAGCTAAGGTAGATGTAAGAGTCATGTCATTTTGAGTACTTCTGTTGAATGGATAAGACAAGTAAAAAGCGTAATACTATAAAATCCCAACAAGGTGTGAACAGATCGTATCAATCTTTTTACGCCAAAAAAAATTTAAACTAAATTTAAATTAAAATAATACTTTGGTCTTTGGGAAGCCGATTTCATCAGAACTAGAAAATCCATGTGTCTTCAGGTCACATACTTTAATAAGGTAGCAAGACCCCCAGGAGAAGACAAATTTGCATTTGTCACAGTGGATACTATATACTTGCTTTTAAGTCCTTGGTTATAGTTATAAAAGACACAATTTTAGAAGAGAAGTCCCCATATGTAACTGGAAAGGGTGACTTCTGTCACTTGATTTTGACATACTGCAGCGGTTTAAGGACACATCGTCTTAATGTTTGACATCGTCTGGTGGATGACAGCCAGCAGAATGGCTCAGGTTCTCACTCACCCTTCCCAAACATCCTTTCCCTCCCTACATAGAGGCTTTTGAAGCCTTCAGTTGGTCCAAAGCTACTCTGTGACCTGATTACTGGTAGATGCTAGCTGACTGATTTCTAATGTGTATGTTGGAGCAGAAATTAACAAGTATCTGCCAGCACCACAGTTTATTTTGAGGGGTCAATAAGATAAAGGTACAGGCTCTCTATGCTTGCAAAGTTAGGAGCTAGCATTCCTATTCCAGCATGGTCTGGTTATTCATGTATCTCCTCCCTCCTCCCCTCCCTCCTCCCCTCCCTTCTCCCTTCCCTCCTCCCCTCTCTCTTCCCCTCCCTCCTCCCCTTCCTCCTCCCCTCCCTCCTTCCCTCTCTCCTTCCCTCTCTCCTTCCCTCTCTCCACCCCATCCTTTTAGGTTTTGAACATCTGCTGTAAGTTAACATCATCAATTCTGTGGCCCTTACTCTTTCCTTTCTGGTATGGTGGCACACCACTGTGGCCTCATGAATTGTGAGGTACCACCTGGATGTTTGGAAGCTTGAAGCTAGCCTGGGCTACTTGACATCCTGTCTCCAACAAAACAAACCAAAACGACAAACAAATAACCTGAAAGATAATGTCCCCTTCAAAACAATGCTGGCCAGTTTAATTTTGATGGGGGTTACATTTGAAAACTGGTTTCTTTTGGAAGCTTAAGGAAGATAAAATATGCAAATCCTCTGAACCCATATGATCACACCATGAAGCACAGTAAAGGATTGCCCAGTAAAGGACTGCCGGGGGTGGTTAATGAACAGGGAGACTGACCAGTAGCAACAGTGAGAGCCTGCTTTTATTGGACAGCATGATTTATAGGCACCTCCCCCTTCCCCAGGCTCTGATTTTACAAACTCTTCTGCTTCCTTTTATATGTTCCAGTGAGTTCCGTGAGGCTGGTGACAATATTTTATTCGTGTTTTTTATTTGTAATAGCACTGAGATTAATGTACTCCTGTGTTTTAGTTGATTCCAAAACATATTCACGCAGATTGAGCACCCAGGTAGGATTTTAAATATGTTTCACTCATGAGCACCTCCAAGCAGCTCTGCCCAAAGACAGGAGGCCTCCAGCATGCCTGGCTCGAAGGAAGTGTCACTGGGCCACACAGCTGATTGTGAGTGTATTGATAGCTTAATTGTAGCAACCTCTGGCTACTCAGAGCTCTGAGCTTCCTTCCTCTAGGTTTTTGGTTTTTGCTTTTGTTTTTTTAATTATGTAGGTGACAGTAACCTTCTCAACCCCATCAGCTGACAGTGGTGTCTTCTCTCTGCATGTGGAACTTCATTCTTGGAAGTCCAAGGGATGAACTCAGCTTTACCCTTGTTTTCTGTGTTTTGGGAAAATGCTTTGGAAGTAATTTTAGTGACATCAGTTGAGACATGATGAACGATAGTTGTCTCTAGTTCCTTGAAAATTCTCATGATCATGACCTGTGATTTTCTTTTTAGGTATTTTTGTCATTTGACAAGTAATGGCATTTTGTGACACTCTATACAGACTTACACAGCCTCTCTGAGATCTAGCTCCAGAGTTAGTATTTTCTTAGTGACCTTGCTGCAGACCTTAAAGTCCTTCCTTATAATTTATGATAATAAAATAGATTTTGTTGGGGGAATTCTCTCTCTCTCTCTCTCTCTCTCTCTCTCTCTCTCTCTCTCTCACACACACACACACACACACACACACACACGCATGTTGGCATTCAGAATTTCTTTGTCTCCTGTAGTCAATGTTAGTGAGTGGTTGTCTCTGTTTCTGTTGGACTTCAGGAAAAAAAAATCACAGCCTCTGTATTGAGGTCAATACATGCTACATGCTAGATATGTGTTTGAGGTCATTAATTTGAGGAGGGAAGCATTTGACTGAGAATGGTGGGGCCAACAGTGCCGTGATCTGTTCAGTTGCCTGGCATTCTAGCCCTCAGCACGGTGTTCCAAAGCAGCTTTTCAGGAATCCACTGAGCATGAGCTTAGGTTCCAGAAGTGAGTTTTCCTGTTCTCATTCCCAGCACTCGGCTGTGCTCGTTGGCTTTGAAACTGTTTCCTCTTGGGCAAAGAACCCTTGTGTCACATTCTAATCCCGGGTGGCGCTTGCGTATTTCACAACGCCATCCATTCTAAAAATGAAAGCTGGATCCCGCTGGAAGCAACTCAAGTGTAGATTGCTTTTTTCATGGCACAGATGTAAGGGAGTTGTAACGGCACTGTGAGAACAAATGGGTAATCCTAGGTAATTACCTAGAAGGTTATAGTTATTCTAGGGGGGATGAGTTATCAACCTAATATGGAATATATGTGAAAATAAATACCGATAGTCTCCAAGTGCAGTTGGTTAGCTCCTTATTTAAATATCAGAAGAATGGGAAAGATTCCTGGTATTTCTGAACAAACCATTACGTAGAGTATATGTTTATAATACTTTTAAAAATATGATCATGTAGAGGTAGGGGGAGGGGCGTTGTGTGCCCACTAATGACCTCCTCATGCTCCAGCAGGTACAGCCAGTTCCTGCTCCTTCTGATGCTCTGATTGGACTTAAGTGAGCCACAAAACCAACCCACAAGTTGGTGATCTACAAAAGGGACCATTAAGGGGAGGAGGGGTAGGTGTGGGATGGAGAGAGGGGGGAGGGTGTGGAATGGAGGGAGTGTGAGAAGGAGCAAGGGGAGGATATGGGGAACGCTATCAGAATGTATTGTCTGCATATGTAAATTAGTCAAATAAGGGACTTGATAAAGAAGTGAAATAAACCTCCTAATATTTAAGATTTTCTCCTTTATTTAGCATTTGCAAGTGCATCTTCATGTTTTCCCCTTGTTTTTATTTATGCTCACAGTCTCTGTCATCTTAGAAAAATTATTGGTATATTCTCTATTAACTAGAAATATAAACGTCCATGCTTTGGGCACCTGACTAAGTATTGTGCTGTACACCCACCAAATTTTTTTAGAGAAAAGTTAATGAATAATATTTAACTTTGCTCATGAAAAAGGTTAGTATTTACATTAAAAACTGAAATATTAAATCTAATGTTGTGGCTGTTCTTTCTCAGCACTATACAGATAAAGAGCTGCCAGCCCATTCAAGAGTTAGGAAGGCAAATGCAGCTGGTCCAGAAGAGAGGGGCTAGCTAGTGCATAAAATTCCTGTCAGCACTTCGACGCTGCATTCTTTTGGGGTATCTGTTATCACTGAATAGAAAACTGTTTCAAATTGACAGGCAGACAGAACGTTGTGCTGAATGTGTAAATTGGAATCATCACATCTACCAGGCCCCCTCACCAGGTGCTGGCTTGGAGCTTGCTTCCGCACAAGTGTTGAGTGCCAGGAATGGTGGTGTTTTTTTTTTTTTTTTTTTTTTTTTTTCTTCCTTCTCCCCAATTATCCCACATCTCTTCCAGTGTCTAGTTCTTTTCCTAAACAGCTTGCCCAGGTGTTTTCGGGATGCCTCGCAGGATGGTACAGGGGTGCAGGTGCTCCCGTGGAGGAGGCTGCTGAGCAGGGGTGGAGGAGCATGCCCATCTGTGCGAGGATTCTGGCTTTCTAGGGATTTGCCCGGTGACACGCAGGGAGAGGTCATTGTCAGTGTTTTGTTTGTCTGGAGAGACCAGCGAGACTATAATTGTGGGAGCTGGTGTTTAAAGAAAACTAGACTGCTTAATTAGGCTTTATGTTTTCATCTTTAAAAATACTTTGATTTGCAAGCTATTTGTTTGGATAACTAGTGAAAATTTCAAGGATTGCAAAGACATGAAAGCAACTCAAGTGTTAACGAAGGAATGTTGAAAGCAAATTTTGACACACACACATATACACACACACACATATATATGTTTGATCTTACTGAAAACATTGACTACATGATGTAATTGTTTTGAGTTTATTCCTGTCATTTCTTGAGAATTTTTTTTTTTGTAATAAAATACTATGGCATTTGAAGATAGAATTTAGAATTTTATTCTCTTTGAATGTGTATCACAGTTGGTTGCTCAGAACTGTTCAAATTAATTTATGCTTGAAGCACTTGTGACAGCGTTACTATTCTTGAAATTAAACAACTTGGCTCATAGAATGATACTTTAATTAGTTTGGTTAATTGTGCTTTCTTGACTAATGTAAATATTTTTTTCTAGAAGAGTGTATGTTCTATCTTTTCCCTATTCCGTGGGTGGTGCATTTTCTTTTTATATATATATATATATATAAATATAAATATATATAAATGTATATAGTGTGTGTGTGTATCTTTGATTTTGTAATCTTTATAGTGTGGGAAGATAATGAAGCGCTAAGTGTTTAGAGGATGATCGTTTTATTTGGCTTCCCGTAACTTCTCTTAGCCTTTGAGAGTTCTCCTCGCCACCGCAATGCCATACAATGGCAGATGGAAATTTCCCAGCATTCATCATTCCACCTCAGACTCAGACACTTATGGCCATTTGTACTACTGACTCAGTCCCTGTGTGCTTCCCCTCAGCACTCAGCAGTGACACTACGGTTAGGGACATTCTCATGGGGACAACAAAAAGTTAATTTTAAAATCAGTAAAGTGTGGTGCTAATGAGTCCAGTGGGTTACTGACATTTAAAATACTCATTTTGAGTGTGTGTGTGTGTGTGTGTGTGTGTGTGTGTGTGAGAGAGAGAGAGAGAGAGAGAGAGAGAGAGAGAGAGAGAGAGAGAGAGAGAGAGAGAGAGAGAGAGAAGCATGCATATGCCGCAGAGGACAGCCTGCAGGTGTTGGTTTTTTCCTTTTACCATATGGGTCCAGGAGACAAAACTCAAGTCGTGGCTCAAAGTAATTTTGTCTGAAGATCTAATTTGGGCATGATTCATTTTTTTCATAAAACATTTTCATTTATGTTTTGTGCATATGTATGTGTAAGTCTATGCAACGTGTGTGTGGTTGTCTGGAGAGTCCTAAAGAAGACAGTAAATCCCCTGGTGTTGCGTTAGGAGCTGAACTCATATCTTCTGCTAGAGTAGTCAGAACTCTTAGCTCTGGAGCCGTCTCTCCAGCCTGATACGGCCTATTTTAACTCACGCTTACCACCTTTGTGGATTTGCGGAAGTTGCCAAGCTTGAGCTTGTGTTTTATTTTCATTACGAAATTTCAAAATTTCTTCTTTTTAGAATTGTCCATATTGGACCTGAGAGTTATTACTCAGTTTGATGACTTCAGTGAAATCTCTAGAGTACATGGTAGATGGAAAAACCATATTCCAACAAGCTTTTCTCTGACCTACACTCATGCAAGCACCTTCGAAGCGTGTGCGCACACACACACACACACACACACACACACACACACACACTGGCATGTCTGTGTCCATATACATAGATACACAGACAATTCATGCACAGACACATAATAAATAAATGAATAAATAGATATTATACAAATAGAATTGATGTTTAAAGACCAAATATTCAAATGGCTGTCAAACAGTAATTATTTGGTTTCTGCCAAGTGGTCAGAGCACATTGATTAGCATTTCTGGACCTTATTGATCAGGGTTTTAGAGAGAGAGCTGTATCCCTGGCATGGTGTGCAGGGGAAGTTGTAGAGCCGAGTTGTCCAAATGGAGGGAGATTGCTAATGGGGTAAGGTGGGGGTGGGGAAGTCGTCTTTGAGGGAGTCCAGTGTGGCACTGTAGACCAGATAAGGAGTCAGTTCCTAAGACTGGAGGTTTAGTGAGATTTGAAACTCACTAATGACGGAGAGAGTATGAGTCACTCAAATCTGTTGTTGGTTGGGAAGAGACACCCATGGCGATTACTCTGTGAGGTTTGCAAGGTGAAGCAGAAGGCAGCCCTGTCCTGAAGTGGCTGCCACAGTCTGTTTACACGCTTAATTATCTGGCTCGGAAATTCCCTTTGTACTTCCGGTCTCTAGGTTTTCTTTCCCTCCTCAACTCTGTTGTCTGACTCAAAGTTTCCTCCCTCCCAGTTTTGTAGCTTCCTGGGATCTGCTCTAACCACAGGGTTGCCTGTTGTTTCCCAATTAAAATTCCTGATGAACGTATAGGCTGTACAGCTTTCAGTAATGTGGCAGGACCATTTTTTTTCAAAGAACCACTTATAATGCCAGGGTTTTGTGTCGCTACTTCGCTCATGGGTTCTCATGCCTAGGCTGGGTTTGCCCCCTCAGAAGTCTGTGATTAGAGTAGCCGGATGAGGTAAATGCAGCAATGGTGGCTGTGACCATTTGCATCTGGAATGTTGAGGCGTAAGCACCAGCCATCAAGGTAGATGAAGAACTGACCAAAGTTAGACTTGGGAGAACAGGACAGGACCGCCAGAGTTATAGCTCGAGTACAGGTCGTATCTAGTTCGCAGTAGTAAGGTGAGCCTCAGTATTGCATGATCTGGGGCTAACGGCACATGCCTGTGAAACGGTGGCGGTATGATCAGGAGTTCAAGTCCACACTAAAGACATACATGACGAAGGCCGTCCTACGCTTAGAAAACAGAGAGATAGGAATTTGATCTTTGTGGAGTTAGTTTAATGAAGTTCGTACTATTAAAATGTAAGATATCACAGTGATTTGCAGAGACAGGCCTGTCAGTAGTATAATCAATTCCAGAATTAAAAATATTCCCAAAGCTTTAATATCCCATAATTTATAATGTGTTTACTGGAAGTCTTGCTTTTATTAAATAATAGATGTGCGTATGCAGAAATGATGCCTTAGCTTTTCTCCTGAGTTAGTACTTAGTTAAAATCCACAGCTACAGTGAACCCTTATTGACCTCCTCAGAATCTCAGGCATGTTTTATATTCACTGACCGGGGTCATATTCCCAAGTGATCTATGGAGTTCAGAGTATTTTGTCAAATTTGTAGCTGAGGAAATGAACCCATGGTTAGGAGAAATGGGCAGAGCAAATCAATACTGTGTAATGATTGCAGAGATATGTTCATCCCCAGAACTAACACAAAATTCACGTTGCTTGTACATTTGTACAGAGACCATTCAGTTTCATAACATATCCATCCGTCTGTCTGCGTCTTTCTGGTCTGTCTAGTTATCATCTCTGTCATGTTTGTGTGTGTGTGTGTGTGTGTGTGTGTGTGTGTGTGTGTGTGTGTGTGTCTGTCTGTCTGTCTGTCCACCATCATGTGTCAGGCAGGTCAGAACACAACATGCAGTAGCAGATTCTCTCACTCCAGTCCGAGCCCCATGGACAGAGCTCAGGTCGACAGGCGTGGCTGGCTGCAAGTGCCTTACCCCCTTGCCCGCTCTTGTCTATTTTGATTTCTTTGTTCCCGAGTGTTTGTCTACAATGGCCGTTGACCACTCTGGTTTAAAAAGAAGGAAGTGATTGGAAAGGTCCATGCCTGCAAGAACACGGCTCCTCCTCAGGCTAGGTCTGCACAGCCCCAGACAGCATGTTGGGAAACGGGAGAGACAGCATTCAGCATATGCTTTTGTCTCTGGTGCCAGACGTCTTATTTAACTTTCTTTTTTAATTGCATTGACTAGATATTTTGGCACCACATAGACGCAGTGTTAGAAATGCTTTATCAGTGCACAGATGGCTCTTTCTGGTGGCAGCCTTCATATAAAACCACTGTCTTCTCATGCGTTCACCAGCAACGGGTGCTTGCATACAGGAAGGTTTTGTTCTCCGTGGTACACATACATTTCAGCAATGACCGCGTAGTTTGAAAATGCCACTTTCATAGTAAATAACGTGGACTGTGTACGTGGAGAAAACGCAGAAACCCATGAAAGAGTGAGCAGTCCCTCCAGAAATGACGACAGAACCCAACCTGTGACAGCTTCATGGGAGATGAAGAGAATGAAATGTTTGTGCGTTGTCACCCAGCAGTTAATCTTTGCTTAGTGCTGTCAACTGCAAGATCATTGTTATTCTTCGAATGGTCCTTGAAAATGCACGGAAATGCTTTTTGTGTTCTATAGGAAACTGAGATGCACACTGACCTGGGCTAGAGGCATGAGGGCGAACGGTGAGAGAGGAGCACTGTAGAGTCAGGGATTGGCGCCGGAGGAGGGAGAGCTGGCCCACTGACCTCCAGGATAAGCGTCTCTTAGACACCCATGCTCAATCCTGGATAAGTTACACTTTGACTTATAATGGGTCTAAGGGGGGGGGGACTTCTTACAAGAAGGGACAAGGCAGGTTATGGCCGACATTGGGGTGTGATTAATTTGCTGAGTCTTGGTCTGATAGGCTGATAAAGTCGTCTGTTATTTCCTTCAGGAAGGTCTGCATTAATTGAGGTTTTATAAATGAGCTTGTTCTGATTGGTATGAAGAATGGGAAGCACAGAGAGGGAGCATTACTTTGCTTATTTTTCATATAAACAACATTTTTGGAAAAGAATGAAAGTATTCCCCCAAATGCTTCGACTCAAAACACAGTCTACTCTTGTATCCAGTCTTTGCTCTCTCCTAAGTATAGTTACTCCTTCTAGACTGGTTATACCTTCTAAACTGGTTACACCTTCTAGACACAGATTGAGCTGGGCAGTGTCTGATTTAGTGGTCTCATTTCATCTCATTTTACTCTCCTTTTTTTCTTCCATCTCCTCCCCTCTGTGTGTGTGTGTGTGTGTGTGTGTATGTGTGTGTCGGTGTCTGTGTCTCTGTGCCTCTGTCTGTCTGAAACATTTTGTAGTCTTGGCTGTCCTGAAATGCTCTGTGTAGACCAGGCTGGACTCAAGCTCACAGAGATCGGCCTGCCTCTGCCTACCCAGTCCTAGGATTAAAGGCCTGGGAAAATGTGGCACCTTTAAAACATGATTGCAAATCAAGAAAAACATCTGAAAGAGGAAACTATGGTACCTACATTCCTTGTTATTTTCCCAAGTCTTAGAGTGTGCTTTAGTTTAGGAAATGTGTGGATTCTCATTCCTCTGGCTTGCTTTTGGCTTGCTTTGGTGCCCCCGAGTTCATGACTATGTAACATGCACTGCTTTTTTTTTTTTTTTTTTTTTTTTTTTTTTTTTTTTTTTTTTTTTGACATATTGGGAGATTTTTGTGTGAATAGAGAAAACCCGACGTATGTCTTCATGCAGTTAGTCGTCCACAGCGCAGCATTTATGTTTGAGCATCAGATTGTGATATTTAGTCAAAGGATTAAGAAGATGCCACTAATGAAAGACGAAAAGGTAGCAGCTTTAACTGATGTGGCTTAAGAGCGAAAGGGAAAAACCGGAGTCATCAACGTATTTTAAAAATATACATAATGTATATTTTAAGTTTTTGGGCATGGCATTGTTTGCAAACCTTTGCCATGGCTGTGATCAGCTGCTCTGTTCTCCTCCTGGGGTTTCATGGTGGCACTTTGATGCCTGTGTCACCATATTCTTTTTATTTTTGTCCCTCACCCCCCAGTCAGCAGGTGAAGAAGAGCCATTGTGTTAACAGTGTTATTTTTAATCTTCATCTTTGAAGTGCTTAGTCAGTGTATCTGCACAGATACAACTCTCAGAACTCCAACTGGGCTTTCCCTGTGCTTTAAGTAAGTCAGGTCTGTTGTTTGAAATTTAAATATTTTAAGTTCTTTTAAAGCATAAAGTTATGTTGTAAACTTTGTTGATTAAAAAAAAAAAAGCCAATGCAAAGACTGTAAAACCTGAAAAGAGAATAGAAATGTGCTTGAGTTTTTGAGTTCTAGAAATGTTTCCCCTCCCCCTCCACACATGGAAAAACTGTTTGGTTAATTTTCTGTATTTGGAAGAGTAAATGACACATTAAGATTTAGGAGCTCCTTTTTGTTAGGTGTACATTCACACCTGTAGTGTAATCTTACACTCCTATGATGTGTGAGTTGGTTGTTTGCTGTGGTAACAGGACAAAGGTGTTTTGGGAAAACACACTGTGTATTCCTTCTTGCTCTAACTCCAGCATCCTCAGGTACAGTTTAGACTTTTGATTGGAAAGGAGCCGATTCTTGTGCTTTCTGTGTTTAGACAGCAAACCCCGAAGATTGTGTCCTCAGCTTTGGAATCCACATGCAGTCAGCACACATGCTGCCCTCCACGGTTTTCTCAATTGCAGCTTCATCCCGGCTCACTAAGTATGCGGTTGTCTTCCAGGTGCCTGGCTTTGTGTTGTTTTGCTAATTCTCATTCCGGGTTCCCATCAATATCAGGAACTGCGCACATCTTACTGCCATTTTAATTGGATGATTAACTATCGGTGTCTTATCACACAGCAAGTGAGTTAATGATTTGGGTATTAAATCAATTTAAGGAATTCACCTACCACTTGATCAGAACTGTCAGCATGTCTGGGCAGGTTCTGGGTTAAAGGCGTCGCTTGACAATACCCTGGGCAGGATAATTATGTTCTATTAATTGTGTCAGTATCATTTCAAAAGTGCCCCTCAAAGTTTGATGTTCACGGGACCCCGACCCCTTCCTTCACTAGTTAGGTTGTTTCAGAAGCATTGCAGCTTTGAGGCTCTGCCTAATCATCTAGCTGTTGATTCTTTTGTCTACTGAATATGACAAACAACAATTGATTTAAAAATATCTTCATCTTGTAATTTTGTTTCACTGACCAAAGGTAAAAACCTTCCAAAGTTGAAGCTTAAGGAGGAAGATCAGATTATAAAGTGAAACTATTGCAATATTGTCAGTATTAAGGAACTGATACAGACACTGATGTGTGAGAGAATGAAGAAAATGAGTTCTGAAAATATGTGTGTCAGCCAGAGCCAGAGCACTGGACAGACTAGGTAAGCGCTGGCCTACTGACCCACATCTCTGATCCTGGAAACGGATACTCGAGTTGTTCTAGGAATTAAGTCACAGCACTGGAGGGAAGACTGTGGTTTTTGCTGTGTTTTTACTTCTGACCCAGGTGACAGTGTGTACCGATTCTGTGAAGTCAAGAGGCGCTTCATCTTAGGAAAGGCCAGTGCATTGAAGTTGGTTGAGAGATTTGTAATCAGTAGCTGGAGCTAGCTGGTGTAAGAACATGAATTAAAAATTAGATTCTATGGTTCTTAAACTACAGATCTTTAACCATAGACCAGCTGGCTCTACGACTTGCTGTGTATGAAATGAAGCTGCCTCACGCCCGTTCTCATGGATCTTGCAAGCATTGGAGACATGCAAGTCATGGTAACTCAACAGTGGATGGAACTGAGTCTTGTCTGGTCACGGCTTTTGCCTGTGTATTTCCAAAGTATTGGGTAGTGTCCAAGGACTCATAGCTTATCCATCAACCCACCCATCCACCCACCCATCTAAACATCCACCTATCAACCATCCATCCATCCATCCATCCATCCATCCATTCATCCATCCATCCATCCGGCATTCTATCACCATGTATCTCAGGCCAATTTCAAACTCTTGATCTTACTACCTTAACCTCTGAAGTACCACAGCTAGAGAGATTTTTTTGCCAGGCACCTCTGACTAGCAGGCTTTATTTGATATGTGCAGCAAAGATCTGTGGAAATCTGGAGAAAGTTCTTTAAACCATGTTTGGCTGTCTCTCTGCACCACTAGGCTGCATCCTTCACCGGAGGCCCGGAGGCAACACTGAGACCCAAAAGGCCTTGGCTTCCCACTGGGCAGATCCTTAGGATGCTGGAAGTGGGCCGTGCTGGCTCAGGCAGCACAGCAGCAGCTGGGCGGGAAACCCCAGTCTTGTGCTGTTGTTTAAATTTGATTTAGTAGAAATTGAAATTTAATTGTTTATATTGGCCCAATTAAAACGAAGCAATGAGGTATCATATAGAGCAAGCCTGCTGCACACTAGGCCAGCCTGTTTTCCCACACAGAAAGCCTGGTAGTTGAGTTGTATATTATTTAGTGTTAGGAACAAAAAATAATGGAGTTGTCTGAAAAGATTAGAAGTCAATACATTTGACCCAAATGTATTGAATTATGTGTCACAAGTATTAAATCACCCCTCAGAGTCTTGCAGTTCCTTAGAACCAAGATTAAATTACTCTGAAGAGCAGCAGATACTTTATTCTTTCAGCCATCTTAAGTGTTGATGGGACTAGCATTAAAAATTACAGTTTTTTTTTTTTCTGATGCAAAATGCCATCTACTTTGTGAGCAGAACTGAAAGGTCCAGGATTCAGGTTTCCATTAGTGTGAGCCGCCAGGAGACCGTGCGCAGAGGATGTTTGATTTTCCACACTCTGAGCTCTAGCCCTTACTGTTTTCTTAGCATCCTTAGCATACCACAATGATACGGAAACAGTCATCGTTGTCCCTAACCTGATGGCTTGCTTCTGTATATCCTAACTGTGAGGGGGATGTTGGTGTGAGCCAATGAGCTTGTCAAACATGGAGCCTTGGATAGGGGGTGGGCACATAGAGGCCACATGAGGTTCCTCATAGCATCATGTCTCTGGGCAGATACTTGTGGGTTTAGTGAGGTTCTGTTTGCAGTGTAAAAATGCCCAGTGTTTACTCCTGCACCATTGGGCTAGCTATGACAGACAATTCTTTTGTTTTCTCTTGAAGGACTATGGCTGCCTTGTGTAGAATATTGTACCAGAAAATGAACTGGGAAGTAGGTGTTAGTGGATTCCTTTTTGTATGGCTATTTAAAAAAAAAAAAAAAAAAAAAAAACTGTGATTATTTAGTACTGCTCAGTGTGATCAGTGCCTTAATTTATGTATTTATTTTTGCATATTTTTATCGTGGAAGTTTCAATCCAGTGAAGTAGGAAAATGGGATTTCTTCATGTTGTTCAGTGTTTTTGTCTTGGAAGCGTCATATCCCAGTGTCCTGGTGTGCTGACAGCACTCCTGGGTTAACACCTCTGTCCTCTCTGTTGCCTCAGCAACCATGCCTTGGTCCAGAAGAGACAGTGAACCAGCCCCATGGCTCTGGCCTCAAAACTTTGCCTCTGTATTTCGGAAACTGGTACCATGTTTCGACTCCCTGAAATTCTCTGTAATGTAATTGTTTACAGTTTGCTTTGACACTAACCAAGAACATTTTCAGTATTCTAAGTTGAGGAGTTAGCCATGTCTGAAATTGTAAGGATTTTTTAGTGATCGAATGACAAACAGATATCACAGCTGTGTATGGTATTGACACAATGTGAATATTAGAACAAAGTATTACGTAAACTAGTGGCAAAGAAGAAATTGACCTTGTCATAAAAGAACTAAGTATTGCATAATACTAGAAGGTGAAAAAATACCGAAACCGAAAGTATTTTAAGACTTTTTGTTTCTTTGCACCTATATTTTGGCATATATTCAGATTTCTTTAACTACGTGGAAATATGTACAGTGATTTACAAATATAAAAATGATTAAAACAAAAACTAAAGGATAAGGGGTGATTAAAATGTAAGTTGTTTCGGTGGCATTTTGAAGTTATTTGAAGCAGGGCATAGTGGTTTACTTCTGTAATCCCAAGACTGGAGAGGGGGCTGAGACAAGAGGTTTGCTGTGAATTCGAGACCATTTTGGGCTACAGAGCTGAGATGCCTTTTTCAAAGCAAACCGGAAAAGTAAATGCCTTTTCTAGAACAGGAACTTTTTCTTATTGAAACTGTACTTTATGTAATATGTAATATGACATTCTTTTACCTTAGGTTTTGTGTTTTGTAAAATGCAAGCTAATCTTTCATTGTCCAGTTATGAATGATTTTTGTAGCTTGTTAAAGTGGTTGTGTTTGTACACAACCAACACCTAATTTAAAAATTACACATTCATCAAATCCAAGTCCTTGTTTATCTATCCTAAGGATCTGTATGTGATTCCTAGCACTCATTACCCAAGGGCAGCTCTAAGTACGCTTAAGTGGCAAATAAATGCCCTTTACCCTAGCATGTATATTGTTATCTCTGGTGACAGTCTATACAGTTCAGAACAGGATGTGTTTTGGGGTTGAATTGCTTATGATCTGTGTACAATAGAAAGTGTCAAGTAGTGGTTACTTCTGAAAACTGAGTTGTAGAAAAAGACTGTGTTTTATGCATCATCTGATTTGGGGCAGAAATAATTGTTTTTATTGTTCTGTGTTGATTACCAAATTGTGTGTATTTTATCATGAAGGAGACTGCGTGCGGTGTTTGCTATATTGCTGGACCAAGGCCTTCTTAATGAACTCCGTGTGCAGAGGGGGGTGTTGTGGTACTTGGCAAAACAAGCTGAGTTTTATCCATGGGGTATTGGACTTTTTGTTCTCTGTAGCTCTTGGTACATCTCAATCAGAAAGTTGGGGGCGGGGCTGCGGATGCATGAGAGGAAAAAAAACCCACTCAATTCCATGAGAATTGAGTTTTCTGTCTAATTCTGTATTTGAGAGCAATTGTTTGGTTAGGTGTGAATCGGTGTCTGATTACCCCTAGTTTATCTCCATCTGCTGACTTTAGATGGGTAGATTGGGACCCGAGACAGGGTACTACATTTGCTTACTTGGCATTGGTAGTACAGTCACTAAAGATATTTAAATACTTGATTGAAAACTCAAGAGTGAATGATTCAATCTAAAAACAGCATGTGATAGCTACGCTTCATTTGCAGGAATGTTCTAGGATTAACTTGCTCGTCTATGAAGAGCTTAGGTTTTATTTAGCATTATTAGATTGTTGCTTGAACTCTCTCCCCTTCCTGTGCTTGAACCCAGAGTCTCACACTTGCTAGGCAAGCACCCAGCCACTAGCGCCATCCTGAACCTCAGGTTGCTATTTTTCTGTTAAGCAAATGACTTCAGTTTCTTCCCAGCTGAGTGGTCCGTAAAGGATCCAAGCAAATAATGTGAGTAAAAGCTGGGTGGTCCTCCCCAAATAAAACGACAAATTAACACAAAATTGTATCAGTGCATTCTCCTTCGCAGTACAAGGCAGTACTTCCTGTGTGAGTGTTAAAAAACGACTGCTTTGTTTTTATCTCACTTGGGTGTTTAATAGATGCTGTTCTTCTGTGCCACTTGTCTATGCTGAGTATTATAATACACGCTGTTGGTATAGTCGCTCTGATACAAGCTATTTTTAGCACCAAGGGAAACGTAGCCATGAAACTAGACAGCAGTGACCCTCACAGGTCACTGTCCTCCTCCTACCGGGTCCCTGCTTCCTCTCTGCCTTTTACAGAGCTAACAGCTTGGTAGAGGATAAATTGTATCACATTCTCTTACAAACCAATAGCTTGGCTTTGGTCTCCCAGCTGAGTCTTCTCTCCCTCCAGCTGTGCAGACTCTGTTTGGGGGTCCATTGGCTTGCAGCACTGACTGGTTTGACTTCCTCTACGCAAATAAAGTCTGTTATCTATGGATGCCGTATTTCTCAGTGATGCTCTGAATACCTCTGTTCCTTTTGTGATTGTCTCCCCCCCCCCCCCCCCCTTTGGTGTTCTCCGATCACTGATAGGCTGCCTGCCAATTCAAAAAGGTCTCTCCCCTTACGGTGCTCATGTATAGACTCTGTTAGTTTCTTTTTAGCATTTGAAAAATATTAGACTTTGTATGTGTTTTATGTTTTTTTTTTGGGGGGGGGTGGAGCACTCTTTTACTTGCCTGAGAGTATTGTCTTTCCCACCTGTGCTGTTTATGTCTTTTTTTTTTTTTTTAAGTGTCACAGTCAGTGTGTATTAAATCATGAGCTGCCCTGGGCAAATTGAACAGATATGTGACCAAGTCAGAGGTTCAAGCAGTCTTTTGGTAAAAAACACATGGATCATCTAACTGTTGACAGTAAAATGTAATTCATTGACTCCGGGAAATTGGGTCAAAGCCAGTAAGATGAGGTGGCCCGAGTTTTCTGTTTGCCTATTTATCCCAAGAGCCTCTGGGACCAGGCATTTGTTCTGCTGGTGAGACCTTTGGCCTTAGGTTCCTGTGAGGCGAGATGGTTGAGAACGAAGAACTTCGGAAGTTAGGAAGCCGTGGGAGGCACGGAGGTCCTTAGGAAAGTGGATAGAGCTACAGAAAGGGAAATGGTCAGAGTCAGGTCACACTGTACCTGTGGCCACCTACAGAAAGGGAAATGGTCAGAGTCAGGTCACACTGGACCCGTAGTCACCTACAGAAAGGGAAATGGTCAGAGTCAGGTCACACTGGATCTGTAGTCACCTGCAGAAAGGGAAATGGTCAGAGTCAGGTCACACTGGACCCGTGGCCACCTACAGAAAGGGAAATGGTCAGAGTCAGGTCACACTGGACCCGTGGTCACCTGGAGGAGGGTTCTCAGTGCTCAGGCTTCACTTGGGGAGGGGCAATGTGCGGAGGAACACACAGTCCTTCAGGGACCCCCTCTGTTGGGGTTGGGATCGCTTCTTTTTGTTGATGTTGTCACACTGGGAGCTTTGTCTTGCTCAGAAGGTCTGTTCATTACTCAAATATCATGAATTGGAAAATTCAAATGTTGCCTGATCAGAGCTTTCTGATTTCTAGAGCCTTATAGTCAACCAACCAACCAACCAACCAACCAACCAACCAACCAACCAACCAATTAAATCAAACCCAAGGAAAAAACCCAATTCTAAAAGTCCCTATTCTTAGGCATGTTGCTGCAGCTTCTCTTCCTGCTCCTCCTCCTTTTTCTCTTCCTCTTCTCCCTCCTCCTCCTCTTCCTCCTCTTCCTTCTCCTACTCCAATAAATCAATCTAACATGGCCGCTCCTTTTATTAGACATGACTTGCCCACTCTCTATCGATTCCCAGCCACAGAAACTCCCAAGCAGAGATAAAAACTCAATAACCCAGTAGTGACACATTGACATAGATTGACTATTTTAGTCTATCGAGAATAACTAGGTATAAATCCTGACCATAGTTTAGATAAAGGGTGACCATGACTCAGAGTATTAATCAAAGCCATTGGCTTAATTGGAAATTCATGACATAAAATGACTTAAGGTTGGATAATACACGAATACTTAGATGATTACTTCCTGTTTATTTGCATAGACAGATTTCATCAAACGAGATTAAATCAACTCTTCACGAGGCCAAGTGTACTTTCTAATTCCTTTGTGGTATCTTAAATATTCAGATCTCCAACGTATACAGCCTTTCTGGCCTTTGATCTGTATTTTAGAATCTGGTCAATATACCTGAAGCTGGATAATACTGATGCACGTTAAAATTAAACCAGAAAGACTCTACTTCCATATGGAACATGAAAAATGTAACAGCACCTGTGAGATCTGTGAAGAATTAAAGTCTTAAGCATGAGGTAGCCTGCAACTCATAGCTAATTTCATCCATACCAGCACAGGGGTCTGTTCATAAACCCTACCCTTGCTCACATCGAAGGAGAATAAAATGTAGGGAATAGCTTTCTTTGCCTCCTTCCTTCCTTCCTTCCTTCCTTCCTTCCTTCCTTCCTTCCTTCCTTCCTTCCTCTTTCTTTCTGGTGGAAGTAGAAATTGGCTAAAACTAAAGATTTGTAGAAAAGCTTTCACATGTTCCTAATAACCTAAATTGAAAACTTGAATTCCTTCAATCTGTTTTTTTAAGATTCATTTTCTCAGTTTATTTGTGGGCAAAGGTTTAGACACATGTGCACACGTGCCAGCAGTTGCAGTGCCTGTGCCTCTGAGTAGGGCAGGAGTCCGTAGGATTCTGAAAGACAGAAAATGCCAGAGCATCTTTGGGATCCAGAGTTACCAGTGTTTGTGGGAAGCTCAGCTGGTCATGAGTGCTCAGAATCTCCAACCCTTCCAATTGGACACCAAGTGCTCTTAACTGCTGAGTCGTCTCTTTAGCCCCTTCATACAGCTTTTCAAAAATTACTTAATTCAGAAAGTGCCTTGCTTCGATGTGAGTACACAGAGCGCATGAAGTGCCCTGGGAACCAGAGAGGCCTCTAGGTCCCTGCAACAGTAGCTACAGAAGGCGGTGAGCAGTCTAGAGGATGCTGGGAACCAAACCTGGGTCCCCTGCAAGAGTATCCAGTGCTCAGTCACCGAGCCATCTCTGCAGCTCCACATATCACAAACCTTACTTAGTGTTGACTGTAACATCTCAAGTCCAGGAATAACCAGTGTGAGTTTTTGTTTTTAACACAAACAACTTTTAGAATCCTATAAAAATGATACCAATGCTGAAATGTATCTTTTCTGGAAACATTTCTGCATATACTAATAGAATATAAGACTTCAGAATGTAACATTTAAAGATCAAAAACCTATTTTAAAATAAGACATATAAAATGTAGACAGAAATGGAAACCACATTTTATTCCATAATGTCAATTAGCCTTAATAAAAGTTAATTTTGGTTGTCTTGGTTTTGGTTGTTTTGTGATGCTGGGATGAACCCCTGGACCCTGTACATATTAAACAGATGCTCCACCCCCGAACCACAGCTTACATTAATGATATTTTTGCATGCAAGGAATGTTATAAAACGATCACCCTTGTAATTTTTACTGGTGTTGTACACAAATGGGTTAATCTGTATTTTGTTTATGTTAATATAGCATAAAACAAACCATTTTTTTTGGTTTTTATTTTTACTGCTTGTGAAATTTTTAATAGATTGGTATTTATTACTTGAATAAACTATGTTGTAAGTTTTGTAGTTCTTAATTTTTGATTTTATCTACTCATAGCTACTAATAATTAATCTCTTTTTGAAGATATGTTTTTTTAGTCAGAAGTCAGCATAAATGGCTGTTGCTGATAAATGAGAATCTTGTAAATTCATACCTCTTTCAGCAGGCCTTACTTCTGAATGAATTTTAAGTGTTAATTTGTCACCAGCCGATGACACCATGAGAACCATTGTTTACAAATTAAAGTTCAGTATTTTTTGTTTAAGATGTAATTGGTTTGTTCCTACCAGCTTTGTCCTAAGGGAAGTGTACAGGACCACAGTCACAACGAATCTATAAAACTGAGCAGAGTAAACCCAGTGAAATTTGTTTCCGTAGCCATGGGACCAGAGTCTCCTGTGATCTCTGATTTTAGTCTGTAAACCTGGAAAATGTAGAGTCAGCTTTTTTTATCTCCAAGAAAAGTTTATCGGTTTTTTAACCTGGATGGTTGTGACTTCCTGTTTGTAACGTTAAATCCCCTGTGAGGCTGATAGTTTGAACGATGCCTGAAACAGTTTCACATAGATATTTATCACACAAATATAGGCACGCTGAATATTGGGGCTAATTAAACCGGTGTAGCTCACTGTGTGTTGGCGTATACTTTTGGAAAGTATTGTATTTTGTTCCTTTAAGTCTGTACCATTGTCTACCGGACAGGGGAATTTTCATGTGTGTCTATATTTTTCTGCTTGCCATAGGGTGGTGTCTGAGTAACAACGTGTGTTCCTCTGGCAGTGTGCTTTAATGCCACTGTGCCCAGTTTGTTGTGAACTCACATGAAGTTGAAGAAGAATATCAGAAACACTTAAAACATCTTGCCTTTCTTGACTATGTGAGCTTAAGTGGCGTTCAGCTCTGGAGAAAGCACTGGGGATTAAAGGAGACAGATTTCTGCAGGGAGTCCGCTGTGCAGAATGTAGCTTAAAACAAGAACCATGGAAGCGCTCTGCTTACCCCGTGTTAGCATCTTGTAGAGAGAACGGTGACACAAAAGCTCCGGTTCATTTTTAATTCGAGCTCTCGACTGAAATCTGAAGGCATTTTGAGCCACCCACCTATTTCAAAGATGCTATGGGTGGACCGCCTGCTGTTAGCATGCTGTAGGGAAAAAAACTGGAGGGATGTAAATGAGTCCCTGTGATTGGCTGCCTCTGAATAGCAATGAAGCTGACAATCTGTCCTGCGTGAGCTCCAGTTAGGGAGAGTGTTGGAATCTCTGATTGACAGCTGCCCATCATCCAGGATCGCCATTAGCGTCCTCCGGTTCTATTATGTAACTCTTTGTTATCTCTGGGTAATTCAAAGAAGACTCAGTCGTTGCATGTACCTCTTTAATGTCTCTAAATATGAGGCTGTGTGGACGCTTTGGCAGTGTTGAGTTAATCCCGAGTAAAGTGTGAAAAAGATCTCATCTTCCCTAAACACTGTTAGGCAGTGGGTCGGTCAGAGTGTGTGGCCACAAGTCAGCCAGTGGGGAAGCCCATCCAAGGATGCCACTATTCACACAGCTCCTGCCCTCAGCATGGTTTCACAATTGGAGTTGCTTTCACATAAGGGAGAACTGGTGCACTTTCTATGGATATAACTCGAGTAATATTTGATCAGAGGTCAAGGTCACGTGAGATCATTATCTCTTGTCTTCCCCTCTCCATATGACACCAAATTCTTAACGGCAAACACTTCCCATCTTCCACCCTCCCCCAAATAATGTTTTATTTTAGCGATGCATGAATCAAGTATTAAAATTTACCATTGAATCATGTTCCCTCTAGTTGTACATCAAAGTTTGAAGGAAAATGTACAAATTCTTTAATTTTACATGGAGGTGAAAATTGAAACCATGGTAAATTCTGTTGGTAACTACTAAAAGCTAGATCTCTAGGTGACATTAGGATAGTTGTGTCTCTCCCCCCCCCCCCCCCCCCCCCCCCCAGAATTTAAACTTTCAAAACCACAGTTCCTGTGCTACCCACCAGTCCATGGTAAACTGGCCATTCCATGCTTGCCCTGTGTCTCTCTACGGACAGAACTTAATTAGTTGAGATTGTTGTCTTGTGTGCGGGCTTGTGCCCTTCCAAAGATCACATGTGAACCTGAAAATTCAAAGCGAGCTTCTTAGAGTCAGTTCCACCGTTTGGATCACTGATGGATTGTGGGTAAAACAGACGAATGGAGTTTAATTTAGAGGTAAAATCAACACAGAATGGAGTTACGAGGTTTTTGACCTTGAGGTTCCCTGCATCTTCCTCCTAATGAAATTAATTACAAATGAAATTCTTGATGGAATTTAAAGAGAAGGGAGAGCTGTCTTTCTCCCACAGCCTGAGGCTCCCCCACACACACGCGTGTACTCCATAGGCACAGTCCCTTCAAAAGGCTGAGACGGGCCCCTTTGCGTTCTTCATTAGTGTTTGCTTTTTATTGTTGTTTTGAGAGCCAATATTTTATACTGTTGGTATGTGAATTCAAAGGAAAGAGGACAATGGAACCCCTATGCGTATACTTAAATTTTTAGTTTTCTGAAATTGTTATAGGTTAAAAAAATGCCTTTTTGCTCAATGAGCAAATTTTTGTTTTTAAATGTACACACCCCACCAACATACAACTATCTGGGTTGCCCGTGGCTTAAACTCTTAACTCTGCAGGCTGCATGCTCTCTCCCCCTACAAATCCCTGTGGCAAGTGACCTTGTCAAACGTGTGACATAACAGGAGTCAGCCCTGGGAAGGTGGCTCGTTTTCTAGCAACTGTTTGCAACTGTCAGAACAAAGGCACATCGGTTTGCATTAAGAGGACTCAGCAGACAGATGAGCAATGGTCGCCCGTTACCCAATAATACTCACCTTTAATGTTTTCTTGAAGATCTGACTAATCGCAGCTGGATACAAGGCACATATTCTTGGAGGGACATGAATTCTACCATGGCCTCAGTGAACTAGAGATATTTTACTGTCTAGCATATGTCATATTTATTTTTAGAGCCACATTTATTGAAACCATAAACTTGCAAAGTGCGGGGCATGGCTTTCATTGTTTTTCTTTGAGACTCTTAGATAGTGTTAAAATAATAAAAATCTTGGGCAAGGGAAATAGAGGTGGGGACAGTTGGTTTTTTGGAGAAGAAAGTCGGAGCTTAAATTTTCCTTTATTTATTTAATTTTGCCACAGACATTTATGGTTAGCTATATAGGTTTATTGCCTTTAGAAGTTATTGGGTGTTACTTATTTGCCTAATAGCAACTAAAATCATTAAGTTATTTATCAGGTATGGTAATTACGAGTTACTCCCTACACCAGCAATTTGATCTCAGTTGAAAGGAAGAAAAATATATTTACATGTTTTATCTAATTTTTTTTCTTTAAAAATGAATAGAAATGCTACTTACACAATCTTAATGTTTCACTTTCTTGTGATAGTATAATACTGTGTAGTTTTATTGGGTAAGCAGTATTTAGTCTTTAGAATGGTCAACAACTTAGCTGGAGCTTTGTTTTCATATGGTCAGCTTTGGGAGAGCTTCAGAAGCCATAGTTTCCCAGGTAAAGAAATGTCTTATGTGGTGGCCATGTTTTTCTCTCAGTGTAGGCTCATAGCAGCTTCTCCTTCGGTGAGAACCACATTGCACATTCAGAACGTCATTACAACACAGACCATGTTCCTGTTTGTGAATTGGTTAGAATTCTTAACATTTATTTACCAATAAACAATAAAATGTCTTGCTGTGTATGGCCTGGAGTTTTGGGAAATGTTTGCAAAATATTAAAAATTGCATCTGTGAGGTTTAGCTTGCTGTGAATATGTGTTCTAGATTTTAGGTTTGCAAAGTATGTTGGGAGAAATATCTGTGAGTTGAAGTTGAAGGAATCATAAAGATTGTGTGCCATTGGGTTTTTGTTTTGTTTTGTTTGTTTTTAATAATCATCCAGGTTTTAAAAAGATCTTGCTTAAGGGTAGAAATTAGGTTTTAGATTTACTTATCCACCAAATAGAACATGTATTAATTCCTCTCGCTATTTATAGGTGAAAATAAGTAAGGAAAGTGATATGTTTCACACGCAAGGGATCACACTGTCAGTTCCTGTCTGCTTCTGGAATTCTTACCCCAGTGGCCCCCTGGGCAGGCAGAGGACAGCCTTTCTCCCTTACTCGGCTGTGAGAGATGGACAGAGAGAAAGTGGTCACTTTCCAACCAGTTTGCAAAGGAGGAATTAAGATTGTATTGTGTCAGAGAGAGTTGCTGTAATGTATCCTTTTAAATTACCAGGTTGTTCCTTTCAACCCTTTTATAATGGTAAAGATAGTTCAATGCTAGCAGACAGCCTGAGAGCTGGAATAAGTGGCATCATGGGAAATATGAAATAAATCCTAGGCTACATACTTTACAGGCTTATTCTTAACTACATCGTGTTTCCCCCCTTAAACAGGTACCTATTGTGTGCTATGCTAGTATCTGTCTGCCTAATTTTTCTTGAATTACTTTAGATGAAAAGTTAGCAGGCCTTTTCAACATCTGTGTACACTTCTAAAGAAGGTACAGCACTTCCTGCAAACCATTGACAAGGACCTTAGATGTACTCTCCAGCAGTCCTATCAGACGCGCAGTGAAACGAAGGCTGAACATGCTTGTCTTTCTTGAACTCAGACTCCGGTCTCTTGCAAGGCTCGTAACTGGGATAATAGATTGACTTAGGACCAGACTGAGACTGACCGTATAGGTAAGAAAGTTGGGGATATATATAATATACCACCATTTCTACCAAGCAAACAAACAAAACCAGGATACCAACAACTCATAGGAGGAAGATGTTATTCTGGCTCAATGTTTAAAGGTGCAACTTCAACCTAGAGTCAAGGCCTTAGGCATTTGGAACTGGTCACCTCCCACCCCACCCCCTTGCATGCACATACAGGAAGAAGTGAGCCAAGGGGATTAGTGTTTAGCTCATTTTCTCTTTAACCTTTCACCCAGTCAGCATCTCCTACCCCACAGGCATGCTTATAGCAGCAGTTCTTAACCCATGGGTTTCTGTCCCATTGGCGGTCAAATGGCTCCATCAGAGGGTTGCTTAAGACCATCAAAACACATATTTACATTACGACTCATAACAGTAGCAAGTTGCAGTTATGAGAAGCAACAAAAATAACGTTATGGTTGTGGGTCACCTCATTAGGAACTGTATTAGAGCGTCATGGCGTTACGAAGGTTCAGAACCACTGCTCTAGGGCTAAAAAGTTCCTTATCCCCCCCCTCCCTCCCTCCCTCCCTCCCTCCCTCCCTCCCAGAAAGCCTCTCTCCTGGGTTAATTCTGGATCTTAGCAAATTCACAGCACTCACTCTTGGTCAGTGTTTTTGGGAGATAACCTGGAGAAACTGAAGTGTCTGTAGACTACAAACATGATTAAGCAAACTCAGGAGTAGTGTGTGAGGTCCCTCCAGAGCCATGTTTAAAGAAGAACCTAGAGCCCATGCAGCTGACAGTTAAGAAGTGCCTGCCACTGAAGTGTGAATTCTTGGCCAGTCACTTAGGCAGTGTCCCATTTAGAATATTCGTCTTGGACAACTCTTACAGTCTTGCTAAGTAAGCTTTACAGAAGCGTCTTTGGCTTCATGATGAGTTGGTCTCAGAGTGTGGCTGCTCAGATGAGCCGAGTGTATTGGTGACTCAGTGGAGGGTGGTTCTTTCTCGTGACAACTGTTTTTTTTATCCAACTGATACAGAAACGGAGCTCTAACCCTTGGGCATCACAGCCGTCCTCATACTCTGGCGTTGTGGTCACGAGGGCATTATTTAGAGACAGTGCTCTAGGCTTATCAGCTGGCAGTGGAATGATGCACTTTCTAGTTTCTTCAGTGTGTGGAGAGAAGTTCCTCCATGCTTCCTCTGCATGAGGGACACGGGATGTTTGTCACTGAGCGATTCTATTTCGGTATTTTTAATGTTTTACTGTCGCCTCTCTGTCAATGAGATTGTTTTTCACATAGGCATACTTCCTGTCTTCCTAAGAGTCAAGGATTTCAGACTTTCTGTTTTGTACACAAAATCTGAGGTCATTAGCTCAAAGTTCTTTCCCAAGACCGGCTTATTATAAAGTAATTTAAAATTTTCTTTTTCTCCCCGTCCATCACTCTCCACCGTTACCCAGAGTGGACTCATTTTTTAATCTCCACATAATGGAGGTGGACCTCAGACTACCCCAGGCCACATCCCCTGAATTTGTTGAATGTCTGTGCTCATGAAACTCAGAGTGGTATTAAAAAAAGGTTTGCATGTTGGGAAAAAAAAAAAAAAAAACGTAGTGATAACTAATCCAACACTAAAAAAAAAAAAAAAAATAGTGCTTGGTGAAACATCCAAGTAAAGCATGAATTTTTTAGCATTTTACATATTGACCCCATGTGCAAGTTATTTCAAACCAGATCACTGATTTTCACAGTTCTATACAAAGTCTCTGAATGAAGGCAAAACCAACTGGCCTGAAGATTGCTCCCTGCTGCTGACTCTGCTCTGCCCATCCTCCTCTTAGGTTACTATCTGAGGTCCCTTCTTGGAGACGGTTTCCTTCACAGCTCCAGTCCTGGCTATCTTCCTTTAATTTCTATTTCTGCACTACTTCATAGCTTTGCGTGTTTCTTGAATGGATAGGTTGTAGTAGTTGATGATTTTGCTCTTCTGGAGACTGTAGTTGTTTCAGGCGGGGACCTCTTCCTGTCTTCCTCTAATGTTCCTCTGAAAGTGGTCCAGCCTTCCGGGGGTGCATCATCCCTTGTTGTGTGTGCTTCCCTGTCTTTCCCTATCCAGAGGGACTTTGCCTTCCTTGTGAACATATAGTAGTATTTCTTGGCTTCTTGGACATGTCCTATGGAAAGCTTTTAGTGTAGGTAAAATTTGTATAACTTGTTTTTTGATTTCCTTCCTTTCCCTTCCTTCTTCCTCCTCCCCCCCCTTCACTTCCGCCATGTGTGTTGGGAAATTGAAGATGGGAAAATGATGACGTTTGACTTTTTCCAAAATCAGTTGGGTTTTAGATCTTTTTTTTCATAACACTCCAGACAACCCCTTTGTACAGTTTTAGTTCAGGTTTCTGTGATAAGCATACTATTTACAATATCGCACACAGTTCAAGCCCTTTTGTTATGTCCAGTAAATGTCAATTTGACCTTAAAAAAAAAACTACATTTAAAAAAGTATAAAGATAAGTCATATACTTCAGCCCAAATAGGACTGCTCAGATGGCTCACAACACAGTCAGAGACACAGTAAACATGTGTGCAAACATGGGGTGGGGAGGCCTGAGTGTCTTCCCTCTTTGTTACTTTTGACATCTTTGCCACTGAGAAACGTGTAATGCATGTTTGTAGTTCATAGGATTCCTCACAAGCTTCTCAGCCAGTTCCAGCAGATAATTAAGACCTGAATACCCACTGCCTGTGATGAGCAAACTCTTGGATGCTTCTAGAAATCAGTAGTTGGGAAAACAGGCATGTACATTGTTTAATATGCCTCTTCCCTCTCCTGTAGAATCCTGTCTGGAAATGGAGGGAACAATAGGTTCTAATCTTCTCTTGTGCAGAATCTTGTCTTTGTATATTCACGCTTGAAGATCTTTCCCCTTCCAGATTGTTCTTACTGAACCCTGTTATTTAGTGGTTAAGAATGTATTGACTATACTGTGTAATCCAAATGTGGTTGGCGCTGTTTGCTTCCCAGAGTTTTACATGTGGCCATGTTTTATTGACAGCGTCTTTCCTACTTAATTATGTCTTTTGTTGACAGCTCAAACTGTCTCTGTTTACTTGTATTTAGAATGCAGCTGGCAACAGCAGTTGCTTTGTGAAACCGAAGCACATAATTAACTTCCCAAGTTAAGGTAGAGTTTGTTTCCTTGGGAGAGAAAGGATTTCACGGGGCATATCACTTTGCTCCAAATGTAGTATGCCTACAGTGTGATATATTTCTCATGTCAGAGCATCAGCAGAGAAAGCAGGACATCCTGAACTATTGAATGCTGTTATAGTATCAACAATGACTGGTTTTAATGCTGTTTTTTTCAAATTCTAGGAAGCCAGGTAGCAATAGTCAGTTTACATATTCACACCGGCCAATAGGAATGTTTCCATTAGTTTTCATTCAGTCTGATGTGCAGATAACCAAACTTTGACAGAACCATTTTGAAGAAAGAGAAATTCCTACCTACTATTGTCATTTCTAAGAACCAGTACAGATACTGGCTTTACAAAGAATGAGAGAGTTCATTCATTTCAAATAAAACCAGGAAGGAGATCCTTAAACAAGAAATTTAGACCATGAGTTTCCCATGTTGTGGTGGCACTGAGGACCTGAGGACGGAGTGAGAGCCCCCCCCCCCCCCCCACACACACACACACTCTCCTGAACCACAGCATTCTTTGCTTACATGAGCTGGACCAGCCAAAACTCTTTTATTATTGTCCATTTCCAGCTAGTTAATTCCTCCATGATTACCCTATCTTCCTCCTGGACACTCTGTGACTAGCAACTTGGAGGTTTTCTTTCCTTTCTAAAAACCAAAGTGGATACTACATTCAAGTTCAGAACTAATGTCATAGCATTGGGCATAGTGGGACAAATCTGCAACACAGCTCTGGCTAAGCAAAGACAGGAGATCACAGGCTATATATAAGGGAGGGCAGGAGGCTTGGGAGGTCCCTCTTACCTATGTACACACACGTAGAGAGAGGCAGAGGCATACATGTGACCACACATGCCCGAGTCAAAATGAAAACGAATGGCCATAAATTAAAAACAAACAAACAAACAAGAAAACTTCAGTTGCAAGCCTTTATATCATACAAACTTTAGATTCTTAAATCCATTTTCTATTTTTAGTTAGAGCTGCTTTCTTCCCAGCCTAACCCTTAGGCATCCCATGCTGGGTCATGTGTTTTTTTTTTTTTTTTTTTGTTTTTGTTTTTAAGAATCTTTCTCTTGTCTACCCAGTGTTACATGCGGACAGAAGTTTTCCGAAAATAGAATTTAATACTAATTTTTGATTCGCTGTTTCAAAGTCCTACAATTTATTGCTCTGTAGTTTTATTTTTAAAT
Organism: Micromys minutus; assembly: GCF_963924665.1. Classification (NCBI taxonomy): domain Eukaryota; kingdom Metazoa; phylum Chordata; class Mammalia; order Rodentia; family Muridae; genus Micromys; species Micromys minutus. Next base: position 79,742,315 of record NC_137973.1, on the reverse strand, counting down.
GGGAAATAGAAGAAGCTGTCATGTGTGATGTTGCACACCTGTAATCCTAGTATCTGAGAGGTTGAGTCTGAGGGTTTGCAAATTTAAAACCAGCCTGCCCTACACAAGTTCTTGGTTAGCATGGGATAGATGGGAAAATCCTAGTTGTAGATGGATGGATGGATGGATGGATGGATGGATGGATGGATGGATGGATGGATGGAGGAATTATTGGATGGATGGATGGATGGATGGATGGATGGATGGAGGAATTATTGGATGGATGGATGGATGGATGGATGGATGGATGGATGGATGGAGGAATTATTGGATGGATGGATGGATGGATGGATAGGGAAGTGGATAATTATAATGTGTCATAAATAAATACAAAGTAGAAGAATTGTACCATATAGAAAACAGAAGTAGATGGACTGTTTCCAGACTAAACATGTGTTGCAAAGAGGTAAACACAAGGCTTGTGTGTTTTCATCCACCGGATGCTCTTACCTTCTGCTCAGACAAGCAAGCCGCCCTGCCCTGCACCTGCACAAAGAATGAGATCCTTGAACCAAGGGCATTGTTTTGATGAAGATAATTTTCACCTCTCAACAGCTGCTTTTTTGGATAGAAATTATGTTGCTGACATTGCTGGTGTCTCTTAATCATGGCTAAAGTAAGCAGCAAAAGTTATCAATTGGGTGAACTTAAAAGTGTCTGGAGTAAAAGTGCACACAAAACTAAGACAGTCTTTTGAAAATTAATTGCATTAGGTCTGTAAGCAGATGTTTTCTACTATGGTTCTAGCCTTGGAAATACTGGCAACAGAAGACAGTGGGGTGTGTGCTGTTCACAGAGGCACTTCCCGGTCATCTCAGGGTTTTATTTTATAATATTCTTACCCCCAGAATGACCGGTATAATTGGATAGAGATAAGGAGGGACTGGTAAAGGAGCAGAAACACTGAGCTGGTAAAAACTACTGGGTAGGAACTTTGCTCTTTTATTTCATTTGACACAGGGCTGCACCAACCCTCCTGTGTCTGTCTTCAAAGAAACCTAAAGAACATCCGCACCTGACTTTTGAGACATTGGGGTATAGTAGTTCACAAATAATTCCTCTGATAATAAGTTTTTACATCAGTAAAAACGTCCTGTAAACACAGCGGCTAAGAGCTGCCAAGGCACCTTGGTTGCATCTTGTGAGGATGTCTTGCCGGTAATGTACTGCTTTCTAGTTAATTACGGCTTCCAGACAGAGGAGCAGAGGCCTTGAAGTCAGCATTTGTATGGTCGCATGGCCCTGTTCAGTCAAGCTCAATGCATGTTACATGGTTTGCCTGAGAGGAAGAGAAGAGCTCCTTTCTCAGTCTCTGACCAGAATGCATGATGAGGCTTGGTGGCGGAGAGGGCGAATGGGCACAACAGCAATTACACCAGAAGCAAAGTAGTTTCCTTGACAACCAGTTTGAGGATTCATTGTGATTTATTATTTACTACTTCAAAAACTCATTCTGTGATTTAATTAAGGATGGAGATTTCCATAAAAGAAACCCTATCTCTTCCAAATGCGAATGCCCCGTGACTATTATTGTTCAGGTGAACATGGAAACAGCCCCCACTCATGGTGTCTTAAACAGGGCTGAGCAGGCGGCCCTGTGAGAATGTGCAGGGGTCACGTAGGAAACAGTTAACATGGAGGCAGAGAGGCTTTTACTGGGTGATGCTGTTCCTCAGTCCTTACTAATAGCACAGTTACAACAGCCCCTTGGCCACCTCCAACGCAGAGGTTCCACGGAAATTTTTACCTTTCTCTTGGGAACAGCATTGTGAACTACTTTTCGTCTCCTTGTATCGTTTCAGAAGCAACGTAGGCAGGTTATTGCTTTGTAGTAACCTCCGTAATTACATACCTTTCATATTTCACAAATTACAGTCGTCTAAATTTAGTTGTAATCAGGTGATAGTTTTGCCAGAACCAAGAGTTAGGCTTCCTCCGGCTCACCATTAGATAATGCTGTGTCGTCTGTGATTGCGCTTTCCCCAAATCTTCATTACTTTTGCAGAAAGAGCTCTAAGCGAGCTACTTATTCAGCATTAATTAATAATCAAATGTGACACGCTGCTTAACATGTGCTTTTTATTTAAGCAACATAACCTTCCAAGTTAAAAAAAATAATTTTAAGCATTTACCAAATTTCTGTTTAAAGAAATGGCGTGTTTATATGTATTCTTTTTAATTAAAATAGTTCTGCTTAGCTCATTCACATTCCTGCTGTCAGAGGTTCAGCCTGGAGATTCCATATATAATTAATGTAAGGAAAACAAGAGAGCTGTCCCTTGGTAGAAAACTGGTAATGGATTAAAATTCCAGGAATGTGGCACACTTTCTTAGAAAGATGCACTTAGTCCTGAAGTCTGGAAGTATTAAACCATAACTCACCCGTGTAATTAGTTCAAGATAGACAAGTCCACAAATATTTGGTTGTGCACTTAATATGGATTATTAAGTGCATACCCACTATTAAATATTATTTAAGAAGAATCTTTCCGTGAACCAGAAGGGAGGCCTGAGTGGGGCTGGCAGCCTGGGACCAGTTGATAGACAAAGTATGTAGAGGGTCTAAACTGTTCAGACCGTTGCTTGGTACTGTCTGACAGCAGTGTATACATTACTTAATTTAGGGGAGGTGGGAGTCTACACTTCCCTCCCGGATTCCAATCCTGGCCAGTCAGCACTCTTTAGATTGGGCCTTACAACTTTTGACTATAGTCACCCGCCCAATATTTAGGGAATTGATATCAAATTGTGGACATAGTAAGTCTAGAGTATTTCCCTGGAAGAAGTTAGTTCTCAGTGGTCAATCATTTATCATAATGCAAATAAAAGCTTCCTGGCCACACCCTGCCCTGCACAGCGTGTCACTCTTCTCAGATAGCATCATGTTTGAATAGAGCATGTCACATGCAGATACTTCAGGGGATAAAAGGCTAAGAAAGATACAAGATTTGATATTCTGAGAGGCAGTAGTACTGTATAAATTGAGATTATTCCTAATTGCTAAGTGTAACAAGTTAGATCTTAGCATAAAACTTTGTGGGTCTAGGAAGCAGGTGATTTTTATCAGAATATGATGCCTAGAGCGGAGATTGTAATTTTTTGCAGAAAAGGGGGAAAATGCTCTAAATGTCCATGGTGTGGGTCTGAGTTAGGGTTTTTATTCCTGTGAACAGACACCAAGACTGTGGCAACTCCTGAGAGAGACAGCATTCACTTGGGTCTGGTTTGCAGGTCAGGGGTTTCGTCCACTGTTACTATCATTGTCAAACATGGAAGCAGGCAGGCACACATGGGGATGGCTAAGGAGCTGAGAGCTCTACATCTTGATCTCCAAGGCAGCAGAAGGAGGCTGTCATCACAGGCCTACTTTGAGCATAGGAGACCTCAAAGCCCACTACCAGAGATGCACCCCCCTCCAACAAAACCTCAGGCAATGCACATGCATGTGTACAGGTCAGAGGATAGACATCATATCTCTGCTTCCATCATAACATAGTTTCTAAAGACTTAACTCAGTCAGCAAGAAGCTCACGGGCCAACGTTTGTATATGCTACATGGTCTCAGTGGCCGCTTTGGTAAGAGTATATTCTCACAGACAGGTTTTCTGAGTTCATCCTTTTGAGGTTTTGAGCACAGGGACTCTGTGTGCCTTGAGGTGGCTAGAAACTTCAGCAGAGCCCCTACTTGCTGTCCCGAAGTAGAATTGGGAATTCATCTTGATGCCTAGAGAGAGAAGCTATCAGACCTTCCCAGGCAGGCCTGCAAAGCTGAAGGAATTTGTGTTGGCTGTTTGTGGGAAGGAGGGTGAGGAGCACCTGGGTGTAAGTTACGCAGGATTTGAGAGAGCTACCAGACACTGGGTGGTCAGAAGCATCTCTCGATAAACAGGACTTAAGCCCCAGGGCTGTATGGTGTTTCTGTAACACGCTGATGGTGTTTGGGAGAGTTTCACTGTTCTCCTTTGCATGTTTTGCAAATGCCTTGGAGTATCCAAGTTCATTTCAGGAAAATACAAGTGGTTAAAAGGAAACCGACATAGATTGGGATTTGTCCCGTTAGCTGAATTGTGAACATGAATGTTTTGACTGGTGTTTTCAACCCTCACATCACATGGGCTTTAGATTTATTTCCATCCTCTTGTGTGTGTGTGTTCGAATGCAGGTGCTTCAGTGTACAGGTCCCTAGAGGACAACTTTGGAGTGGCTCCTGAGGAGCTGTCAACACTTGTCTGTGACAAGGCCTCTCTCTAATGCTGGGGTGAGCGTCATGACTGGCCGTGTGATGCAACCATGTCCCCAGACCCTGCTGTATTGTTAAATGAAGCTCTTCGGTGTCCAATGATAGGAATAGCCTGGCAGACCACTCTGGTGTAACCTTTAGTTGTTGGAGTTCAGAGTCTCCCTCACTTCGTTTTATTTATTCTTAATAATTAGGTTTCTTGTAACATTACTTTTCCCGACCCCCCCACCCCCGCAAATTGAGACAGCAGTCCTTTTTTTTTCTCTCATTCATCTTTATTTCACTGTGTGATGTCCTCCCGCTCTGTGTTTTTAAGAACAAGCTGTTGAAAAGCACAAACTGACAAGTCTATTTTAGTCGGCCTGGCCCTTCTTAGAACATGATGATTCCTCAATAAATGTTTGAATTATTAATAGCAAGTTAAAAAAAAAAAAAAAAAAAAAACTAGATCTACAGGGAAGGATAGGCGGATCCCAGGATGACAAGTTAGGAGGGTCCCTAGTTTCAGGCCAGCCTGGGCTACTTCATAAGACCCTGTTTTATGAATAAGATGAAACCAACACAGGTTCACCCACTTCCTTAAAATAAGAAGTAAAAGCAGTTCAGCAGAGGAAACTGAGTTAGAAGGTAATGTTTTGAAGAATTAAAATTTGATGTAGCAGTGTTTGGATCTGGTTGGTTATATTGGCTTATTAATATGTATTTATGAGGTAATTTCTTTGTTAGGAGATAGTGAACATAAGAGAAACCATCTGGATACTTATGCATGCTTTGTTTCCCCATCTCTAAATCAGAAAACACACAAACTCAAGCTATAACGGGTACCAAAAAGACAGATAACACAGAAATTCCTCAACATACTAGAGAAGACTGCAGGGTTTCTATTAAAAATAGTTATATAACTCCCCATCATTGGTAGAGACTTGACATTATAACATCTCTTATTTTTGCAGGTCATTAATGTGTATAATGTTTCAGAAGTATTTAGAAATACTGCAGGAATTTGCTTGATGATGAGGATGATGAAGGTGATTATTATTATTGTTGTTATTGTTATTATTTTTTTTTGAGACAAACTCTCATGCAGCCCAGGCTGCACTTGGATTCACTGCTAGCTAAGGATGACCTTGACCTACAGATCCTCCTGCCGGTTCGGCAGTGTGTCAGGGTCCCAGGTGCAAACTTCCACACCCACCTCAGGGTCTGATTATTTTGCTCCAGCCAAACAGTGAACCAGGCGACTGAGATGCAGGCATGTAGGTACGGTGACAGTGGCTGCAGGAAAACCCACACAGCTCGTTCCAGCTCCCGCAAGTGTATTTCCTAGTTCCCTTAAAGTGCCGTGGCTTAGCAAGTGCTCCTCACAGCTTGCTGTGTACGTTCTCTCCCCAATTCACAGAGAGGATACCACGCAGAATCCCGGTCTTCCCTACAAAGAGTGTGTGTAGGCAAGCATGTTCACCCTCACAGGATAAAGTAGCATTTTAGAAAGACGATGAATTCATTCGGCAGCGTGGCTTTGTGTCTTTGACTGTGACAGTCAAGGTGACTAGCAATAGACTTAGGGCTTAGAACCCTTTATTTTGTTCCGTGAGACAGTAGAGGTCTTGCATTCTGATCATCTGGCATAGTAACTAAAACTTGCTGTTGGAGCAATAGCAACCTTGTCGTACACCATGATGCTTTCATCATTACAGTGTTCACTGGCTGCTAGGTCACTTTGATTCTTTTTTTTTTCCTGTAAGATTTGTAAAGAAAATATCCGTCCTGTATAAGTGTTGCTGTGTAGGGGGAGATATAAATAAAGTTCATAGAATATTTTAGTTGCATTAAAATGAGCATTCTTTTTAATGGGCATTTAATATATTTAGTTTTAGTGCTTAGAATATTTTTCAAAGAATTACTAAGTGCGTGCTTGCGTGTGTGAGTGTGTGTGTGTGTGTGTTACTAGTAACTGTTAGCTACCTTAAGATGTTGCTAGGAACCAAAGTCCAGTCTTCTGCAAGAACAGTATGCTTTGTTAACCGGGGAGCCAGTTCTCCAGCTCCATAGGAAAGATTCGGATCAATTTGTGTAGGGGTTGCGGTGTTTCGCTTGGTCAGTGAGATTAGCAGTGTGCAGGTGAAGTGGCCTAGAAACCCAAGAGTGCCCCTGATAGGACTTGACAAGCTCTGCTGGTGTGGGAGAAGCTTTAAAGCCAGTCTCTCATCTTTGAAGTCACGTGACCTTACACCAACCACTTCTTAGCCTCATGTTCTGAGCTGTAAATCGGGTTTTATGTTGAGTTTGGTTGTGCTAGACCACTTGGCACAAGGAACAAGCACGTAGTCCCATAAATAAATAAGTAACTAGACAAATCTTGAAGCCAAGGAGTATTTTGCACTCCTTAGAGAGACCTAGGTAAATGCTTTATGGGTGTGGCGCTAATGTGGTTTGGGAAATGATGGCAGGACTGCTCGGCTGTGACATAGTGGACCCTCAGGAAAGGCTTTCCTTCTAGTCAGAGGAAGGAAGAAGTCCGGCAAGTAGGTTGGATGTTCCTCCTGGCTTGAACTGTTTAGAGTCCTCACGAGAACTAAGATTATATGCAGTGAGTGTAGAATACTCAGTCCTTGTGGGGGACAGTGTGGGGAATGTCCCTGTCCTGGCTACCAGTGTAGCTTTTAAGAAGAGCAAGTGAAGAAATGGGCCTGAAAGGGATTAGCTTAATTCTAATTGCAAGCAATTTCGATTTCATCATCCACAAACTATTTACGTACAGTCAGCTATATGTGCTGTATAATTTTCCAATTAGGCCTGTTTCCTTGGATGGTGGGCCATGGGGATGGCTCTAGACCTCTCAGAGTCTGCACCAAGCAGCAGAATCGCCAACTGACACATCAGGACATTTCCTCCTCCGACGTGCTGGGAAAAACCGAACACTGGGCAGTAGTGACGTTTGAGTTCTTAAAACGAGATTTCTTTCAGTGTTTACAAAACCTGAAGAAAGGGTGTGGGGCCTGTAGTTACTCCATTTTGATAGTGGGAACACTGAAGAGCAGATAATGGAATTGACAGCCAGAAAACTCTGCTAGGAAGCGTTGGAGGTCGAGCTCAGACACAGTGGACCCGCAGAGGAGCATGGGACTGCGGAGTTCCCAGTAGTAACCTACCCCAGAAGACCACGCCCGCCAAGATGGATTAGCAACCCACAGCTAGCTATTAAAGCCCATAAGGCCACCTGTAAAGGTGTCAGAGTTGTATCCATGTCACCTGGGAGTCTGAGAGAACACGTCTGAGGACGAAGGCTGTCTAGTCATATCCGTCTTCTCAGTAAAACTTGCCGAGACAGCTCCCACAAAGACATCAGTCTCCTCTGTCCCTAGATGGACGTGTCCCTCTCTTTTTTGGCAGATGTCTCTTTTAAAAACTCGACACGGTTAGTGTGATTTGAGCTGCTGGGGTGAATGGGCAAAACACATTGTGTCTGCCTGATAAGTCTCACGGCAGTTTTCTGTTATGTGGGGAAGGTTTGAAGAGGAGGGAACTTACTTCTACACCTTAGATAAGAGGGGATTCAAAAATGCTGAGCATGCAGGAGGGAATTGCAATCAGAGAGAATGCTATGAAGCTCGTGCAAATGAGACTTTAAAATAAGACAACCCGGTAGTGCATGTTTGCCATTTAAGAGAATTGACTGGGATAAACACATTGCAGCTTTCTACAGTAGCGTTCCAGGACGGTGCGAACTCTTTGCTCCTCTCCTTGATATGTGTGGTTAATTTGCAGACAAACAGCTTTCGAAGCCACCTTGCAGAATGTAAAGTTTATCACAACAGAATGTTACCAACTGTGGGATGCCGCCGGGGAGATGGGGACAGAAACAAGACAGTGAGGACACAGTGGGAGATGGGGAGTTCTGAATTTGGAAAACGGTGGGACCTGCAGGAATCATTTGCTCAAGCAACCTACCTTTTCCCCGTGACATAAATTTGGGCAGCGGTCACCCAGGGTCACTGCACTCCAGAATGGGTGAGGTGACCTGTGCAAGACATAGAGACCAGATTTCGGGGTAGCCACACGGACTGTGCAGGATATGGCGGCTCTCAGCCACAAAAAAGGAACAGGAACTTCACTCAGGTCTCAGCACAGGAAGTGTCCCATTTTCAGATGTTCCCCTACAGGGGCGGGCGCACCGATCTCTTCAGGCTCCCCGCTTCTCTATGCAACTGCTCACAGGTTCTGCCTTCAGTTCTGGTTCTTGGTCCGCTGGGGCGAGTGGTAAGGTTTTATGCCCAGTTTGATGCCTGAGAGCCCTTGATTTATATGGACTGTTTTCTCTTATGTCCAAATGGTTTCCTTAAACTGTCCTTCCCTCTATTCATATTTATACGGGAGTAAATCTATAATTCTGTTTTTAAAGCTGTATTTTTGTGTTTATTTCTATGTGAGTTTGTATCTCTCTCTCTCTCTCTCTCTCTCTCTCTCTCTCTCTCTCTCTCTGTGTGTGTGTGTGTGTGTGTGTGTGTGTGACCTATGTCTGAGTAGCAATGGTAGCCATAAGAGAATGTCGGAGATAAAGTTGTTTGTGAGCTCCCCAAAATAAATGTAAGGCCCCAGCAGTCCTCAGAGCCCTCTCTAGCATTAAATACACCGGTATGTAGTTACTATGTAATTTTTTTGCCTGTAAGTCCAGTCCTGAATCGCTCAATGTAATCATAATATTGTTTTGTTTTGTTTTCTTGACAAAATCTTATTTAGCGTAAGCCTGCCCCAGACTCACAATGTAGAGGATGATGACCCTAGTCCCTGGTTTTCCTGGGTCCACCCTCCAACTGACCACACTCCACACTATGGCTTATGTATTGTTTTATTACATCATCTAATATGAAGGTATTTTCAAGGAGGAAATCATTGCCTTTGTTCAGGGTTCTCTAAATTACTCTTTGATTGTGGAATATTACCCCGTATTAAAATTTCTACCGTCTCCTTTGGTAAATCAGATTGTTAGATTGTTTTTAGAATATATTATCATAGACAGGATTTGGTAAGGATCTTTTCAGAAAAATAGTTGGAGTTCGTGATCTCAGAAGCAGCTGAAATACCGCACAGGCATAATGGAAATGTGGGTAAATGTGATCTTAATTTCATTCAATTCCTAGTCATGAAATAAAAGCAGCAAAAAATGCATTGATATATCTCCAACATTAAAAATTACTCAAAATATGAAGCACTTAAATTATAAACCCAATTATTACAATAAACAACTAGATCTTTGGTAATTTGATATGAGAAAATGCAACCAAATTTGATTTTGTTAAAAATTCATTTTGTTCTTGCCCATTAAATACTTTTTTTTTTTTTGCTTCCTATGTTTATTTTTTTTTCCTGGGCTTTGGGGGATGTTGATATTCACTACTGGGGATCTAACCCAGTGTCTTGTCCAAGGCCTGGCCCACATTTTTGGTCTGTAAGTGACATCCCAGCCCTAACTAAAATGGATGTCCTTGCTTCATGTGAGGTGCTCTTAACTCCATCATGCAGGAGGCAGAGGCAGGCAGATCTCTGTGAGTTGAGGCCAGCCTTGTAGACCAGTCAAGGCTACATCGTGAGACCTGAAACATGTCCCTTCCACGCTCAGGTATTCCTGGTCTAAGTCTACATAAATCATTCCACGCCAAGAGAGACACAGCTGTTCTTGTGTTGGGAGAAGATGGCAGCTTATATTTTATAAATAGGACTTCACTGCAATCTCAAGGACAGACACGCCCATATGTTAGTTTGTACATGGGATACCTAGCTTCATACATGTTTTAAGTATGTGGCAAGTGCAATAAGCATTACAGTATTGAACATTTGGAATTGCTGATCTTAATTTCTGATGACTTTCAACTTGGGTCATACTTTCAGGGTAAACCATTTTATAGCCATCAGTCTGTGAGGTAGCACAGGATTAATTCAATGGCAGTCCTAGTTTTCAACTGGAGATACTTACTGGTGCTGCATTTTGAAGAGACAAATATTGTAACACAAGCCAACTAACTTCTTGTTCAGAAGTTTTTAACTGTTGGCCTGAAACGGTTAACATACTGTATGTAGAGCCAAACCCTTCAGTTACAACTGAATCACTAAATTGATGAGGTTAGACGTTGGGATGTTTATGGGAGGCATTTGTTAAAGCTCACCAACATGGCTGATCATTCTTCAACAGTCATTCATACCACTTGGGGTTCAGTCTTACTTAGCTTTGAGAAACTTCAACTTCGAGCATCCTATTTTGATTATTTTTAAATCTATCTGTATCCAATATCAAATATCAAGGCAATATCAATTACCAAAACAAATCAGTATCAAATATTCATCAAGAAGAGCAGCCCATAGATATTTTTTTGGTTTTGTGCGGCCAAATGTATGTTTTTATACAATAAGGGAAACGAGTACCCAAAAATTATATAATAGAATACTGAAATTGAAATTTTGTATAATTTTTACCTGTCGTTAAATACTATTGCGATTGTATTGAACATTCTGAAATTTAAATAGAATTTTTGCCAGCATTAAAGTAATTTTCTTGAATTTTGAGACTGGATCTGAAGGTCTAGCTCTGACTCACTGGCTCTCACCATGTAGGTCAGGATAGTCTTGAAGTTGGAGTAATCCTCTGTCAGTCTCCTGAGTAGTGGGATTAGCTATTGGTTAGATCAGGTCTGTATTTCGTTAATATAACATTCGCAGAATGACTGCTTTTCAGTATTAAATGCAGCGATTGTGGGCGGTCATTGTGTATGACAATGATTATGATATTTCCGTCTGTACACAGTGGTTGTGCGCAGTCGTGTGTGTAGATTTATGTTTTACCTCTTTGCAGTTCACAAGACTAGAATGTGAAACCATGTCTTCTGTAAGGGTTTCTTTTATCTGTTTGGCAGTGCCTTCTGTGCCAACACGAAGTGCCACAGAGTGTGCTGGTGAACAAGATTGTCTCCTGGTCATTGTGAAACAGAATTTGTCTGGTAGTTGCCTGTGGTCATTACAAGTAAAGTTCACCTAAACTTTCATTTTCTTTTACCTTTTTAAAAGTCTGATAATAGAATTTTTTTCTTATGTAATTCATTTTCCCTAAAGTTTCCCCTCCACTTCTCCCAGCTCCACCCCTTCCCCCAGATCCACTCCCTCTCTTTTTCCCTTCAGAAAAGAGCAGGCCCTCAAGAGACAACAGCCACGCAGGACAAAGTAAGAAAGAATAAGACAAGGCAAAAGTCCTCACACGGAAGATGGACTAGCCAACCCCAAAAGAGGAAAAGAGTCCCAAGAACAGCAAGAGAGTCAGAGACACACCCAGTCCCACTGTTGGGAGTCTCAGAACACACAACAGCTAACAGCCACATCAGCCACACTGCGGACCTGGTGCAGGCCCCTGCAGTTCCAGTGGTTGCTGCTTCAGTCGCTGTGAGCCCATAAGAGCCCTAAAAGAGTTGATTGCTTTTTACAGGGTGTTTAATAACCGAGGATCTTTTTAATTCCGACTGTCCACTTTATAAGAATAAAATTAAAAGTATTCTAGGTTATGAAGGGAAATAAACATTTGAAGTCCGGGGAGGGCTCTGCAAAGTACTTCACCAAGACATAGAAACACTGCCTGAAATGGGGGCTGTTTTTCCTGTACTGTCATGTACTTTGTTAGAATCTCTGGAGCTGGAAACTCACACTTGTTGTGTTGGGATCTGACACTAGGGTGCCTGCCTTTTCCTTCTTGGTGGATGTGCTTGGCAGCTCAACGCACATCTGAGAAGAGGCTGCCTTTTGACTGGGGACACAAGGCCATGGTGCTCCTTTAAGCTTTTATAACCACGCAGTAGCAGATTCAATTTATGGTGTTAGCGATATTTCAGCTAAATTTCAGATATTTCAAAATTTCAGCTAAAAAATAACCCTTCATCCTTTCATCAAAATGTAGACAGACCTCAAAGGCAAATAGAGAGATGATTCCAAGACTCACTCCAACGTCAAAGTCACTGTACTGTCATTTAACAGATGGCACCCTCAATCCTATCGTGGCCTAGAATTCCATCCAAAATGACAGTGTGGCTGTGTAGAGTCACCTGGTGGCTTCTAGAGGGGTCTGTACACTGGGTGGAATCTTAAATTTGGGATCTTGTGGAAGACAAGTGCATTTTTAAAAAGGGATGAGGGATTAAGCTGGTCAGCGTGTCATTCCAGTACTCAGGAGGTGGAGGCAGGGGGATGATAAGTTTAAGGTGCTGCTACTGCTACAGAATGGGTTCAAGAGCAGCCTAGACTACACGAGACCTTGTCTCAAAACCACAGTAAAAACCCAACCAAACTAATAATGACAGATCAAAGTGTGTGTGATAGAAAGCAAAACGCTTTGGGCCCTTCAGTGGAAGAAGCTGACTAGGCTTTTTTCAATGACAAATGGTCCGAATGGCTAACTAGAAGGGCAGGGTTCAGTGAGGATTCCTTTCCTTAGGAGAGAGCCTCATGAACCCATCGGTTTTAGGCCTCCTGTTTGAGTCAGCCGAGGTTGCCCGCAGTCACCTTGGGGCTCCTTGCTCAGGACACAAGAGAAATGTGTGGGTGGCTTCACTGTGGTTTCAGAGTTGTTAGCGCAGACTCTGCGTTAATTGGCTTCGTTGAGATGCCGTTCCTGAGCTAAGGTGGAGCTGCTTCACGCCTTTAGAGTTTATTACTGCCCAATGAAACTTCACTGATGTAAACGTCCTGGTGAGAACCCTTTTACATCTACCTCATCCACCTTTTACAAAATGAGGTTGGCATTAGTAGCTCTCTGCCCCCCCCCCCCCCCCCCCCGTATTTTAGTAAAAGTATTGCTTATATATGAATACCACAGGAGGTAGAACAGTCCTCCATTTTTGTGCTCGTCTTTGATCTGGGCGACCTGCCCGGTGCGTAGGTGAAATGGACTAATGAAGTTACAGGAAAGGAAGGAGTCCTGTGTCATCTGTTTGGCTGGGTGTGCCATACTGCATGCAGAAGGAAATCTCACAGCCTGTGCTCTTCCTTTTGATGTCATTGCTTTGAAGGACATAGCTCTCCAAGTCTAGGCTGTAGAATTAATGCGATTCTGATAACAGGGGTAAAAAAGGGAATTGTAGGAACAATTGTGTTCTTCAGTGAGAGGCCACAGTCCCTTACCGGAGATGATAAATCGTTTTTCTTTACTTATTCTCTAATTATTTTCTAGTTTATTTGTTGACGGCGCGTGAATTTATAGAGATTCTCAGGAGGGCTTGCATTTAGTCGTACAAAGTGAATGACCTAGAAAGAGTTCCTTCCTGATGCTCACTCCTTATAGGCTTTTAGCTAGCTGGAAACAGAGATGCTATAAAGAATATTTTATTTCCTTGCAGAGAATCAAGTGGGTCATTGCTTTTTTGATTTAGTGTAATTAATGACCAGAATGAGCTCCAGCTTCCCATCCTGCATAGGCTTGGTTTCTGAGGCTGAGTTAGATGAGGACCCTCTTCCCAAGGAGACACCTCCATCCGTGACAGTCATCCAGACACAGGTCCATCATATGTTGACTGAGCTGCATTCGTGCTGTGCACACACAGTAGGTGCAGCGTGAGGATCCAAGCCTGAGGTCAGACTTTCTCATTGTCAGGGAAGCCTTTACTTGGCTTTTGTTTGAATTTTTTTCCTTTTCTTTTGAGTCAGGGTTGCATGGAGCCTAGGCTGGCCTCAAGCGTACAACCGAGCAGGGTTGTGGACTTCTGATTCCCCTGTCTCCTCTGTTGCTGGAGAACAGCACCCTCTGTGTACCTATGCTATGCGGTCCTACCGTGTGGACTCATGGTTTCTGGCATGCTTGAGAAGTGTTCTATCAACCAAGTCAAGGTCTACAGGCAACTCCACTGAGCTTTGGAGAGGTTGTGGTTGCATGCTGAGAGTCTTAGAAAAAAAATACAAGAAACAAAAACAAGCAACCAGCTTTTCCTGAGGCTTAATGTTAATTTTGTAGACACCCTTGCTGGGAGGTTTTCCTTTTACATCCAGGATTAAACCTGTCATATTATAACTTAAACTGTGGTGTTTTAATGACACTTATGAATTATTACCCAGTGGTAGATAATTTAGAAGTTTTTACAACAGTGGGATCAATTTCTTTCTAATAAGTAATTTGATCCCAGATGTTTTGAAGGATTCATAATGATTTATTTTCTCAGCATTCTGAGAGGACCTCCAAAGTGCTAATATTTGGCCAAGCAGCTGGTGTGCATCTTAACATTTTTCTGTGGCGTGTCCAGAATGTGACCAGGATTAGTGATACTTAGCAAATACCGTCTTTCCATTTGAACTTTATGTAATTAAACCTTTCAAGTTTTTCTATATATTTATTTTAAAATTTAAAAGATACATTTTCAGAGATAATTATAGCATTGCGGGGGGGGGGTTAAATTAATTTTACTTGAGTTACTGTTGAGACTTAAAAGTAATAAAGTTTTTTTTGAAATACTTTTTGATATTGAAACATTCAGTTGAGTTTTTTGTTTATCTAAAATAAACAGCTTGATTCTAAACCCCAATGGCAGAAGAAGGAAAGGCAAGATGGATGAGTTGGTAAGGGTGCTGCCAAGCCTGGGTCCCATCCCTGGATCCCCATGGTACTAGAAGAGGAATAACTCTCACAGGCCCTCTTCTTGCCCCAACACACATACAGACACTTAATTATGTACATGTAACAAGACTGAAGAAACTAAAGCATGCCTGGCCTATGTGTTAAGCTGTATAATCACATGATCTCATGGAACATTTTTTTTGAAACCCCTCTTTGTGTTATGTACCCTCCCTGTACATAAAGACTTCCCCATTTCCTAAACCAGTATTGGCATCTATTTATCTTTATTGATAGCTTTGCAAACAAGGCCACAGGTGAATAGTGTTACCAGTCTTATGTGTCAGATTTTGGGTTTCTCAGCACATACACAACTCAAAGGATTGTGTATCATTGGATACAGAAACCCTGATGTTTTAGCGTGCGAGTGCGTGTGTGTGTGTGTGTGTGTGTGTGTGTGTGTGTGTGAGAGAGAGAGAGAGAGAGAGAGAGAGAGAGAGAGAGAGAGAGAGCTAGAGATAGATAGATAGAGAGATAGATAGAGAGAGAGAGAGAGAGAGAGAGAGGGAGAGAGATGTGCAGATATGCCATGGTGTGTATCAAAGGCCAGAGCACAACTTTCAGAGGTCAGAGGATAATTTCTGTGAGTCAGTTGTCTGCCTCATTGGTCCTAGCCTTTGAACTCAGGGCTACAGACAAGTACATTTACCAGTGAGCTGTCTCATCAGCCCCGATTAAAACCAGGTATCTTAATAACTAGAGTAGTTAAGACCTGAAGCAGCATTGAGCTCCCACAAACTTAGATGAAATTATGGTTCTAACACCCGGCCTTTGGGTGTTATTTTTAAGAGAGTTTTATTAATCTCTCGAGATCTTAGACATTGTGTTTCATTGACATTATGAGTGTGCAGAGGTAAACGGAACTGTTGAACTATTAGTGAACTAATTTCTCTTCCAGGCTTGCTCTTAGCATGCTTTCATTGCAGGAAGAGACCTCATTAACATGGGAATGGGGGTAATTCAGATATTTCATAGGCCAGCACTCGGCATAAACGCTGGCCTGAGTTAATGTCTCAGTATAGCCCGAAGTCACAGCCCCAGTCCCACAGAGGCCACCGTTTCTGCTAGGACCCAAGTACAGCATAAACAGTAGCATCCGAGATGGTTCAGTCCAGAGTCATTAAAAGAAGCGGAACCAGAGACATTGAAACTTTTATAGCCTAGTTAGTAAGGACCCCTTTGTAGGCACGACTCCCACACAACTGAGTACGAATCTGAAGAGAGACTAGGGGAAAGGCGAGAGATGCTTGTCAGCACTTGCTTCAAGTCCAACAAAACGTGCTCTTTGTTGACAAAGCACCATATCCTGTTTGCAAAGATGCTTATGGTTGTGACAGCCAGTGGTGGCTTTCCAGTTGTGACTTTTCCGGTTCCCACCATAGCAGTTCCTGGGAGCTGAGGTCCTAAATGCAGCCAATTTGAGCCCCAAGTCCCCGCACCTGTTGCCCAGAGGTATTTACTCCAGTCATTAGCCTACAGCAGGGATAGTTGGTGTGACATTTTATAGCTTGGGGTGGGAAGAGGGGGAAGAAACTGTCTTGAAGAATCATTTGTTCAGAAGGGAGAAACAGCAAAGTCGTTCATTTCAGTCTAAGCGCTGGTCTTGGGCGGTGTCCACACCTGCGCAGCTCCGAGATGCATTATCGATTTGTTTTTCCTTACAGAAGCCTCCTACTAGTTTTTTCTTCAGTTGTCAGCAAGATGGATTGGATTACACTTAGCTGGTTGGAATGCTTTTGGGGGAAGGGGGACACCAAAATAAAAATAGTTTGCAAGTACAGCTTCGAATAAATGTCATAGTAATGATGATGTGGGTACGCGGCTTTAATTTGGGGATTTTGTGATGTTGGTCATGACGACCCAGCCATTTAACCAAATATTTGGCTGCCACACAGAGGTTTTTTTTTTTTTTTTTTTCTTTTCTCGCCCAAGACTGACAGCAGGCAGCACACCTAAGTCTAAGTCAGCCTTCCATAGCAACGTACAGCTGATGGCTGTCATGACGTAGAGTCGTGAAAGCCAACTGTCTGAGCATCCGCCCAGCCTGTGAAACTTTGGGGAACTTAAATCTTCCTTCGCCTCCGTTTCTTCCTCCCTAAACCGTAACAGTTCCCACCAGTAAGGGGTTTTGAGGGGTCGTTAGCCATTAGGCATTTGAAATATCTTCACAGGGGTTTCTGGCAGTGAGAGGATAAAATGTCGCAATGACCATTTGGGGCGGTGGGAATGGATACAGCCAATGGTGTGAGCATTTGCTTGTGAAAATTGGCTGAACTTTTGTTAGACACCACAGCAACCCACATTCTCTACCGTGAAGCCGCCACCGACCCCCATCTCTCCTTACTGCAGCGAGGGTAGCTCTTTTGCAGGGCAACACCATTTCCTGTTAAGCTGTGGTTGGGTGTGGAGTTGAGGATGTTGTGGGGGGGGGGGGGGAAGGGAGTGCCTCCTAGCTCCCTCGCCCTATCTGTGGTTTCCGTCTGTGGTTTCCGTCTAGGGGACGGTGTGGACATGCATTCTGAAATGTGCAGCAGGCAAGTCCTGAACACCATAGGAGCCCTTTCTTTTCCATGCATGCTTGACAAGCCAGGAAGAGCAACAGACAGGAGACAGGAAAGGACTTGGCAGGAATATCCAAGGCTGACCTGACACGGCCTCAGCGGTGTTTCTCCCCCGCCTACTTGTAAGGGTGCCGAGCTTCTGTGCAGTGCGCATGCTCCGCCATTGGTTGACCACTGAGCTGTATACAGTGCCGGTGATCTTAGGAAGGCAGGCTCAGAGACTAAGGCAAGGAGTCGAGACAAGGTAAAGGAACAATGAGGACGAGTCAGAGCTATAGGTGGGGGCAACAGTGACAATGGCAGGGAGTAAAGCCAAATCCAGAGTTGCTAAGAGGATGTTGTCTAAAAAGCAGTTTCCAACGACGATTTTATGAGATACGCAAACGAGAAAGTTGAGCCGAGCCGTACTCAGGAGAAAAGGCATCTAGAAGACGCTGCTTCGGAGAGAGGCCCAGTTGATAGATTTAGCTGGTAAACGTTTCAAAGCAGCTATTATGGATATGTTCAAAGATTAGAATAAAACCATATTAGAGAATTAAGAGGAATTATGATGACAGAGAGTTAACAAATACAAGGTCTCCATAGAGAAATAAAACTATTTTTAAAAGACCCTGGAGACAGTCTTGGCACATCTTCGCTCCATCACTGCTGTAAGTAAATTAGTATTTTCTCCACAAATACACATGTCCTAGTTTACTCTGCTCCAGAATCCTTACTGCCTGGTCTGGCATACCGCAGGCTGTGGCCCTTAAGACTGTACCTTGAGACTAGTTTGCCATGGTTACCTTCAGTGTTTAAGTGTGCACTTATACTAGAAGGGCCTTTCCTGGATAAAAATGACCTCTCATGTAACGGGAAAAGTCCTATGAAGAAATGAAAGCCACACCACAGTGATGATTTTTTCCCCTGTAGGCCAGGGAC
Source organism: Micromys minutus (assembly GCF_963924665.1). Classification (NCBI taxonomy): domain Eukaryota; kingdom Metazoa; phylum Chordata; class Mammalia; order Rodentia; family Muridae; genus Micromys; species Micromys minutus. The sequence continues at coordinate 79,723,918 of NC_137973.1, read as the reverse complement.
AAAAAAGGGTAGCCATACCCCCCCCCCATGTGTTTTTGTTGCTTATTGAACATGTTCTGAGTTACATGGCAGGGGTCAGAGGTCAACGTTCACCTAAGTTCTCAGCGAAACAATGGGAAGTGGCCGAAGGAGGCACAGGTTACCTGTTGTTGGCGGTTGTTTGCTGTTGTGTTTTTATAACAGACACCCGTGGGTTTTTCTCCCTTCCATAAGCCTTTGGATACAATAGCTAATCCAGAGGGAAACCTCCCTGTGCCATGTGAGCCCTGTTTAGTTTATGACAGTTTTGCCACTTTTTGATAGTACCCAATGGTTGCCTTGTCCCACACACTACATCCGTTTACCAGTGCTCTTTCCACAGCTTGGAGAAGTAGACTGAGTGTTAGAGTGGTTGTGCATCTCTGGGGGAAAAGTTCAACAATCACATCTGTGATTAGTTAGTAGGATCTTATTTGTTTAGAATCATAATATGGCAAAATCTCACATAATTTTTAACTAATTTTACTGAGAAAAGGAAGAAAGAATTTAGAGAAACTCAGGGATTATTGGCTGAAGTTTTCAAGGTCCCCAGACAAATAGACAGATATACACAGACACACACAGACATATGTACACAAATGCACACCATACCGCTCCCCACATATGCTGCGCACATACAAGCACATTAAAAACAAAGTACACACAAGCAAAACACATCACACACATACACATTCACACATGTACACACAAACACACATACATGTACATAAAACACAAACACACATACATGTACATAAACACACAAACATACAACATCATACACACACAGACACCATGTACAAGCACACCACACAAAATGCACACATATACACACATATTCATATATGTACACAAGCACAAACATTACACACATATACAGACACATACACAAGCACATGTATACACACAAACATAACACATGCATACAAACATAATGGACGAATTTAATCATTATCTATTTCATATTGGTGGTCTGTGTGTGCTACTTTCAGTATGATTCTGTACCGTCCACTGAAGTCATACATGTGTGTACTAGGTAGAAGAATCTAAGAGCCCTATCAGTGCCTAACAGATAGATGCGTGTTACAGACGAGCCTCACATGCAACCACTAAGCACGTTGATAAAGCTCAAGGAAAACACCTTAGAACCACAGTCTGGCAACAAGAAGATCTCTCGTCTGAAACAATGGTCACGGTAGCTTTGGGTGAACAGTACTTGCCGTAGCAAACTCCCGTGTTCTCTGTGGTGAAACACCAGGAACCTGGTTTCTTTCCTCTTGTGGATTCTATGCTGGATGCTGACCATTCCTTTCGATCCGTGACTGGGGTGACTGCTGGAGGCTGTAAAATTCCTCTGTGTTAACAGCATGGCATTGAGCTGCCCGATTCCTCCTGTGGCTTTCACAAACAGAAGAGGATTCCCTTAGATCTATACCTCTACCCCTGCACACTGACAAAAGCCAAAATTAAAGCTTAGAAATCACACAACTTCTCGATCAACTGTTTTTGACAAAATAATACCAAGTGTGAATTATGCTTCAAGCCAATCTTTTAATAGCATGGTCTAATATTCCTAAGACTTTATAATAATATGACTTATTTTTTATTATGGAATTATAATTGCAAATTACCTCTGTATTAAAAAGTAGGTTATACTCTAAAATTTTATTTGATGTCTCTTGTTTGAATTTGCACATTACTTTACCCACAAATAAATAAGAGCTTGTGAAGCCATACAAATATTTTTAATTTATACAAACGTAGCTGTATTAGTTAAGTTAAATACAATCAGAAAGGGGGTCACATGTAATGGATCTTGTAGGGGATGAAAACTACCTTGTATACATTTGTCCAGATAGACATCTTGTTCTGAACTGCCAATCTCTGTTCCCATGTTCCATCCTTGTTAATGGCATACACCATCTTTGGTCTGGTGTTCTCCTATTACCATAGATCTTAGGGCCAACCTCCCAGGCTTGCCATAGCTCTTGAAGATGTTTGTATTCCAGGCCCGAGAATTATTTTCTTCCCTCTCATGTCTAGTACACATTTCGTTTTCTCAGCAGAATTGAGCTTAAGCTCTTGAGCTGATGCTGCGGGTGTGGTGCAGGACCCCTTTTGTAGGACAAGGCTCCTCAGAGGAGGCTTTGATTTAGTAAGGTCACCGTGCAGCTCAGGTAGATGAGGGGTTACCATTGCACTGACCCAGACACGCTCAACACTTCAGGCTAATGTCTGTAAACTGGTACAGTTTCTTCGGATTGTGTCAGGAGGTTCTCCTGGGATTTTTGCCAGAAGGGGTAAGCACGTGACACAGTAATTAAAACAATAGAGATAAGATAGTCAGGCGGGACAGGCAGGGTGGGAGCACATGTGAACATCGAAGTTCTTCAGGGAATGTCGTAGATTGAGACAGGCAGGAATGGAGCTGAGACTTCAGGTAGCACATGACCCCTGGGCACCACTCTAGTTCAGTTGGAACCCTCGTCTTTCTTGATCAGAGTCTTCGTCACTTCTACTCTTTCCCTGTCACCAAAGGCCGATGGCTTGGGCTCTGGTGCTAACTTATGGGCTCTTTGGTTTGGAATTTTGGCTTAGATTAGGCTGGACCAGTGGTTCAGGTGTTTCTCCTACAAGCCTGATGGCCCGGGTTGAGTCTGAAACCCACAGAAAGTGGAGAAGAGAACCAAGTACAGAAGGTTCTCCCCTGACCTTTACTCATATGCCTGCAATATATATACATCATATACCACAGTGCACATGTGCACACACACACACACACCACACACACACACACACACACACACACACACACACACACACACACTGATAATAACAGTGTAAAACCCCTTAAGATTCCAGCCTTTTCTCCCATTCGAGACTCGTTTCCAGCCCACGGACCTGCTGTATTCTGTGTAATTCATACAGCACCTATAGCGTGTGCGCTTTACAGGTAGCCTGGCTAACTGACACGTTATATGCTTCATTTTGCTGCTCCTGTGACCTTCCCAAAACCCTTGCTCTTTGGTGTGTACTGGAGTACCTAGTGCTGTCTCCTGTCAAGACCCATCTCCCGAATCTTTTCTGCGATGGCACTTTCCAAAACAGTGTCTGTAAGCTGAAAATGTTTCCATGCTCTAGAATTTTCAGCCATTACTAGCATGCGTTATCTTGGGAAGAACTTGTAGGATGAAGTAATTTTACAGTAATGATGCTGACACCTAATATGATGACTCTTAAAGGTAACTTTAAGAAGTCTAATAAGGGTGATCAGTCCAGATAAAGGTGTATTAAAGTGCCTCCTAGTAACCTTCAGGTGTCTAATTAGGAACAATCATGGATTCCTGACATCTCTTGACTGTGATGAATCATGTCTCTTGAAAATATCTTGCTGAGATAATAGTTGAGTTAAAGCTTGACTTTCTTTGCTAATTCTCTCCTAGGTTTCAGCAGAGCAGCCTTACCATTCGGGTTGGTTAGACGAGAGCTATCCTGCGAGGGTTATTCGATAGACCTGAGATGCCCAGGCAGTGACGTCATCATGATCGAGAGCGCGAACTACGGTCGGACGGACGACAAGATCTGCGATGCAGACCCCTTTCAGATGGAGAACACAGACTGCTACCTCCCTGATGCCTTCAAAATCATGACTCAAAGGTAGGCGTGTGTACGCATGCCCTGTGTTAGCTGCTGTTCCAAAGGTTAAAGTTGCTGTCTGCCCAAAGGGAACAAATGCTGCCAACAGCTAAGCTTGTGAATTAGGCTGTTGGATTTGTACTCGCCTGTGTTAACATCTACATTGTATTGTGTTTTCTACCACATATAATCTTGCATATCATCCTAGTAGAGATGACAGAATATATAGGAATACAAAACATACTTTTATTTTATAGAAAAGAAGAAGAAGGAAGAGTTTGAATCTAAGCTTGTTTCTGAGGGCTTGAGAAATCTGAGGTATTTCCTGTAGTCAAAAAGAATGTTTATATGTCTGGAATGTTGTCAGTAATTGCTCTTTACCCTTATTGTATTTTTTTCAGTGAGTTTCTACAGCAGTTTAGAGACACATCAAAATTGAGTACTGTGTGGTGTGTGTGTGTGTGTGTGTGTGTGTGTGTGTGTGTGTAGATTCTGATATGAACTTGATTTTCAGGTTTATATGGGTAAATACTCATATTTGCAACTGTTGGTTTGTATAGTAAGAGTTTATTCTGATTTATAAGAAATCTTTATTTGGGTTTTAGGCCATCTCAGACCACATGGAGAAATCCTTTCCCCTGCCTTCCTCCTCCTCACTTTCATGGTGAGAGGAGGTTTGGGACCCAGAAACTGTCTTCCAACGTGGCTGCTTCACCATTTTGCTTCCCCACAATAAACACGTGGGCAGGATTGTTGTCCACACTCCCCTCCATTTGTTGGTGACACTGTTGGAATGCTCACCATTTTATAAGCAGCTCCATATTCATTTCATCATCCCTTAATGATCCCGAGCACAGAGCTCCTTCCCGTGTGTTCCCGTCTTCCTGTGTGTGTTCCCTGAGACAGCGCCTGTTTGCTCCCCCTTCTCTAACTCCCGCTGCTCTGTTACTTTTAAGGATTCTTTGTAGATTTAGGGTGGAAACCTCTTTCTCAGTCGTGTCCTGTGCAAATGGTTCCAACAAGGTGCTGGCTTTTGTTCTGTGCTCTTGGTCCTTATCCTTAAAACTAACAACAGTAACGGACCAGAGCAAGCTCAGAATGCATGGAGCTAGTGTGTCCTGAGACTGGAAAGGAAATCTGTCTAAAAAGCTAAAGTCTTCCAGTGTCTGTGTTGACAGTTTCACCTTCAGGAAGCCATAAGTGCTGGGTAAGTCTGCAGAGCTTTGGAGCTATGCTTTCTCTGTAATATGTAGAGTAAAACTGACATCTATATGCACAGCAATGAGGGTATCTGCCTTCCTTAAACAGTACATAGATCAGCAGATTCTAATAGGCTCTTCTTTGTAATCCCAAAAAGTCTATCCCCCACCTCATTATGTTATGCATTCTTTAAGACAGTTCTGAGAATCAATATGTTACTTACAATTGGTCATTGAATAAATATTTTTGTCCACTATTAAGAAAATAAAAGTTCTGGCCAATATCAACACGATCCCGTGAGTGCTCAGTGCACGTGCTCTGTGTTAAGTGTGCACAATCCTTGTAGATCGGGTTGCCATCCAATCTGATATGCTGAGTGCGCAGTAGGTGTGCCGGATACCTGAACACCTGGGGTGGGGTGTGACCTGTGAGTGTGGGCATCTTTATTTCTTCCCCCACTAAGTCCCCGTTGATTCCTGATAGAAAGTAGATAGTGGAGATGGGCATCTTCAACACACCGTGGCCATGTGCCCCCATGAGTCCATGCTGAGCACTTGGAAGCCGGTGTAACCACACAGGAGCTTGGAAGGATTTGCCTGTCTCCAGCCTAGGAAACAATAAACATTTGAGTCTTTCAAACATATATTCTTGCTCCTTGGTAAGATGGAAGAAAATCTGCCATTGGGCGTCCTAGGCCAAGGGGAACCATCCTAAGATGGGAGCCACCTAACTCGTGGCATTGTATTGTTTACATTTGGAAAGTCACTGCAGCTCAGTGTACCTTGTGATAGGTGTTTACACACAGCAGTTTCTTCTCATGGCAACCCACCAGTTTTGCCCCACACGAGTTCTCCTGCACTGCTTCTTCCAGAGCTTCCGATGATTTACAGTGCACCTAAGCAGACACGTAGTTGAGCATTCATATTATCTTTAAATTTCATGGAAGAAAACCCTTGATCTCCCCCTGGGTTACCTTCCCCCATCGCCTGCTTCCATTCCTCTGGGACGCAGCATCATAATGAGATTTCTAACTTGATTAGCACATTGCCCAGAAGAATAACAAGATTTCTGTGTGCGGGCGGTCAGTACAGATGCAGTGAAAATATCAGAGGATGTGAAGGCATGAAGGAAAGAGATGTGAACGCTGCTTCCTACAATTGTCTGTGCTTCAAGAATACATGTTCTTGGGAAGATTATGTCTTTGTATACTTTAACTGACAGGCAGGATAGCTCAATTTCCAAATGTGTGTAGTGGCTTGCTAGGTCTTTATAAACACTAGAAATGGTCACCAAAGTTTTAAAGGAGTTCCACCAAGAATGTCCTTCTTTTAATTCTTAAGGAATTAGTATTAAGAATCTGAGACACAATCCCAGTTGACTAAATAGTGCTTGATCAGATACCCTCAGTTAATGCCCACACCCCAGCTGAGGCATGGACGATCAGACGTCTAGCCTGTAAACAGAGCTACTATTTGCTAACGTGGGTTCTCCATGCTGAGCACCTTTAACAGAAACTCTGAACTTTAACATAGTATTACCATGGAAGCACAGACAGAAAATGGTGTCACGCGGCTTTTTGACGGAAGTGCAGCGAAGTACGGCTGTGCTACAAGCACCGGCCTCGTCTCCGTCTGTGTCTACAGTGAGTGTGCATCAGTGAACACCAGCTCTCCTTCCTGTCTCCCAGGAATTTACTGCACACACCATGCAGGCCTCCCATTCCTGTAAGATAGGAGAGACATGTTTGCTTCCAGCTCCTTCAGATGAGAGCCCATACACACAAAGAATATTTTGCTCCTGGTGTTTCAAGTGTGGGAAGCTGCCCATGCCTTGGATCTATCTTGACACATTAATGACTAACCATTTCTCCATTCCTCTTACTGGTTTACTTTAGTCACGAAGGCTACCATCTGGAAGCAGGTCAGGAAGGAGCAAAATGTGAAGAACTTAGTGTGGACGGTTTACTGTTTCCAGTGGACTATTAAAACAGCAAAAGCTGATGGGAGCTAGTGCAAAGAGACCTGTGTATACACACACACACACACACACACGTAGGTCTACAGCAGGTGTTTAGTGTGTGAAACTTCCTGCTCCTCTACAAGTAAACTTCATTCTGGATGTAAAAAGCACGCATCCTTCCATTAAGTCTGAGCGCAGGAGAGGCTCTCTGTCTGGTTGCTGCAGTACTTTAAAAAAAAATGAATAAATAAATTCTGGGAATACATGTTGGCCCATTATCAGATCTCCAATGGGATATGGGAAATTAGCTAAATAAAGAAATAATTCCGAATATAGCAGCTGAAAGCCCATTTTTCAGCTGTAGTATACTTGTGGCTGGTTGGTTGATAATTATTTAATCAGCACTATGACAATTTGAACATAAACACTGTATTGGAAAGAGGAAGGGAAGATTGAGATTATTTGAAAAACATTTTCATAGTAGAAGCACGTAAGTACCCTCTTGGTACCCTCTTCTTTGTATGCCACGAGGTAAGGCCTAAGGAAGTCTGTCATATTTGACTGGTGTAGTTGGAAAGAACCATAGAAAAACCAGGGAGGGTGTGGTTTTGCAGCTGAGTCGTCAGTGAATAATTATTGTGCACATATAAGCAAGCACTTGCCGTGGAACTCACAAAAACTCAAGTAGTTTAGCAAATTTATCTATGTATCGGTCCTCAAAATACTGAGGCATTGAATAATGTACCAAAGAGAGAAATTTATATTTGTTTTTTTTTAAAGATTTTTATTTGTTTTATGTATGTGAGTATACCTAGCTCTCTTCAGACACACCAAAAGTGGACAGTGGTTTCTATTACAGATGGTTATGAGCCACCATGTGGTTGCTGGGAACTGAACTCAGGACCTCTGGAAGAGCAGTCAGTGCTCTTAACTGCTAAGCCATCTCTCCAGCCCCCTATATGTCTTTAACATAGAATTTTTTTTTAGGAGAGCTCAAGTAGTAATACTATAAATTCTCCGTTGAGTTACAAAGCCCCCTTCCTGTGTCCGGTAGGGGACACGGGGATTGAGTGTGGCTGTGACTGTCACTACCTCATGTCTGTTCACCATCGCCACATCATTTGGTAAGAATGAGATAACTGGGTTTCCATCCCAGACAGTGGGGGTTCCACTGTTACTTTACTTCTGTGTAGCTGGTCATGTAGAGTGAGCTGTGGTAGGGACCAGAAGTAACACTTTCTCTGTGTCCCTTACTCGGAATTGCAAGTACAAGAAATATCTCAGGTAACAGATTTTGAATTATTTGCCCCAGCTTTCCTAGTTAAATATCTTAATCCAAAAAGTACCCAAGTCCAATATGTCCTGAGTTTTTCAGATTTTTATATTTGAAATATTTCAAATTTTTCCAATGAGTGATATTTAAACTGTGGGCCTGTCTTTAAAGAATTCTCAGAAGTTCATCTTCAAAAGGTTGAATTCACGACTCCTCTCAAAACTATTTATTCGTACTTGAAGATTCTTGGATGGTCACCATTAATAGATAATGGTGGCTTTTAACAACCTTTGAAGATTATTGCAGGGACACCTCCTCATGAAACAGTTACAGTTCTTTCACGCCAGGAACTAAAATGATTTCAGCTCTTATTCTGAAACTTTGATTAACAAGCAAGCTCAACATTCACTGAGGGTTCCGTATCTCTGTGACACTTGAGTGCAGCCTACTTGGCGGCCTAAGCCTCAATGTGCAACATTATATGTGATCCGGTGAGGCTGAATGTAGGAAGACGGCTCTGTTCTCACGCTGATGCCTGGAGGAATGGTTGCCAGGCACACTCTATTCTAGTAGAGCTAGGCTGTAGCTTCTCTTTTAAAAGAGGGTTTGAGCATGGGCTTTTCCACAAGGTGGGAGGAGGCCGTCATCTACTTGACTGACATTCACCACACTTGCTGAATCAGCTGTCCTGTGCCTGGCCTGTTCAGTCCATCGCTGAATGCATATTCCCGATGTGTTGATCAAACTGGCAGTGTGATATCCTTGTCTTTCCTCTTTGTAAATATTGTGAGCCTTTAAGAAAGGTAGCATTACTTGGCACAGAGGGTAAGCCCGGCAATTATATGTTGAATGATTAATTCCTTAGTGAAATTTGTTTTTACATCGTGAGATGTCTTTTAGTTTTTGCTTGTTTGGTTTTTCTGGGGCAGGGTTTGACTGTATATCCCTGGCTAGCCCCAAGTCACCAGCCTAACTCTCCCAGGCCCCCATTGGTACTAGAATTACAATCACACCTGACGTCAAATTTCATCCTTCAATAACATTGATGTTCCATTCTGTTATTTAAAGTTGATCAACTAACTCACTTTCAAATATACTAATAGATACCCGTTGTATATAAACAATTTCAGCAAAGGATAATGTGTGTGGGCACATGCACACACACACACACACACACACACACACACACACACACACACACACACACACAGCATTGCTGTAGGAAGTGGTAAATATCAAAGCTCTGACATTAGCCAGAAGGATTCTTTAAAATGCAGCCATGGTTCTGGCAGACTTCATGATTATAGATTTCTGTTGGTGTGTCTTGTCCTAGACATACAAACCCCTCAGCCTTTATACTGATCAGTCAGTCTTGGTAAAAAGGCTCGCATCCACGTCGAGATCTAGGAAGTCACCCCCCCTTCTTTAATTTAATTAGTACACGTTTGCTGATCTCTCTTTACAGGTGACAGCAATGTTAATGCACACCTTTCTCAGACCTGAGCTCTCGCCCATGCTAATTGGCTTTCCTGAGTGATAAACTTAGTTCATTCTGCATTTTTACCTGAGATGATATTTCGTGGGACCAAGGAGTGGCTGAAAATGCTTGCTAGCTAGAGCTGCTCAGTCCACTCACCCTTTCCCACAGGATCCAAGCCAGCAGCTTCTGAAAAGTGCGTTCATCCCATGTGCTTTGCATCCCAGTGCTTTTATCTATCTGTGGTGCCAGGTTTATCAGCCAGTGGTCCATTAGGATGCAACACCGGTGAGAAGAAGCAAAGTAGAGTCTATTGACTCAGTGTTCCTCTGCAAAACAGACTGAGGTTGTCTGCAGTGTCCCGGTGGTGGGCTTCCCCAGTTCTCCGGCTCATGGCCGAGTTTGTTTCTGGACAGTGACTTGGCATTACTTCTTTGGCTGCAGGTTTTTAAGTTGCTCGCATAGATCCTTGAATCTTAAAACAGTACACACGACTATTACAGCTCCTATTGGTATGTCTAATTGGAGACATGCTTTGCATGTTACTGATAGGCTTGTAAACTGTAGAAAGGGAGATTATTGGCAATTGAAACATGAGTACCCACCCCCTCTCAAACCATATTAAACATTCGCAGTTGCTGTGTGAGAAAGACAAATGAATTATGAAATAACATAACCAAGCCATCTAAATGTCCCTCGTGGTCCACCACAATGGACGAATGCAGAAGGAATAGTAGGGTCACATCAGGGGTTCTTCCCCGCAGGGACTAGGAGGTGAAGCCTTTGTCTTACTAGATCATGTCCACGGAGAGCCCCAGTCTGCCTTCTCGGTTTTACAGACACTTCCTCACACATAGCATTTGCTCCTGTCATCTTGTGTTCCTTGTTTGGATGATGAGATGCTGATTTTTCTCTCAGGACAATGTGTCACTGCTTTTTGTATGACCCAAAGGTCATTGAGTGAAACCCGGACTTATGTGCATACGTTACAACTTTGCCTTTACTTTTGATCACACAGAGGATATGAAAAGGAAGAAAGCTAGGCTGTTTCTTGGAGGGTGAGTCATTGTTGTTTGGTTCAGTATGTATAACTCACACGAAGCCTCCTGCCTCAGTCTCCCTAGTGCTGGAGTGGCAGGTCCACCACTACCCACCCGCCAGGCTTGTGGAGAACTTTCAGTCGGAAACAGTAACGGATAAAGAAAGCGTGAAATAAGTTATATCTTCTGGCAGCCACCGTCAAGTAAGCACATAGAACGGACACAGAGTTGTGAAAAAAGGGAAATCTATTTTATAAGAGCTACACTATTTGATTATGATTTGGGTTTTTCTTTTGTCTTCTGTTTGGATGCTGCCCACCCTCCATCTGTAGAGCCATACTGCTGAAGTGTGATGGAATATGCTTTCTGTCAGTCTTCTACCAATATAAGGTACAACTTTATAATCAGGAATGAGATGTGCACATACACCTGTACTTTGGAATTTACTGTAAAATGAGTAATAAGCTAGTTTTATTTCAGATAAATTGACAGTAATACTGTTGTATATCCAGTGTGTTTATTAATCAGGTTTTACACACACACACACACACACACACACACACACACACACACACACGATAGGGTAACTGCCTTTATTCTTTATTTTTGTTTTGGTTCTCTTTGGCTCCTTTATTATGGTTGATTTTAGGCAGCATCTCACCAGTTAGCCCTGGCTGGTCTGGAGCTCTCTATGTAGACCAGGCTAGCCTTGAATTCACAGAGACTGCCTGGCTTCCCTGCCCAAGTATAGGGATTAAAGGAACCAACCTGCCCTGGATCTGTATTTCATTTTCTGATTAGCAGTTTAACATCAGGCATTTTATTAAATACAGAAACATGGTTCTTTAGTTTAAAGCATTTTGCATCATCAAAAATCATGACTCTCTTTAGGTTCCAGAAGTTTTGTACTGGAATTGTTAACATAAAGACCATAATACTCAGAGCAAATACATACCAATATTAATCGTTTTTTCATGTTGATTAAGGAAAGTTATTGTAAAGAATGAGTTTCCCGGTGGCATTTTGCTAATTCATATTTAGCCGTCTTGCAGATGTTAACAACCTATCTTTCTTACCTTACTTTGCACTTGTTTAAATATATCATAGCAGTTTAGATTGTTCAGTGCTGTTTGCTATTCCGCAGTTAATTTTGGAGCTAACAATACCTGTTTCATATGTTTTAGATGGAATCTCATTTATGACAAAAAGCAAGAGAAAGGATATTCGAATACTGACTATTCCATACAATCTAGTCAAGGGTAACAATGTAACTAATACCCTTAAGATCTCTGAGTGTTTCTGTTTGTGCCACATGCCACCAAAAGATGTAGTTTCAGGACTTCTCTAACACACTGCCTACCTGTGATACTCAGGCTTATTACTGTTATGGATACCCGAGAGAAAGACCTTAAGGGAGAAATTATTCGGGATCAAGGTTTTCCAGTCCAAAGTCATCTGTCTCCACTACTTTGGTCCTGATGAAAGATGGATTATCATGGTGGGAGGAGCGTGCAGCAGAGAAGGTCCTGTGTCTCACAGACATTGCAGAATGTACAACCTTTAACCACTCTCTTTTGGTTTTGATTCTGTATTCTGACTTTTCCATTTTCTGTCCCCTTTGTGGTGGCTGCAGAGTAGCTAAGGTTACTTGAAGATCCTGTTAAAAGGAAACTTAGTTTGTGATAAATTCAGTCTGCCTGTGTTGCAGTATTTTTTTATGTCCTTTGATGTTGTGGGCTATTCCGAGAAATGGCCTGTGGGAACTGTCATGTGACTCATTGTGTGCCAGGCTACACCACAATGTGAACATTTCCCATACAGGGGGAGAAGGAAAAGAGGACTAAGACTGATATTGAATCAAGCACAGTCAGACTGATATTGACACTATGAATCATGCAACAACCAGACTGATATTGATCCTTTGTATCAAGCACAGGCAGACTGATATTGACACTATGTATGAAGCACAGGCAGACTGATATTGACACTATGTATGAAGCACAGGCAGACTGATATTGACACTATGTGTCAAGCACAGGCCGACTGATATTGACACTATGTATCAAGCAGTTGAACTGATATTGATACTAAGTTATCAAGCAACAGCCATTAAATGAGGACTATGACTGATATTGATACTGTGTGTCAACTACTATGGGAGACACTAGTAGTTCAGCTTTCATACATTACCTGGAGTGTTCCTGGTTAGAACACAGATGACATAGGGCGCTGCCACATACAGTAGGTTAAATTAAAGATGCCATGCAACATTGGGAAAAAAGCTAAAAAATGTCAAAGCTCTAGTAATTGGATTTATTTAAAGGACATTAATTAAATCTTCGTAAAATGTATATTCATTCAGTTAAAATGTTGAAGAGTAATTCATTTCCACAGTTGATGCTAAATACTACAATGAGGATGGAACCCAGTAAGCTTTACACCAATGAGAATGATGGGTGTTGTTTTCCATTATCTCCTCACACCCCTGTCATTTAGAGATAACAGCATCACTAGCATCTACTATTACATGCCAATAGCCTATGTGTCAAGAAGTCTTTTAAGTCATGCATCTTTAATAATAATTTCAATATAATCTCTAGTCAAGAGATCTTTCTAAAGATGAATATCCTTGCTCCTCATTACCTTTGGAACTTGCTAGAACCATAAATTCGGACAAGATAAGAAAATGCCTACTGACTTTTAAAAGCATATTTTGTTATTTGATGAGCTTGTTCCACACATTAAATTACATCCCGATCTAGCCCTAAGATCATTCCATCGTTAATTTATGGAACTACACGTGAGTTGTCTAAAGCTGATCGGGTGATATGAGGGATGTCAGACATTTTAAAGAGATGTACGGATAAGCATGTGAGGAGTGCTGGCTTACTGTCATTGCTAATATACAACGGTTCAGGACATTTATGTGTACACTTTCATTCATTTCCATCCTTCATGAACAGACCTTTGTTAAGCCACAATGATTACTGAATATGAAATGTAACCAAGATTATTTTTTATTCAAATATAATTTAAATATTCATCAAAGCGAAGTCGTGCTTAAGACTGACAGAGACAATTAACATCAAAAAATATAATTAACTGCAGTGGGTATCATGAAGTAGAGTTAGCCAAATAGCCCAGAGGTCTAATTGCTCTAGAGTTCGAGAAGCGATGGTTTTATTTTATACTGTATCTGAGGAATTAATAGTAATGTGGTTTCCTATGTGGGCCAATTAAAAGCTGCCTGTTAAGGTTCATTGCTCTATAGGAAACCCATTGACTATCGCTTAGTAAACAGGATTGACATGGTAGTGTGTACAAGAAGGTAAAATAGAATAAAAACCGTGGAAATGAGATCTACTAAAAATGCTTTCTCGATCTGCGTCCTGTCAGAGAGCCACAGAAGGTGCCATGCGTCTTTTGATTCTTTGCCTGAGCCTCTTCCTCAAACCCCCAATCCCACCCCCCAGCTTTGCCCTGTGGGAAGATTCGTGGCTGATGCCCTCACAGTACCTGCCTGGGGTTTGGGGAACATAATCCTTCTCCTATGAGGGAGCTGTTACTTACTGCCAGAGGACAGAGCCGAGGCTCTGCCTCACCACCGCTCAGAGCAGCCTCCCAGCTCCCCAGCTAGACAGCTTCATCTTGCAGAACTTGAGCTTCTCAGGGTACTCCAACCTGCTTCTGGCTAGCTTCCCTCCCAGCAAGCCTCTTAGAGAGCTCTACCTCAAATTTCACATCCTGGGTTGTCCAACCAAACCACAGTGCTAATATTAAATACGAAACAAACCCAACAAGGATGTTAGTTGTGTATGTTTTAAGTATGGCTGTTAAGTTTTAGAACTGAGCATTTCAAAGCAAAAGACAAAGAGAAAACTGCCCATTTTCAACCCCTTTTCATTAATGAAGTCACACCTTTGTGACCCCCCCCCCCCCAAGCTTTTTAGCTGCATACAAAAAGAAACCATTCCTGATTGAACCCATAAGAGTTTGGTCTGGTGAAACTATGGCGATTCAAGAGTTGTCAGGTATCCTGATGGTAGTTTGCCATTAATGATATTGCTGAAATGGAAATATCTAATGGGCAGGATTAGAGGAAGGTCTCCCAATATGCTTATTAATACATTGGCCACAATTTCTACTATAAAATACATAGTGTGTGTACTGCTTTGGCTATCATGAAGCTTGTTTATTGTTTTAATCTTTTGGGATTTTTTTTTCTTTATTCCTTTCCCTTTTAAGGAAACCTGCTTTTAAGGAAGCTATATGTATTCCCTAGAATGCTGTCTGTTTTATCTGGGCATCCTATGTACTCGCCATGTTTAGAAGTCACGAACCTCCCACAATTGTGCAGCAGAGTTGGTTGTGTTCAGTGTGATGAGGCCTGTCTTCTGTCTGTCACCTGAAGTGATAAAGGTGGCTTTTCAGCCAGTCTTATGAAGGCACTATATACCCCAGTTCTAGATGCTCCATGTTGCTAGCTCTCAGGGGTGCTGGGTTGATTGTTTCAGAGTATATGGCCCTTTGCTCGTCTCCTCCCTGAACATGAAGGTAGTAGTGCTTAAAGCTCTTATGACCCCACCAAATTGGGCCTTCTACACAAGTTATTACTTATAGAGAACTAATCCAAGCTATAAGTATGTTATCAAATGGAAGCCTTCTGCCTTCATTGACTTTATGTTATAAACCAGCCAAATCCTAAGCTATTGTAACTCAGGGCTCTGGGGCCAGAGTTAATGTTGGAAGATTCGGTTTGTCCAAGTTTCATTAGTGAGCACTGTCAAATGCTTGCTACGTCCTGATGCACTGCACACCCAAAGGCATTTATGAACAGCTGACAAGAGCATTCGTTTGCAAGAATACAGACAGGTGTGTGGGGTTAAGTTTAGAAAAGGTAAAGTTGCACATACAGCACATGACAGAGATATTCTGCAAGCCAGAGCCAAGTACTCACATTAAGGTAGAACAGATAGCGTCAAGTCTCCAGGACGGTACACCACGCCTCCAAACATGGATGGAGGAGAGAGGTCAGAGTAACCTAGATTGAAAACCCACACCCTGTGAGCAGTCCTAAACCTTCCCAAATCTCAGAGTTGTTCTCTTCCACCTTCTTTGCAGTACTGTAATTTCGTGCATTGCCCTTTGGCCAAGGAGCAAGGGTCTTCCAAACATCCCCTTCCTTTCATTCCTAAAAGAAGTATGTATGTGTGTGTACACTCACACAGAGAGAAATAGATTTGGATATACTTATATACATACCTATACACGGAGAGAAATAGGTAGGAATATATTTATTTACATACACACACAGGGACGCTGGTATTAACTCTAAAGCCACCAGAATCCATTCTTTTATAGCAGAAAACAGTAATATACAATTCCACAAGCTTCTTGTTGGTTCTTCTTCATGTAGACATTGTTTGCACATGGTTATTTCAGGGTATTATTACCTCTGTTACTGCAGAGTCTTCCGTTTCTGTCTATCTTTCTATCTGCCATCTGTCAGCATTTTAAGTCGATGTGTCCTCTGTGACTGAGGTGCAGCAGGAGGGGACTTCCCTCACTGCTGCAGACATACTCTCTCGGAGAGCTCTGTGGGTAACAGGCCTCAGAGTGAGTGCACATGAGTTGTGTTCAGTTATCGAGAACGCCATCAGCAGTGCCTTGTTGCTTTCTTATCAGCTACTTCCTGCTGTCAGCCTGGAGCTTATTTCAATAGGAAAGGATTTGCATCGAGCGTGATGCCTTATTATATGCAGCCAACACAGGGTTTTTAATTGTGCAAACACACAAGACTCCTGCGGTGGTAGTCAATTTGATAAAAGGATTAGATTATGAATATTTTGTCATGATTAAATATTACTTCTGATTTATCAGAGGTAAGCCAGTGGAATCTGTCGTCTATTTATCAGTCAGATGAGACTCCGTTAAATTTGAGTGTGAATCACAAAGTACCCATCTCTTTATATTGTCACTTAAGGATTTGATGCTTTATATTCAGATGAGGGTGTTAAGGATTGTTTGGGGCCTTCTTCCTAGCTTGTCTGACTTCTTCCAGCACCCCAAGGGTCTGTGTTTTCAGATTTGGCATAGGTTGTTTCTAATCTTCAGGTAAACATTTATATCCAAAATTTCTGCAGCTTTTTACAAACGAGATGACTGACATGTATCTTAAGCCAGTTTAAGTTTCTCAATCCTTAACTAAAAAAAAGATGAAACAGAGAATAGGGAATCCCATTAAGAAAGCACCAATTCAGTGAATATTTCTTGGTAAAAATAGTTCTAAGCAGGGGGGAGTGATAGCTTAGCAATTAGGAACCCTTGCTGCTCTTCCAGAAGACCTAGTTCAATTCACAACACCCACATGGCAGATCACAGGTGTCTCCGACTCCTGTTCTAGGGCATCTGATACCTCCAGACAGACATACATGTAGACAACACAGCAATGCACATGAAGCAAAAAGTAAATAAATTATAAAAAAGATCTTAGCATTATGGGAATTTATAAGATGCTTTAGATGTGTCCGGGAAGCGGGGTAACCAAGGCTCCAGTAACCACTAAAATCATACAATAAACAACAAAATGTTGAGCATTTGAGAAGTAAATGCTATTAAACAAATAGATATGAAGTTTACGGTTTCCTGCTAGACATTAACAAATACAGTGCTAAATGAAGCATAGAACAGTCAGCATGGAGAAGAATGTAAAGAATTTACAGATAAGTGATCAGACATCTGTGGATGTATGCAAAGAAAACAGAAAGATCTCTTTGGGTTTTAGTTCCAGGGGAGACCTTAATAGTTATGGCCAGTGTGGTTCCCACCGATCTTTGGTTTTCGAATCCACACTTGATTTTGGTCTTGAGGGAGCTCTGTTCTGTGCCCAACAGGAAATAGTTAACACGGGCAAAGATCTTGGATGGGCAATGTAAATCTGAGTATAATTCGAGGCTAGCACAGTAATGGAATGTCACAAAAGCGAGATGCTCCTATTGTGGAAAGAGCTCACCTACCCACATTGTAGGAGAGCTCCTCGAGAGTGGATAGAATTTAATCACACGAGTAGGTTCTCAGCTGACAAAACCATAACGTGAATTTCTCCTGCTTTGGAGAAACAACTGCACCAAGAGTGAGCCTAGGTGTCATGGCTCTTACAAGATGCAGTTAAAATGCATCCCTGGTCTTGAGGAAAGTGTGTTCCCTTCTGGAACTTTGACAGAAGCATGCGTGTGTTCCTCTGCAATGCTGGCTTAGTAAATCAGCTTACAGGAAGACACAGTAAGTTACTTTCTCAGAACCCCCTCTCCACTTTCAGATCAGTACATAATGTATACTTTCTTTCATAAACTTTGGCAAGTTTTTTACTGCCAGACATTTTCATAGCTGCAGGAAGCACATAGAGGCCCCACTGTAACATAGAAGTATTAACACGTGTGTTTCTGTGAGTTTAGTGAAGAAAAATCATGATTCAGAATGATCTAGAACTGAGTTTAAGTGAGCAATAGTGATTTCTGGACACTTGATAAAAACTTAGAGTGTGAGAAGCATGTTAACAAAATCAGAAAAACATATATATATATATATATATATATATGTGCATGTGTATAAGATATATATGCACAGCTGCAATTTTTTTAATAAGCCATGCTTCCAAAAGTCTTTGCATTTTCTTCCAAAAGTCTCTTGCATTTCCTTTGCATTGATGTGATTTGTATGGGATGCTTATCAGGTGTTGGCTGTAGGGTTTAATGCAAATGGAGAAGCAGGAACTATTTATATTAGTTATCAATTAGTCTGGGAATCTCATTTTCATTATAATAGGGACTAAATGACAACCTATCTAACATAAGGAGTCAGAAAAAACCATCTCCATGGTGTGATTTTTTTTTTTCCTATTTATCAAATTGTATTCCAACCTGGGGAGTCATCCTTAACCTGCCTTTAAACAGTATCGCATGCATCCCTGACTCTGCCTTGCCCTCCAAAACTCCTTCCCATCCCGGCTCCCTTCCCTTTATTTCAGACTCTAATCCTCCAAGCGGGTAATTAAGGGACCAGCAGAGCCATTTGTGGCAAGGAAGAGCCATAAGGGTGAAAATATTTCTTCACTGAATGATCTTTCAGAAGTAAATAATTACAGAGGAAAAAGATTTGGGAAGAGCAATCTGAATCTGAGGGTAATTAGACAGAGTGTGTATGGAAAAGGGAGCGCTTGGCATGTACAATTCTCACATCAGAACAAAACTAATTAAATATTTAGATACCAAAAATCCCCTCACAATTTGAAGAAAAATAAGCCAGGACAAAAGGGTCTGTAACTTTGCAGATAATTAGCAAGGGGTAGAGCAGAGGAAGACATCACAGAGTGGTTCTGGAGCTCCACAAGGTCACATCCTGTACGTGTGTCTCTTATACAGTCTGGTAACACGTCTGCTGCTAATTCCATCTAACTAGGGCATCCCATAGTGACTTCCCACTTCCCCTGTGAGTAACGTGACAGCCTATGCAAGAGCAAACGGTAGCAGGTAAACAGCACTCTCACTTTTCACAGGTGGTAATTTTTTTTAATTATTAAAAGCATAGGTCTGGAGAATTTAGGTAGTATATGTGTGTATATAAATATATACACACATACACACATACATACATGCATACATACATACATACATACATACATACATACATACATACATTATTGATTTTTGTCCCCACTTAAATGCTCTTATTTTTTTCATTAAATAGTTAGACCTCAGGACCCTATGATTGGAGCAGTCTCAGTGGCGTGCTTTGTAAATAAATACCTCTGATTCTGCTAATAAAAGCAAGTGCATTTGTGTTGAATGTGCATTTCTGCAAACAAAAAAAAATTTTACTTTGGATTAATAAGGCTCAGAGTGAGTCAGACCTCATTTGCATTAAGCTGACCCCAAGGTCCAGTAAAAACTGCAAGGGGTTTCACTGGTTTCTAAAAACACACACACAAAAGCCGTTTTTACTATAGCAGCACCACTTCAAGATGCTTATTTTAATAATTAATGTGGAATTTCAAGACAGTTTTAGTGGTCCGCAAGACACAAGCCATGCACGTGTTTTAGGATCCATATATGTTGTGGTCGTATTTTCTGGCATAGTAGTTTACGGTGATATGAACTGTTGTTCGTGGGCGGTATCACTCATGGTATTCTGATTTCCGATATCCGCAGCCAGTGTTGGCAACGAGCAACGAGGATGGTAGGACTTCGTTGTGAGAAACTGGTTGATTTACCCTTTCGAAGGGGCCTTTTTTTTACTTTTCTTCCACACAACATTCCTTATTCTTTTATAGTCGTGTTTGTGTGTGTGTGTGTGTGTGTACATACCTTGCACACAAAAATACACAGTCGAGACTTTCCTACAGTTGCTCCCCTCGCAGTTTCAAAGAAATAATCATTATAGCCCTGACAAACCAGGGCTATATTAAAATTTTTTATAACATAATATGTAGAAGATCGAGTGGGATACAATTTTAATTACTTAGTTTGTCCAAATTATTTGCCTGTGTACGGCATATGTGTGTACTTGAGTTTCTGGTACAGTAGCAACTCCATTTTTGAAATGCGTCATACAAGACATTCTTCTATAATTCATCTACGTAATAGCCTAACATGCCTAAGGCATTAAGTTCTGTATGGTGGGACTCTTCTTGGTAACACAAATTATGAACTAAATTCCGAGAACAAGGCTACATGACAGAGGAGACTGTCCTATGGAATGCCTCTTTCTTGCATGTTCATTCCACATCATCTAGTTTCTTTCTGTCCTGTTGACCTAGCAATTGGTTGAGTTTTCACATCAGCAATAACTACTTAAAGGAAGCGGGATGTTCCCATAACCCTGAAAGTTTAGACGATAAAAAGACAGTTCATTGTAAGCTTTATGTTAGAAGAAAGTTGCTTGAAGTGGCACTAGCAGCTTCCCCTGACCTGGGAACATGGCTGTCACCGAGTCTTGGCTGTGATCTTTGTCTCCCTTTCTTGCTTGACTTGAGGACTTGGTTTACATGCATCTCTTTACATCGGCTGTCACCTGCTCATGGAGTCATAGAGCATGCTGTGTGCCGAAGACTTTATCCTCAGTCTGTACTGAGAGGAATTAGTATGGGGATGGTAGATCCAGACCATTGGAAACGTGAGCATGCAGGAACGTCATTGCAAACTAAGGGTACTTCCCCCAGAAAACAAATTACCCAAATACTGTTTTCTTTCACGATCTAAAATTGTCCAGATGGACACAAGTCTTTCAGATCAGGTAAGCCAGGCGAATGAGACTTTGTTAACCAAGCAGCAATAACCAGGCTAGCCGTTTGTCACCAACTTCATTCTTCAGAAACATGGATGGAATTCTTTCATGCTTGGCATGTTTTCCACCTCCAATGAGAGTCTTAGGAGTTAGCACATCCTTTTCTCTTCATTTTTTTTCAGGTTTTTGTTCTTCATCCTCCCCTTTTTCCTAAGAAGCCTCTACATCTCTTTAGCCTGTGTACTTGAATATGCTGAGGTATACCAGTTGACATTATTTATTTTTTATTGTTACTTGAAGCTCAGAAATTAAGGTTTTCCCCTACCCTATCCATTGTATCCACGATAGAAGAATTCGGGTGTGGGTGTTCTGTTCATTTAGAATTTACAGCTCACCACGGATGGGCTTGGGTTGCCATCACGACTGTCCCATCTATATTTAGCCTTATGAACAAGGTACTACTTGTTACTATCCTAACACCTGGAATGTCTGTGTCTGTGTCTCTTCTAGAAGTGAACATTTGAAGACTGAAGTAGCTGGCGAGGGAGGAGTGTGGCTACAAGAAGCCTATTATCGCTGTGTTTGTTGTAATTGAAGTTTAAAAATAGCAGATGCCAATTAGAGGAGGAAATTGTGGAAACAGTCTTCCCTGAGCACGCACTCTCAGTAAAGAATTGGACTCATTCTGCAGGGTCGTTTCGGATCTAAGCAGACGCAAATTTTGTTTCTGTCTGGGTACTACCAAGCTTCTCTGTTGAATGTTGGAGTATTTGTTCAACTTGGTAGATTTTGCATTTTTAATCTTCCTTAGAACTCTGGTGAATAATGGCCCCTGGCAGGAGATAATGAAATTTTCTTAATTTATATTTTCAAGTAGAAGCTTCAATTGAAAATGGCATCCTATGGCCCGGAGACATAGCTCCAGTGCCAGTTCCGGGGGAGCCGCTGTAATAATGCGGTGCCATCGGTGATGGGGAGCGATGGGACAGTGAAGAAGTAATTTAAGGAAGAAAAGGAAATGCACCAAAGCTTTATTGTAGCATATCTAATGATCTGGGGAAGATTCCCAATGGTTTTTGGAGCATGTCTGGAGAAGCTAATGTTATCTTGCCAAAACAGAAGCCTCTGCTTAATCAGCAGAACGAGACTATTGATTAAAACACCTCTCACAATGGATCACTCGTGGAATCTCATCTCCGTACTTCACACTTAGTAAAGGGTAAAATAATGAGCGGGAGATAATCAAAAGCAGAGGAGACGCAAGTGGCCGGGCAGTGTATAATCCAAGATGATGGTTGGGCTTGATCCGGGTTTGCGTGGTTTTAAAGGCATACACGGAGGACGAATCCACAGTGGAAGGATTGTGTTTGGAGACATGACTCTGGATTTGCAGCTCTGGGTCTGGTTTCTAGAGTGGTCCTTGTTCCCAAGGCTTGCCAGGATGTGAGAAATGCCTGGTCACCCAGTTGAAGCTTGTCAACAGTGCTCTAGGGAAGGCAGTGCATTTTCTATAGAAACAGACTGAGCTCAGACTGGCTAGTGCATTGTTTCGGGACTCACAGACTGCAGGTTAGAACGCAGCACACAGCTCTTGGTCATTTGTCGTGTTTGGTTGGCGCCCAGCGTCCTTGCTGTAGCATGGAGTCTGTACTGTGTCTGTTCTCTCTCAGTCCAGTAGGAACCAGAAAGTGGTTATTTCCCCCAGATAAAAAAACCTCATTCCTTCAGTTAACAGTTGTTAATTTATATAAGACCATTTCTCAGGACCAGAGACCAACAACCTGCCTTTGAATGTAGACTTCTCCTGCCTCAGCTCTTGCAGCCAAGATTTCGGAGCTATACCAGGGTACACCTACTATTTTCCAAGTAATTTTGGTATACTACTGTGTAAGTGGATATGCTTTGATAAAATACGTTTTCAAGTACACCTTTCCTTGGGACATTTCGTTTACATTTGAAAGTTCTGTGGATATTTTTAAAAAGTAATACCAACATTGACTACCTATAGGAGGTCCAGATACATGCTTTGAAACCCTTTGTAAGCAACCTGCAGGTTGTGATGGCAAAGAAATTAGTGAGTTACTCGTTGGAGTATCTTGTCATTGTTTTTATCTTCTCTATTCGGCATAAACCTCAGCACTGACAGCAAGTTTAAATATTTGCTCCAGTTTCTGATGATCATGAAACGTGTCGATATTCTCTTGTGAATAGTTAGTGATTTAAATGATCAGTTGTAATGTGGAGGTTCATTTTTCTGTTAGTTTTAGGGGAAAAGTTTATTAGCACTTGACAATAAATGGAGGAAGATATGCAGGCTTACTGGTTTTTAAGATCTAGGTTATAAAGATGAATATTGGACTCCCTTTCTTTCATTTCACCACCTTTGGCTTATACAAAAAGCTTATGATAATGGGTTTTTTATGTGTAACGCAGCATGTTTTGCCCGATTTGAACCCACTTATAACCTCTGAAGCATGATTTAGTATTTTCTAGTTGTGATTGATGGTTCTAAGAATAAGATGTACATTTTTAAAATATGAAAGCTGGGGATTGGGTCCATGGCTTCTCGACTTCTAAGAAAGCGCTCTACTCCTGAACCTGCCCTTTATCAAGGTGATAGATCAGAAGACTTTAACTTAATGAAAACCTAAGTTAATATTTGTATGCTGGGATGGGTGTTAGCACATCATTTATTTTCATGGTGCATATATTTTAAATTTTATATCTATCTATCTATCTATCTATCGAGTGTGTGTGTGTGTGTGTGTGTGTGTGTGTGTGTGTGTGTGTGTGTGTGTCAGAAATCTTAATTTCACATTTAATGACTGAAAAGAATTTTAAATACTAAGCAATTTTTTAGGATAACATTCTTCCTGTTCTCCCATCTATAAAGTAGGTTTATTTGAGCCATTATATATGCCACACTCACTTTGGCTCACCAACAAGTGACTGGAAAAAAGGCCTGCTCGAAAGAGGGGCAACAGAAACACTTGACTCTGTGGATCCAGTTACATGCTTAGATAATCGTACTCACCGTTTATGTTCTGTCCTCTGTCCTCTTTTCATAAAATTTTATGGAGGAAAATTGTAGCTACCATACCTGTTCTCCCCCCCCCCCCCCCCGCCTCCCCTCCCCAATCTTTTGTTCTGGTGGTCTTCAGAACAATGAGGTACCTCCTCCTACCTACTGTTTAAAACCACCCGGGGTCTCCTAACACTGAATTCTCCCCAGGTGGGCCCTGATAATTTTCATTCTTAAGAAATGTCTTGGCCGATACTGATCCTTTTCTGAGGAGCAGAACAGCACATCTACAGGGTCACCCACAAGCTAGTATTATGGTTGTAAACATTGTAACTCCACCCGGTGTTACCAAAATACATCAGTATTTGAACTGATAGTGCAGCAGTGACTTTACTCATACACACAACTCTGTATGTGGGGAAAGGGGGTCAAGTTCGATCTCCGCCCTGTGTGGACACAGACTCCAGTATTCCTTCCGTTTCTTGGCTCTTGTTGCCTTTTCATTTCCACGGCAGTGAAATTGAGTGTTGAGCCCTTGGTGGGAATTGACTTTGCTTTTGTGGCTAGGTAATTGCTTTCTCATTCTTGATCTATTCAATTATAGCAATTTCCAGTTTTACAGTCTTTCCCACAGCATTCAGGTCAAAAGACTGCCAGACTTTTCCTCCTGTTGAGAGCCCATTCAGGACATTTTCTTCATGGGTCCAACAGCTGCTGTATTTGTTCCTCCAAAAAGCTTTCATTTGTTGCTATAACTAAAGGTACTAGTGTCCACAACCACAATTGTCTTACCCGGTCACGATGAAGTGCCTCATCTTACTGACTCTTTATTGATTTAGTCTAAAACTCCAACCGTTCTTAGTATTAATTCCCTCCCCCTCTCCCTCTCCCTCTGCCTCTCCCTCCCTCCCTCTCTCTCTATACATATATATAATATTATATAGATATATAATAATCCCATCCCATATATATATCCCATATATATGTGTATGTATACAGATGTGTACACACACACACACACACATATATATGATATGTTAGGAAAAGATGCATATTTAGATATGATTCTAAATAAAAACACACATAACAGTTTAAATCTAAAGTGAACATTGGTGATATATCTTATCATAACCCATTGCAAAGTAAATCCTTTGCACAGCTGGTTAGAAAATTAATGTGGTTAGAACAATGATTTACTTTTGTCCTCAGTTAATTGGAAATTTTAGCTGTGTTCCGATGACTAGCACAAAGTCACTCAGACAGATATTAAATCTAGACAGCAATACTTTCTATTTTCTTCTGTTGGTCCATCAAGCAAAGTGCCAGGAGACTGCTCTGGGGCTTGTCTCAACCTTACTTCCTGCAAACCTACCATGAGATTGAGATACAGAAGTGAGCTCAAATAACGTATTAAAATTAGGTTTGTTTACCAGATTACTTCTATACTTCTGCTGTAGAGGAAGTTAGGTATTCTTTTACACACCCACCTCCTTCCTTTCTCTTCCTCTATCTATCCTTACCGCCCCCCCTTCTTCCTCCTAGTAATGAAGATTGGACACACATCCTGGTATAGATTAGACAAGCTCACAACCCAATTCATATATTCTGTGTGTGTGTGTGTGTGTGTGTGTGTGTGTGTGTGTGTGTGAGTGAGAGAGAGAGAGAGAGAGAGAGAGAGAGAGAGAGAGAGAGAGAGAGAGAGAGAGAGAGAGAGTCAGTCATTAGCCACCTGAAGTGGGTTCTGGAAGCACAGCTCAGGGATCTGGAGGAGCAGGCAGCAGTCTTAACCCTCAGCCGTCTCTGAAGCCCCATCACCATCTCTGTTTTTCGGAAAACGGTATAAATCACAATTTTTTTCAACATGTGTGCTTTCCCTTTGTTCTCAAAGCCTCGTGTTCTTAATGCTTTTTCGCCTCACTACAAGTGTTCTCCTTCCTGTCTGTGAATGGAGCCCTCAGCACGCAGGGGAAGGGACACCGTGAGAGGCTCATTCGCTCATCCACGTGTTGTTTGATGGGTGTCCTCCAAGTGTATTCACACGCTTGGAAAATAATAAGAGAATATATGTTTGAGTGATTATAAAACATATACAGTGGGGAGACATAAAAGATGTTTAACATGTAGGCTTTTACATTTCTCGCTTTCTGAGATCTAGAGCATGATGTGTGTGGAGAATCCCTGCGGGTATGAATAAGTTCAAGATCAGGCACCTGAGGACTTGGCTAATTGGTGGGTTGGGGACCAGGGTAGGTCTGAGGAGTCGTCCTAGAAGATCAATTTAGAGTTAGGAAGCATGGAGACTCCTCTTTGCTCTACCAGGAAAGAGCAAAAATGAAACACCATAATTATTTCTATGAGTTAGACATTAGATATTGACCCACTGAGAAGTCTTAAATCCAGCCACTGTTCCTTTTAACTTTTTTTTAAAATAAAAAACTGTTTTGTGATTCATGTTAAAATAATTGATTAAATGATGAGCCACAGGTAATTTCTTCAAATGGGTAAAATAAAATTAAAAAAAAAAAAGGAGAGAGATACGAACAAAGTGTTTGTTGTAAGGGATATACCACTTACACCCGCTATGTTCTGGAAATTTGTGGGACAGTATATCTTGTTAAAAATACCACATTGTTGTTCAAACTCAACTGTCTCAATGTTGACAATGTATCATTCCAGTCTTAGTTACATTTTTGCTGTAATATATTTTAAATTAAAAAAAATTTTTTGAGCTATTTAATCTTGTAGACCTCTCCTGCTCTCTGCAGACAGCCCTCTGGGATTTTGAGTTGTCGTAGCACCGCTGTGTGTGACTTCATATGTCTCTGCATTAATGTCACCGTGCTTCCCATTGTCCTGGGGTTCCTTGTGCTGGGAAGATCTACTTCTTCCAAACTACTTTACAGCGCGATGTTATACTTTAGTTATTTTATGCACCATAGACTATTTGGTATTCAAATTGTTGAATAAATTTTATAATAATGCCCCGGTTCTGCTTGCTTTGCGTTCTTAATGTATAGACTATTGAGAAGCATAATGAAACCCCTGCAAACATTCCATTCCACTGGGCTGTAATCAAATCAAATTAGAAAAGAAATAGTTCTTGCTGTTACAAAGCTTAAGAGAAGAACATCTGGGCCCACTTACGGAACTTAAACATTGTCCTGCTGGAATCCCAGCTTCATTAAAGCATCCTTTCACTGACGATGACATCAACGAAGAGAGTCCCTGTGTAGAGTAACATACAGAATGAGTGTCTCCTCTCCTGGGGATCATGTTCACAGCACTGTTTGTAATATTAACTGAGGGCATCTGTCAGAGAACTGGGTGCACAGTCCTGTTGCAGACAGAAGCACAGCTTCTGTGAGAAGCAGCCTCGGTGCTTAGGTATGCGCTGTGCTGTGGGCATTTTTAGTGCCTCCACATGCAAGACAGAGCCATGCTAGCAAGCACCCTGTGTTCATGAGTGTAGACACTTCGGTATTAGAACGTGTAACACAAATGGCTGTGGAGGCTGCGATCTGGGTTTGTGTGTGTTTAGGTATGTTATAACAACTTCCCTCCTCGTAGCTGAGTATACCACCCTATGTTCCATTGTACCTTCTTCTGGTTGTAATTTTTAATTCTTAAATATATTATCAAGTGGTCCGCTGGTTATCCTCTCTGAACCTACTGGATATTACAAAAATTGCAATTAAAACCTAATAGTATAATACATTTAGACACTATCACCTGCCCCACCCTCCTCCCCCAGTTATAATTTAGGGAGTCCCTAGCTACAGAAATTTAAATACAAAGATAGGAATTTTCCAGGGGCATAGAATACCACCTCCATATTTCGGTGCATGATTCAGCTCTGTGTTATATTTCCCAGGTATTAAAGATGCACATTGTCTCATAGTCTTGAATGCTTCTGTTTTCCAGGTGCAACAATCGGACACAGTGTGTGGTAGTTACCGGGTCAGATGTATTTCCTGATCCATGTCCCGGAACTTACAAATACCTTGAAGTTCAATATGAATGTGTCCCTTACAGTAAGTATGGAGTTTGCATTTTCTCCTTTCTCCAGCGTTCCTTGTTGGAGCTGAAAGACTACACATGTGTAAGAAACGTATGTTTATGGCCCACAGAACCATTATGCATGCAAAGTACTCTCAGCCTTGGGACTCCAGTGTGGAAGAAAGCCATCCTGTGATGCTGGCCAAGTGTCTGTGTTCTTAAGTGTTTGGCTTTTAAGGGTACTGTTTTTCCAGAAAACAAACTCAAATTAGCTATTCAGTAGGGCAGATGGAAATCTGTACTTTTGCCCAATACCAGTTGCTGACAAATTGGTTTGGCTCACAGTTTTCTGAAGAAGGGATTGACTTCAGGTTTAATCCTTAGGGATTTGAATAGCTACCTGGTGTCCTGGAAACATGGATGCTTGGTAAGAGCTACCAGAGCAGAGACTGAGGCAAGAGTTGTCCCCTTTTTTTCAGGTCCTGAGAGGAATTCATTCTTCACCAGATTCAGTGAGGAAGTCTCTGCTTAAAACAAAACCAAGAGCACAGACAGTCAGACAAGGGTCTTTACCTTTTCCTGTTTTTAAACTGTTAACATCATGTTTAAGCTTTAAAATTCAACTGGACATGTATAAGTAGAATCAATAGTTCCCTCCTGCTATCAGAATGCGTAACTCCCCCATTACAGTTCACATATAGGATAGGAAAGAAAATACCATAATAGCTTAGACAACATAAAAGTTTGAATATACTGCTTGATGTCACAAGCTTGTTTAGAATTCCCTTTATTCCCTGCCTTTTGACGTTGAATGAAAATTTAGTGTGTCACCTTAGTGCAGAGTCATATGGAAAGAGAGTGTTAGGGACCGTACTGTTACTGATTTGTAACTCTTTTCTAAACATTCCACCTTGAAAGGAAGAGACTGACAACAGGCAGATGGACAGACAGACACTTGGAGCTAGGTACTATGGTGTATGTGTTACTGTCATCACATTTCATGGGATGATTGAGGCCAGGCCATCCTGCGTGACAGAGAGAGACCCGTTCTCAACATAGAAAGACCAAAAGGCCAAGTCTGCTAAATAGGGCAGATCCAGACATTTGGCATACTGTGAAGATCCGCTGCCCTCTCTGCCACAGTTTTGATACATTGATTTTGTGTGTGTGTGTGTGTGTGTGTGTGTGTGTGTGTGTGTACACGCTGTCAGTTAAAGGCCAAACACAGATTATCTTTCTCTTCTCATCCCTGCTCTGTGTTCCTGTGTTCCATAAAACGGATGCACTTTATATTTTCAATGTCTTCTATACCATTTGTAGGACTGGAAGCCCCCGGGTTGCTCCTGTGTAACCAGTGGCTTTACGTAATCACTCTCCTGTGCCACTAGACCAACAATGTATTCTTTTGAGCTAACCAGAATTTTTGTTCCATGAAGTCCCTTTCCCTTGAATTCTGCCTGGTTTCTGTCCTCAAATTTGACAAGGAAGACAGCATCCATTTCCAAACAGTGGAACCAGTCAGAGCTGCCAAGAACTGTGTCTTTCTGCAACCTGGTTCCTGTAACCTAGTCTAAGACACTGAGAACAGTGTTAAGCGAATATCACTTTCTGATTCTTTAAGTAATTTCTTGTGCTGTTTAAGAAAGAAAAAAATGGGGATATCTTCTGGAACATCTAACTTTCAAATTTTTACTTTTCCAGTTCTCCAGAAGTATTGTATATTGTGCAGTAAACTTGCAAATAACTCTATTCAGAGAAGTATCTGCTCTTTTTTTTTTCAGTTTAGTTTTTGTCCTTCAAAATAAAAAGTCAACCCAGTAATTAATTTGTTGTTGCCTTTCTAGATGTTTGCAAGAGGCAGATATAAGTGTCTGCCTTCTTTTCTGTTTGGAGACTAGAAGTCCTATGTACCACATGGTAGTGACACACTATAAACTGAACAACTGCGGCTCGTCTTAAAATCCAATGCCGTCTTCTGAGATCATTCCTAGTCTGACGTAGATCCCTACTGCTTCCTGTTCCTCCATCTTCTCCTTCCTTGTGCTCCCGCCTGTGATTCCCTCTCTTCACGTTTGCTTTTGTTTTAAGGGCCCAGCCTTGACGCTCCCTTCGTTTTTTTCAAAACGGTGCATCGGCTCTGCTGTCGCCTTTCCATAGCCCTTTCCCACACTGCTTAGATTAAAAACTGTCACGGTCCTCTCCCGCTCATGGCTTTACGCCAGTCTCTACCCATAACGGCTCTTTCAGAAAACACACGATCTCAGCAGAGAGCATGGGGAATGCCAGGCACTGTTCAGGTTGCCAACAAGCAGGTGCTTTCTCTGTGTCCTGGTACATTCGTCCAAGGGATGTTGTAGCACCAGGCACACGCTTGCAAGACATTCTGCACTGTGCACAGGACGTCAGTATTGCAGCAAGTTAGAAGTATACGTTTCAAAAGTCATAGGGGCCTTATAGAAACAATGAGCTTGGCCAAAGGAGAGTTCCCCATGCTATAAGCAGGCCCTGGTTGCTTCTCCATCTTGTGCCTACTTATTTTAAACTCTCACAGTATAAGGATTTTACCCTGATGTGACCTACAAGTTTTTTTTTTTTTGATAAGAAGATTGTATTTATGATGACGAATTAAATTATTATCTTTGAATAAATGTGAGATTATTTCAAATGAAATAGTGTGTCGCTTCAGATGCAGAGTATGTAGGCTGTGTTCAATGTGGGTCAGTTTCTGTCTTGTGCCTCCACGGAGTCCACAGCTGATGTTGCTGTGTGTACTTACTTGTCCATTTGGTCCACAGAGGATTAAACTTTATCCTTGTAAATTAGTTCATATGTCCTCCCAAGACAAGTTGCTTATATTTGGCATGTGATTGTGACTGCAGATTATTGTTAATTTTATTGTATTTTTCCAGTTTTCTGGTAGATAGAATTTTGGCTGGCAGATATCCACACTTGTTTGATTTCAGGAAAATTTTTTCTATGGAGAATTTTTCTTTTGAAAATCTGCCAATCAGTCATCAAAGGCTTTACTTATTATTTTTTTTTAATTTACCTTCAGATGTAGTTTTTCAGTTTTCTTTTGAGTATAAGGTTAATATACACCCTTATTTCCTGGTCATGGTATGATTCAAATGATAAAGAAGCAAAAACATTTCTGTTTTAGGTTTTGTTCAGTGACTGCCCTGTGATTTTACTGCATCAGATAAAAATGATGCAGTAATCTTTAGTGAGTGGACAATACTTTGTATACTTTTTTTCATTTTATTTTTAAATTGAACTAAAAATTCTCCATCTGTAAGTAAGCATCGTAAGAAGTGTAAGTTTACATTTTTTCATATGCAATTGCTTTATGGGAGCAAAGTCCCTGTTCACAGTACAGCTGTATATAAATGCAGTCTGAGTCAGCTGCCCACAGTAGTGACCTGCTGTCCCGCTGCCCACAGTAGTGACCTGCTGTCCCGCTGCCCACAGTAATGACCTGCTGTCCCGCTGCCCACAGTAATGACCTGCTGTCCCGCTTTGTCCACCACGCCAGTTTGCTGTTGACTGTGAGCAGGTACTGTGTGC
This sequence comes from Micromys minutus, assembly GCF_963924665.1. NCBI lineage: Eukaryota > Metazoa > Chordata > Mammalia > Rodentia > Muridae > Micromys > Micromys minutus. The sequence continues at coordinate 79,692,452 of NC_137973.1, read as the reverse complement.
TCCACACAGAGGAGCAGGGTTAGAACCAAGTGCTACAAGAATGAGTGTTGCTTCCAAAACAGTCCCAAATGCACGTGTTTCCCTCCTGTAATCAGAATCGCACAGAGCAAGTGTGTCTCCTGGAAGTGCTTAAATAGAGTGTAGATTGTACCTTCATTTAGAAATTATATGCTGTTGCCATGGCAAAAAAAAAAAAAAAATTTTTTTTTTTTTTAAATATTTGCGTGATGTTTCTCTCAAAGGAGTTCCGGAGGATCCCTGTTTTATCTTGACAAGTACTTACAATTCTTAAAAAAAAAAAAATGTAATCAAGCTGAGATTGTAATAAATGTGTGAGTGCACTCTGGGTTGTTGGTAGTCACACACTGATGCCTTTTGAAAGGGAAGAGGACGGAAGCCAGTGGAGTCATTTCATAGTACGCAGGCAATATTCTCCAGAGCCCACATTCAACCTCAGTGGTATCATGTGACCCTCATTGTTGGAGACCTTGCCGATGAGAATGTTATCGGCACTTTCTGTAGTGCATAATTCACCTTGGTAACCACATAGGGCTTCTCCTCACCCTGACTCTGGTGTCCTGCCCTGTGAAAGCCTTTTCCTTTCTGGGGGGGGTCTGTGGATGGAGGTACTTGCTGTGAATGCGGGTAGGAGGGTTGTTGCATGCTAGCTTGCTTTCTATGTTAATAAATGATGGTGGGGAAATGTCATAAGAAGCTAACCATAATTCTTTCTTCCTTTCTCTCCCTGCCACCTGCGCTTGCTTTTCCCTTGTATGTATTTTGCTTACTTTTTCTATAGACTTAATGTTGCAAGTTTGATTATATATTATGTATGTCATAGAAAATTAGAACTGTGTAGTTTGAACTATATGTAATCTTAAGTAAATATGCTAATGTTTAATGGGCGTTACTCACCCTTTCATAATCTCTACTGGATCAGGGGAGATTTATATGCTCCTAGAAAGGGAGCATTTTATTGAATGGTTAAGACACTTTCCTAGAAATAGGAAAGAATAGGAGAATAATTGAAAGGTACCGAGGTGCATGGCTGTATGGTATTTTTCTCATCTGCCTACCACTGGGGCAATGGAGCCACTACAATATTTATCACCTTTGACCTAAACTCCAAAGTCCAGTTGGGAACCTTATATATGTGTTTCCCTTCCATGCGTATGTTATTAGAGTTAGTTTGATAATGGAGATGACAGCCCTGTGCATGCTTTTCTGTCTTTAGTGTACGTATAGAAAGGAGAGCCCGGTCAGAACGCTGAGTGACTTTGGCAAGGCAGGAGCCTGTCTAGCTCGAATTAGTGAGGGGTGCATTATTTATTCAGGCACACTAAGTGGGACAGCCTGCCAGCTTATTTGTTTGCCTCCTTAATCTACTAAAATGATTGATCCGTGTTCTTTTGTGTAACTTTAGAATCTCTCTCCTGCTAGGTTCTCCTGGGTTTCTCTTTATCCAAAGTAGTACAACTCCCCTGTTCTTCCTATATTTAGCATCTATTACGAATTCAATCTTAGACTAATAGTCAATTTATTTTTAATCCTTTTTTTTCTTTCTTTTCCTCGCACTTTTTTTTATTTTTCTTCCGATGCTTAAAATAGAAGTGGAGCAAAAAGGTAAATAATGTCTACAGTCTCCCCCCAGCTCCCTGTTATGTGCCTTATGGATGTGACCCTCCTCCCCACCCCTCTCCCCGCAACACTCCTATGTTACAATGATCAGCAGGACCTCATAGTACACCTCATAAAGGCGTCAGCTGTTCACAATGACATTGTGTGACCGCTAAATCTAGTGATGGGGTAAAATTCTGAAGTCGTCGAAGGGGAGCTGCCCTCTCTGTTTCTTTTCTACCCTCTGTCTCTTTCTCTGACACCCTTGAATATTTTCTTGTTATTAAAGTGTCCTCTTGCCTGGCTTCCAGAACCCTCTCCGTAGCATGTCATGGTTACAGGGTCTCCTGGTCATCACATTACGCTTCCCCTGTGTTGATTTCTCTCTGCATTCTCCTCAAATTGATATTCTCCAAGCTGAAGCACCTGTAACTCCTCTAGAACATTCGATATAAGTCTTCGAATTGAGTTTCCTGCTTTTTGTTAGCCGAGTTCCATGGGAGATGGTAGAGGGATCAGATGTAGAAGTCTTAGTGCTTGGATTAAAACAAAATACTCATCCGCTCTTAAGCACAAGTTCCAAATTTTGATGTATTCATCCCCAAATTATTAGGTAAAGACACAATCCAGAAATCTAAATGTTGTCTTAGCTGTGAGCGATCTTAAACCTAGGTTGGTATTTGTGAAAATAAATGCCGGCCACCATGTTTGCTGGTACCCTACTTAGTGAAGCTTTGGAAAACAAGGCTAGTATGTATAAAGTATAAATTTTTAAAGATTGGATGCTAAGTAAGATGGATTTTCCTGCTTTGATTTGTGATCAATTAAATGTCTGATTACCCATGTCATTTTCTTGTAACTTTTTTCACTTCTTATTTTTTCTCTGTGGTGTTAGTTTTTGTGTGTCCTGGAACCTTGAAAGCAATTGTGGACTCACCGTGTATATATGAAGCCGAGCAAAAGGCAGGTGCTTGGTGCAAGGACCCCCTTCAGGCTGCAGATAAAATTTATTTTATGCCCTGGACTCCCTACCGCACCGATACTTTAATAGAATATGCTTCTTTGGAAGATTTTCAAAACAGCCGGCAGACAACAACCTACAAACTGCCAAACCGCGTAGACGGTACCGGATTTGTGGTGTATGATGGAGCGGTCTTCTTTAACAAAGAAAGAACGAGAAACATTGTTAAATTTGACTTGAGGACTAGAATTAAGAGTGGCGAGGCCATAATTAACTATGCCAACTACCATGACACTTCACCCTACAGATGGGGAGGGAAGACAGACATTGACCTCGCAGTGGATGAGAACGGCTTATGGGTCATTTACGCCACCGAACAGAACAACGGTATGATCGTGATTAGCCAACTCAATCCATACACTCTCCGATTCGAGGCCACCTGGGAGACAGCATATGACAAGCGTGCAGCATCCAATGCTTTCATGATCTGTGGGGTTCTCTACGTGGTCAGGTCAGTGTACCAAGACAATGAAAGTGAAGCCGGCAAGAACACCATTGATTACATTTATAACACACGATTGAGCCGGGGAGAGTATGTGGATGTTCCTTTTCCCAACCAGTACCAGTATATTGCTGCAGTGGATTACAACCCAAGAGACAACCAACTCTACGTATGGAACAATAACTTCATTTTACGGTATTCTCTGGAGTTTGGTCCACCTGACCCTGCCCAAGGTAAGAGTGTCTGCTGCTCTCCGTGATTTGAACTGCTTACTTTAGAATTTTTCCCGTTAGTCTGTCTTCCTCTCATAGTTAAATCACCGAAGATGGTCTGATGTATCTCAGTCCTGTTTGGGACGGTTTTCTTTTACTCCATTTTTTTTTCAGTCACACGTTGGCGCCAAGAAGTCATAGCCTTACTGAGTTTAGGCTCGCTGCAAGCGTATGGGAACACCTACAGATACGTTAGTGCCTTTCTCCCTTACCAATATTCAGGGTTGGTCCTACTGTGTGCTCAGACCTTTGCACAGCTTTGCACCAGTGGGTAAGGGAAACAGGTAAATGGACAGACATGGCCAGGGCTGTGTGTACTGAAGGTTTCCCAGGGTGGGAGTGGGCATCCTCAGTGGCGGCCATTCTAAGTCAACCTTTCTGTAACGCTAACTGGAGCACACAGGCTATAGGTCAACGCGATGCCACGTGACCTCCGCGAACTCTGCTCAGGTTTGCTCCGTCTGCATCCCCGGCAGGTATAGTTAAGAAGGGCGGTTGTTTTAGAAAGAAGTGTTAAGTTTTTAGAGTTATATTCTGATTTATCAGGTGATTTCAGTTCCATGAGAAAATGTTCTGGCTGTAATTACATCCATATTTTATTGAAAAAAGCTGAGTACCTTGTTAGTGCATTACATAGTGTGTGTACTAACAGTATCTTTCCAAGTGAATAATGGTGTGCATTTAAGATATTAATTGATATTTCAGTTCACTGGATAAATCGGGGTTTTCAAGTTTGGAAGGTACTAAAAAAATTGCAAACCAAAATATTTGCCAAATTATGAAATTAATCTGTTCACCAAGATTAAAACTCACCCCTCTGTTAAGGTAGTAAGTAAGCTTAGATACACTCACAGTAACATACTGTGTTATTAATAAGCCTAAATACTATTGTATGGTCACAACCTTCAAAGGAAAAATCAGAGCTTTTTAATAACTGAATTTCCAGTTTGAATCTTCCTAGTGGACCAAAAGACGAGTTGGGTTTTACTCCGAACTAAAGCTTATCGGTGGCATGCTTTTGAAGAGGCGCCTGGAGAGTCTTGGCTTAAAAATGTGGCTGGGAAATCTGTTGTTAAATTTTCAACAGGGAAATTTCATTTGCCAGCGTAAATTTTTACCGAGCTTCTTAAAATAATTTGTTTTAAAGTATACGATGACTGTTTTCTCTAGGGGCTAGTAGTTTTGGATGACGCATGCATCTTAAATTCTCTTAGAGCTACTCTGTTGCTTCTGTTTCATCTTTCCAGCTTCTGACGGGTTTCCACATCGGATAAAACTGTATCGATCCCCTGGTCACTTTTTTTTAAACCTACTCCACCCTGACACCCTGTTACATTTGGTTTTGGTGGCAGAAAATCTTTCCCCCTTGTTGAGGGGACAGAGAAGGGAGGGGATGGGGGAGAAAGGAAGGAACTTGTTAAGCCTGTCTTAAGGACTACAAATTCCTAATCAGGCAATAATTGAGAGGTCGTGACCACTGTACTGAGTCCATCCATTGAGTAGCTCATGCCTGTCAGAGCAGGATGGCACGCCCACTTGCAAGTAGCAACGGCTTTCCCATGTGTGAGCTATGTGCCAGTGCGTTTTGTGGGGCCATTCCAGTCTAGAAGGCTCTGCTAATTGAGGTGTTTTTCTGAAAGAGTTCTTGCTGGTGTTTAAAACGAGACCCGCTGTGAGTGAGCTTTCCCATAGCAGTGGTTTCCAGTTTCAAATAGTCAGCCGCTCCTTCATATTCCCAGACCCTAAAAATCCTTATCGACCCCTTACTAAGCCCTAAGTAATAAAACATTTTACCTGACCTAAATTTTTCTTGCTGCCGTCTGACCCATATTCTTATTTGATCTCCTTATAATTTATCTACTTACACTTACTAAAGGCTCGTTTTTCTCTTCTGAGGTCTGTGCTCTGTAAGCCTGAAGGTAGGTTCTCACAGAACTATCCTGACTGAGGTCAGGCTGATAAGGCACATTGAGCTTTCCACAAGTAAGATGCAAGCAATGGGTCAGGCAAGGGACAAAGCAACCAGAGGAATTAGGCCTTTGTGTGCCCCCCCCCCCAAGTTGTGTAGCTAAAATTAGCTTATATAGGTAACAAAACGAAACAATAGGAAGTATAAAGGCTGTGGGTTTTATGTGGCAAAAGGCATAAAGGGTGCGGAGGAAGCCATCTTTTCTCGTGCTCATGGGTCTTGCTAGCCCATCACGTCCAGCGGGGCTCTCAGTGATGAGTTTAAGCCTCTCCAGCTTCTTATGCCACAGTGTAGTATTTCTGTCTCCTGATATTTGTATATACATATTTGAATATTCGTCCTTTCTTCTCCACCGTGAGCCTTGTTGTTGTCTTAAATATCTAACCATTGGGGGCCTATTTTAACTCTTCAGTCTATTCATAGAACTTGATATTTCTTACTCTCCCTATAGATCTGAAATCTCAACTATCAACAACAAAACAAACCAATCTTTACTCAGTTTGGGGCAGTTCCTGAATATTTGTTTATCTTGACTATGAGAAGCCCAATAATTCTGTAACAGGAGGTCATATGTAAGCAAGTGAGCAGTTTAGTTATGTTTATAAAATAGCATCAAATTTTCTAAATATGTTCCTGCTCCTAGTAAGGGCTCCCCCATAACAGCATGGGGGTAAATTTAATGGGGGGCACTTTTTCTCACCAGCTTGGATAGTATTTAACTGAAGGTCCTTCATTCAACAGCGAGTGAACAGTCAGACTTTGGCCCTTACACACTTGGATGTAGTTCTCAAATGATGGAGGAAGAGCCTGACCATCCACAGCTCCTCCTCGGTAGACAGCATCTTTTTCTGCTCACTAACGTCTTCCTGGGTACCAGTCAATGGGGTTGTTAGCACTGACTCTTTGGTATCACTAAACCGATGCAGAGTGCTCAGTAAGCCCAACTGAATGTTTGCAAAGAGAACCTGGTAGAAAAAGAAAAACTATCCATATTACAGTTCTGTTCTGTGTTGGTCTTCTGGGACTGTTCTCAAAGTCTCAAGATCAAAGGCTAAAGTCATATTCATGATGAAGCTCGGTCTTTCCATATCTCAGAATAAGGGCACATTGCTTTGTAGGAATGTCCTTTTCTTGGCCTTTGAACAACCTCTTATCTAGAATGGCAAGATCAAACGTGTAATATGATAACCAGATGACCTTAAACCAGTCACCTGACTTCTTCATGACCAGGTCTCTATGTGTATGAAAAGATCGTTTATGTCTGCCTCCTGCAGCTGTGGTAAGACTTGATCTTTTGTTGATCCAGGCTGTGGTTTGTCATGAGGTCTGGCTATGAATACTGAAAAATCACCTCCAGCTTCTCATTGTCAGAGGCCCCCCTTCTTTTGTCTCTACTCCACACGGCTTAGTATATTGACGGAAAATATATGGATTCCAGCCTCTGCAGCATGCTACCTGAGATTTTGTGAATCCAGTGGAGATCCAGGTTTTTTGCATTGCCTGGGTCTTTACTGATGCTTAGCCAGCAGTGATTACTTGTGGTATTAATACACATCCAAGTGGTCCCCTGTGTACTGATTAGTATAGTGTCAGGGGATGTGTAAGCTAGTGTGACTCCAAGGCATTTTGTCCTGCCCTTTTCTCCGATCATTCTGACGTCTGCTCCCTCCTCAGACACTTTGGCTAAAGATGGCGGTGCTTGGACAAATGTTAATTGAGAAAGCACCAAGGGCTCACTGCTTTGTAATCGAAGGAAAATTACACAGGTTTGACTAGATGTCAGGAAGGTACTTTACCAGACAGAGATAGACAGGTTCGAATAGTTTCCCGGCGGCTGGCTAGGCATAGCATGCTCAGCACCTGATGCACATAGACCCCTCTCGTATGACCAATCATTGTAGATTCGAAATTAAACACAGGGTGCTTCAAAGGTTTTCAGTGAGAAAACCTAAGTGTAATATATTTAATGAGAACTAGAAGTTTGCCATACATAAAGCCCCAGAAATTTATACAGCTTTTATTATCTACCATCTTAGCATGCTCTCAACCAGGGAGAATTAATTACACAAATATTTTTTAAGACAGAGCCTCGAGTATTGAACATAGTAGTGATTTTGGATATAACTTTTAATGCTCAGTATTGTAGCTTGTTGTGTATAGGTAAGCCAAAATTTTTTTTTTTTAAATTCACATATATCCATTGTACAGAGTGATGGATTTTAGTAAGATATTTTCATGTGTTAATGAGTGTTAATATTTTCATAATTTAAGAATAACTTTTGTGTCTTAAGTTCTAGGCAGCCTATGTGTAAGATTTTAAGAATAAATTTGTAATATCTTTAAACATAGATAAAGTTTGGGATATTATCCAACAGATTTTAAATGTTACTTTATTTTTGTGACACTTTTATGTTATATATATATATATATATATATATATGAACAGTTAAAGGAGAAAACAGTTGAGCACTCTGGTTTTAGAATCTAGTTGATCTGACTGCTTAAAAACAATTTTCAGAGGTCAAACCCTTTCCTTACAACCATTCCTTTTTGTTTATCTTGAAATATGTAACTGTAGCTCTTTTTGCGTTGTCTGCTGGGGGCCAGTGAGATAACTGAAAGTTTGAGTTTTGACTCATGGTCTTTTCTAAGCCCTGTGTGGATTAGACACTGCACGCTGAGCTCTGCCCCTTTGTCCCCACCTTTTCGAAGTAGAGATGCCAAACCCAGAGCAGAGTAACCGTGCCAAACTTATCTTCTGTTTGGAAGCAATCAGGCATGCTCAAAACCCCTCAGGCAAAAATGGTTGCCATCTGAGAAGATGTCATTGTTTGTTTTCCTGCAGGATGTAGAGAGGGTGACTTCAAATCCTTTATCATCCTAATTATCCATAATCGGCAGAGGTTTTTCCACCTTCTTGATCTTTTGGTTTTGTTTGTAAAATATCTTTACACAATACAGTTTTTCTCCATCTCCTTCATTTCTTTAGAGCAGAGGTTCCAACCTGTGGGTTGTGACCCCCTTGAGGGTTGAGCTTGTGCAGGGACGGCATAGCAGATAACCTATGTGTCAGATTCCTAAGCTTAGCAGAATTACAGTTATGAAGTAACGTTATGGTGGCGGGTGTGCACAGTATGTGGAACTGTGTGCACCAAAGGGTCACAACCTTAGAGTGCTGAGGACCTTGGAGCTGGGGGAGATTACAGTTAAATCACATGACCATATTTCACTGAGATCTGAGCTTGAGCAATCACCTCTAAACCCTATGAATAAATTGTAATAAATATGATTTTTTTTCTTCTTCTTCTCCTTCCCTACTGTGATTCCGTTTGTTGATTTGGGGTATATGGGTGGGTGCCAAGGTACTTAAGCGTGTGTGCATGCGTAAATTCACATACACACGCCTGTAGGTGAACATGAGGGTGTGTTTGAGATTAATACACTCATCTTTTTTCCGTAGTGCCTACCACAGCTGTGACAATAACTTCTTCAGCTGAGCTGTTCAAAACCACAGTCTCAACCACAAGCAGTACTTCACAGAAAGACCCCGTGAGCAGCACAGTAGCTGGTCCTCAGGAAGGAAGCCGAGGGACAAAGACACCTCCAGCAGTCTCTACAACCAAAATTCCTCCTGTAACAAATATTTTTCCCCTGCCAGAGAGATTCTGCGAAGCCTTAGAACTGAAGGGGATAAAGTGGCCTCAGACACAAAGGGGGATGATGGTTGAGCGACCGTGTCCCAAGGGAACGAGAGGTATATTTCCTGCGCCGTGCAGGTGCACACTTTTGTAGTTTCATAAGTTGCTTTTCAACAAGGCTGAAAAAGTTTCATTCATGGGGGATATTTATTTACATGAACCAGTTTCATTATTTTATTACTAATATGGGTTTTTTTTTTTAATTAAAAAAAAAAGCAAAGTATAAAGGTTTTTAAACTGTGAGTGTCACTTAAGGTCAGGCAGACAATTGCCTCTCCATTTCCTATGTCTAACCTGAGTCTTTTGTCCCAGGACTGTAGGGAGGCTCTCCTCCAGCTGCCTTTCCCATTGCAGCCATCATGTTGGATGAGTTCCAAGAAAAGAAAGGGCTTTTTTGGTCTCCCCACGCTCCAAATGTCTGACACCCCATACTCACTTCATATTTAGTTTATAAATACTGCCTGCTACTTTTTGTCAGTGGTTGCGGGCTACTTCGAATAGCATTCATTCAAACTGCAGTGCCCAGTCTAGGACCATCAAAGTCAGTTTGCCAAGAGCTGGCAGAACAGGGCTTCAACATCACCACTGTTCTCTGCGTCTGCTGTAGGGACGGCCTCGCACCTCTGCATGGCTTCCACAGGAACATGGAACCCCAAGGGCCCCGACCTGAGCAACTGCACCTCTCACTGGGTGAACCAACTGGCCCAGAAGGTGGGTTGGAATGTTCCAATACAATGTATTGTTCTAACACACACAGTTTAGTTTTCTATGTTTAACCAGGCTTTGTTCAGCGTAAACGGTCTTTTTTTTTAAGGCATCGTTTTGTCTGTGAAATAGTTGGATGTTAGATTTGTTTGGGGTTACGCTGCTTTCTGTGTTTAAGCAGTGCATACTTGTTTTAATTTCATTTACATTCAGTTTGTCCGGGTCCTTTTGATGTTCATGAGACAGATAGTGTATCAGCCCAATAAATGGAGTAGCATTAGGTTTGCAACTGAGCCCACAGAATGCAAACAGATGTTTGCGTCACACAACAAGACAAGGAGTGAAAATCATCCTGAGACACACTACAAACCTCTGCTTTGAATTTTGCACTGGACTGTAGTGCCCATTGATTTAATTTTTTAATCCGTCTAGCTTTTTTGATATACAGACATTAGTCGATAATTCTGGGTACCACCGTGCTTTCTGATATAATGTCTGCATCATTGGAATAAGTAAGAGAAAGAATCAAAGTGGTTATAGGGAAATAAGAGGGGACAGACAACAAAAGTCTCCACCTCTCTCCTTTTGTTTCGCTTGTGTGTGTGTGTGTGTGTGTGTTTAAGAGAATTTCTTCGTGCGGTAAGGATCTAAAAGCCTTTAATCTTCTGAGATGAAGAGAAAGTCACTGGTCTCAATTAGCTGCAGATTTTGACATATTTTCAAATATTTTTCCCCCACCACAACAGAGGTGCTTAAAGAGACCTAAAAGCCACAGATAGTTTACTGAGATAATACAAATTGCTTTTTCAGATCAGAAGTGGAGAGAATGCCGCGAGTCTGGCCAATGAGCTGGCTAAGCACACCAAGGGGACTGTGTTTGCAGGGGACGTGAGCTCCTCCGTGAGACTCATGGAACAGTTGGTGGACATCCTAGACGCTCAGCTACAGGAGCTGAAACCTAGTGAGAAGGACTCAGCTGGGAGGAGTTATAACAAGGTAGGCTCTCCCACGCTGCAGGACATGGGTCTGAGTGTGGCGGCTCTCTGCCCCTGGACACTTGCCGCCACAAACCCACACAGAGAGACCCAACTTCCCAGGGAGAATTGCTAGAGAGGATCAGTGTTCTCCTCTCCCTCCAAGCTGTGAACGACACCGGTTTTGGCAGATTTTAGCTAGGAGCAATTCCATCATCCATCTGACTGGCCAGCACCGGCACTAGAGTTAGCATTTGTGCCTAGAGTCATTATAGGATACATGATTAATGGCGTGTTTGAAAGCATGCAGATCTTAGTACTTGAGACAGTGGTGTGAAACACAGTGGTGTGTTACTGGCAGCTTTGAGGAGAAAGGTGTGGGGGAGAAAGCTGAGCACCCCACCAAGCATTCTCAAATGCTGAGTGGGCCTCACCTGCGTTGACTTTTATCCTGTTCATTGGAATCAAGAATTAGTCGCAGATAGGCAGACTGTTACTTTTTCTCCTTTTTTTTTTTTTCCCTCTTGTAAAAATTAAAAATAAATAAAATAAAGAGACCCTTGTCAAAATAGAGCTTAAAACTATAAATAGAAAGCTTTGGCCAGAGTGGGCCAGGTGCCCGGAGGATATCTGTACCCAGTCACCTTAGAACTCGGGGACATCAACTTAATTTCTGAGGATTTTTTTTTCTTTCCTCGTTTTTTTTCAGCAGATAAAATCTAACCTCTGATTTTCTTTTCTTTTACTTAAAAGCTCCAAAAACGAGAGAAGACATGCAGGGCTTACCTTAAGGTATCTTTCCTGTCTGTCCCCTGCTTTCTCCCCTCCTCGGCTGTCTGCCACGCTTACACCACCTTCCTGCATGACTCAGAATTTTCAGTCTTTGATAATTATATAATGTGCCCCATATCAGCTGTACAAATGTTGGCTTCTCTCAGAACAAGCCAATAACATGTTACTGATTTTTTTTTTTTGCTGGCTTTCCATTTATTAAAAAACAAAAACAAAAACAAAAAAAAAAATACAAGAACTTTGATGAATCTCCTCTGAATTGGAAGAAAGCACATAGTAGTCCCTTTGTTTGCTGTTACCATCTCTAGATTCAACCTCCTGAAACAGCTATGATATATTCTTGGCAGTTTATCATATCAAAGACTGTATGGGCATTATATATGTGCATGTAAAAGTCACTGCTTTCTGATCTCTGGGGTGTACTGTTCAATAAATTAGGCTTTGTTCTGGCCTTCTGGGAATTCGCTTCTGGAAGCAGGCTGCTGAGTATGGGCATCCCGAAGTAAAATATGAACGTTGCAGAGGTGATTCACTGCGGTGTGTGCTGGGTGGGAGTCCTTTTCAGGTTCCTAGGGACAAAGAGGCACTTCTGTGCTGTGGCTGGTATGTTTGCCTAGCCTGTTCACGTGATAGGCAGCGTACTGAGGCTCCTCATTCCAGTGAGTGGAACTAGTACTGTTGTATTTTGGCTTGCTCTGTAGGTTAGAAGTTTCTTGCTGTTGGGGAGGGGGAGGTGGCAGTTACCCTGGTGAATCTAACCCAAAGGGACAAACTCACAGAGTGGAGGAGCAAACCTAAGAATTTCTGCAGTTTTGTAAATGAGAAGTTACTCAGAAGCCTGGTTGACAAGGTCAGGGCTGGGCACCAAGAACAGCCACTCACCTGCTAGTACATGACACCTTTGGAGTTGAGTCCTTTGCAAGCAAAGACAGAGGGCTTTTAGTTTGCAGGTAGTCGTGTTCTAAAATAAGTCAAGAATCTGACTAAGGACATAACTGAAGCAGATCTGTGGAATAATTCACGCTCAGAGTTAAGGCTTCTCTTTAGAAGCTAATGATTGGAATGCAGCAAGCAGTATGTTGCCCAAGAGATACCTCACTGTGCCAAGAAGTAACTTCACCGGACCTTAGCAAGAAAAGACTGTTGTAGGAATATGGCTAGACTGATGGTTACCTTGATCCTACCCAAAAATCACAAACAGCAATAAATAAGGAACAAGGAGTAAATACACATGGTAAACCTCAGTATGACCTTAATTTTTGACCAGTGTCATTTTCAGTGTGTTTCAAATGAGCATCTCTGTTCAGACAAGAATAGTAAGCCACCTTAAATTACAAATCAGACTAACTCTATGCAAACGAAGCAAGTCTCTACTTGGCTACAGAGGATTCATTTGTAACTTAGATTAGAGGCTCTAGTCTCCATTTCTTGGTGACTAATGAATCTGGCCTCAGCAGACCAATTTCTGTTCCAGTCTAGTTATTGGCTGAAGAAGCATCCGTGTGAGCATTCTGGACTATTCCATCTCCCATTAGAAACAGAAAAAAGCCCCTAACGCCACTCAAGTACCTTCCACCTGCCGGGGAGGTCATGGTGGTTCACAAGGCAGACTGAACGAGGGTATTAAGATGGATTAAGCTAATTAATCTTACTCTGACAATAGCCTCAAACAACTTTTCCCCTTCCTAGTCCAGAGCCTCTTTTACAAAAAAGGAAGTAGAAGAAGAAACCGTTCATTGCTGTTTTCTGTAGATGGCATGTTCTTTTTCCGCAGGGATTACCGACGGATCAGAACAGTGTATATACTGGTCTAATGACGCATTATGTAGGCATATGGAATAGGAAACACACGGAATGTCTTCAACTGTCCAGCTATGCACGGCACAGCTCCAACTCCACCAAGCACTCGCTCCAGTGGATTAGCCCACTGGGCTAGACTGTTGTTTAATGCTGTTTTGCACGAGGTTCAGCTAAGCCCACACTTAGGAATATTTGCAGCTCAGTCGTTCCTCACCACTTTATGTATTTCCATTCTCCTTGAATCATCAGTATAGCCTTTCATTGTCTTGCTAGTTTTCCTCGTGCCTGTAAGATGAACCGGCAGACCGGTCCTTAGGTAACATGTGCACACACCTAAGTATGTGTGTTACATAGGTAATGGAAAGGGCCAGAATGTGGTTTGTCAACTTGAAAGCTACCATTCCAAGTGATCACACAGAGACAAATAGGTAAAGCCTGCGCACTGAAAGTCAGTGCTTAGGGTCAGAGCTGCGGTCGAGTCACGTCCCCTTCCACAGTTGTGGTATGCTTAGGGAAATGAGACAAAACCCACCTTTCTTAAGGACCCCTTAAAGCCAAGCAGCTGTTAGCGCATGTCTAGTTGGTGCTATTTTGAAGTGGTGCTTACAGTTGCCAGGTTCATGGAAGAAAAGTAAACCCTCATGTCAGGTAAACATCACAGTTGTCAGCGATTGACAGCCTGCTGTGCTCCGGACGCTGTCAGAACTAATGGTCATTCTCTAACGGATGCAGGCAATTGTGGACACAGTAGACAACCTTCTGAGATCTGAGGCTTTGGATTCCTGGAAACACATGAATTCTTCAGAGCAGGCGCACACAGCTACAATGTTGCTGGATACCTTGGAAGAAGGAGCATTTGTCCTAGCAGACAACCTTTTGGAACCAACCAGGGTCTCAATGCCAACAGAAAATATTGGTGAGTGCATCTGTGGTCACATTTAATTTGGAGGACAGATGTTGAAGAGAGCAAAGATTGTGTTCTAAATGTCTCATCTCCCAGTATCAGACTTTCCTTTCTTCCGAGTTAAGGGGAAAAATTATTGATCATACTTCATAAAATTAATACTTAAGCTGAAATCTGCCTGTATCTTATAGTAGTTGTTTTTCTGAGTGTGTGTGAGTTTTTCAATTGAAAAATCATTAAAGGAAAAAAAAAAAAAAAAAAAAAAACAAATCTAAGAGCACTTAACTGCTAGACTATGGATTGCCGAAGGAATGAAAGTGCTTCATATGAGAAGGTGGTAAATGCTTTTCCCTTTTTACAACATTCCTAATGAATTTAAATCACTTAATATGTTCTTCCTGTCCAACATTTTAGCTCATAAAACTCGAGCGCAACTGTTTACATTAAAGATAGTCTCTAGGTAAATGTGGTATTTAATAGCTGCGAGTTAGTCGTCCACACCTGTAATATCAGCATCTGTGGGACTCCAGCAGGAGGATTGCTGTGAGTTCAAGGCCACCCTTGGCTGTCGAGTGAGAGCCTGATTCACCAAACAGTTGAGGTTGGAGTCCAGTTGGAGACTTGCTCATCTAGCATGCAATAAACTGTGGGTTTGATTCCCTAGCACCGTGTAGGAATAGGGATGACTTCAGTGGAGGTGGAAGGTCAGGAGGTGAAGGTCGGCCTGGTCTACGTGAAGCCGTCTCTCTCCCTCTTCCCATTAAAAGATATTATCAGTATGTGTCGCCTTCTTTCCAGGTTGTCAAATGGATACCAGTATTTCTGAAGAGTAATCAGGAGTTGAAATATTGGCCATCTACTGTTGCCAGTATTTGGTGGGAGGGGAAAAAAATCTGATATTTAAATTTCTCCAACTTAGCGTTGATAATTATTTGGTAAGGTTGACATCAACCAAAGTTTACTATGTAGGTTCCCATTGTCATGGGACCTGTTCTCCTTGTATAGTCTGTTGCCCTAAACTCTGTCCCCCTGCTCTGGGATTAGAGGTAACTAAGTATCCTTCACTTGATGAACTTTTGTATGTGTTCAGTCATCTTTTTATAAAAGACCTGTGAATCTCTACTGCTTTAATCCAGCTGTGTTTTGAAGCATGCACAGTAAAGATTCTCTACGTGTTCTTAGTGTATGTCTTTGGCCGGAAATCTGCACATTGAATGTTTACTTCAGTGAGAGACTTTTTCTTTAGCTCTCTTGGGAATAGCAGAATTTTCTCACATGATTTTGAGAGGTTTCAGCATCCACCATCTGTCTAATCCTGTCTTGCTTACACTTCTCACCACTGTATAATTTTACACCAAATCATAATGTCCTATCGTTATTAATGTGAAATCCTCAAATTCCTTAAGAGAAAGAGAAATCACACTCAAACATTAAGAAAATAAGTTCAGGAGATAGTAATCACGCAGCTTTTCTTTTGTGGATGTGTTAATGGTTTATTTGAAAGCGGATATAACAGTCTGCCTATATATCTATTCCATATTTAATTTCCTTTCATTAAAAGAGTGCATGTTACAAAATGTATTATATTACATTATATTTATTAGAGAAATGAAGAGGGTGCTTGGCCCTTGTAGACAGACATTTATGCCTTTAGATTTGGCTGATTTGGCCCAGCATCATCATTCACCTGCATTTGACACACATTTGATCTAGTGGCTTGATGTGCTATCTTCCCCTCAGGAACTTCTGTTGCATAACACTGTGAGATTCTTAGTGGTCCACTGCCTTTCTTTGCGACATTAAGGTTAATTTGATAATTTACATACAAGCCTGAAACATCCATTGTAAGACTTCCATTCCTTTATTTTTAGAATAGCCAGAATGATCCCCCCCCTCCCCGCCCCGTCACTTCAGACTTAGTGGTATTTTAGCTGGAAAGGAGAAGTTACAATATGGTTTGCAGCAGTCAGGGATATTCCTCCTTCCTGCTGTGTAGACAGGAGGCTGGCCTTGGGTCTGTTAAACCCTATTCAGTATTCCCTTCTCTCTGGAGCCTAAACTCACCTAGAACTTGGTAGGCCATCTGGCCCCATCATAGGCTGTCCAGCACTGATGCTTGCATTTCACTGCAGCCCGGGTCTTAGATGACGGAGGGGAAAGGTGACAGTGAGTAAGACTTTGGATAGCTTTCCAGAAACTGCAGAGCACGTGCTTTCTACTGTCTGTTGACTAAGGCAAATGCCATAGCAACCAACATAAACAAACATTGCTGCACTGGCTACTAGGCCCATGTGATACTGTACTTCAGTCAAAACACACAGGGATTACAAAAGCTCTCTTGGTGGTAAGGTTGATGATGGATGTTATCTATAGCAGACCAGATCAAAGAGAGAATAATTATCACCATTTGGTTTTTAATCTTTATTCTGGGACCTTTTGAGATGGGTCGGGGTGTCCCAGTATGTTGTCTAAGCTGATTTCAAATTCTTAGAGTCAGCTCCTGCTTAAGACGTTTTGTAAACTGTCTCACTTGGGAGGGTGCGCATGGGTGCAGTAATTAGAGCTACAGTGTTAATGATGTTATTCTTTAAATGGCATTTGATGATCTTCCCATTCCAGTTAGGAGTTTCACGTGTGTGTCTACTGACAGTGTATCTCTAGTTCACTCATCTGACCTAAGACTACACCATGGCTAAGTATCCTCAAAGGCATTACAGTGGCTTCCCGGTTTTGGTAAGGAAAAGTAGACACCAAAGTTTTAGTGTGTGTTCTTGTTCAGTGCGTTTTTAGGCCTACGTGCATGCATCCTAAAGAATATTATACGAGACATACTGTGCTAATCCACTTTACCAGATATTTTCCATGTTTTTCTCTATCCCGATTTTTCCACCTCCTGTTCTCCATGCTCTATCACAAATGTTAATCAGTTTGGATTGACCCCATTACTGCTTTGATTTGCAGTGTTCCTGGTGTTCTGAAACATCCTCCCCTGTATTACTTCCAATGGCTTGTTTTATTTTCTCATCCATGGATTCACTGTTCTCAGAATTCTCCAGTTTCTCTGTGTTGTGTATGCACTCTGGCCATTAATTTGTTGAGGGTTATATAGTTTAAAATACCCCGATTCTTTTTTTATTTTAGCATTTTAAAAGGTATTATTGTACATAGTAATGGGGTACAGTTAGTTGACTAGTCTTCAGTTTTAGGGCTGAAGTTTTGGGTATCTAAGAAATGTTGTCTTGGCTTCCTGCTTTAAAAACCTGTCTCTACTACTTCTTAAGGATCCCCTTCTTAGAACTTTGTACTGTTAATTTTAAAAGTTGGTGGTTTTACATTTGGCTTTAGTCTTTCTAAACCCTGTTCGATTATGCTTTGTGGTAGAAGTAACTAATCAGGTCTTTTCCATATGAATAAACCAGTTCTTTCTGAACTGTGACTAGCACCTAATGTGCTCTCTTTCCTGTCTCTGAAAACCACCAAGGCTCCACGTGTCAGTGTATAAGGTGCGCCCTCCTGGCGTTTGTTTGGTGCAGACTTGTTTTCTGTGACGCTAGCTCAGGAGCCCTTCACCAGTTCTCCTTGGGGAGCCTCCTTGGCTGCCTTTGTGTATGCCTCATGCCTACGGATTTCACCATCAGTTTTCGAAGTTCCATGTACCCAAAGGGTCTTCTTCGAATATTTAGGAGAATTAAACTTCACTCATAGATTGTTGAATGAAGAACTAGAGTTCTTCACATTAAAAAGCCGTCTTACATACTGGCTTATTCCTTAATTATGCTTGCTATGGAAGATGAGTGTACTCCCCTGCAGTTTGCGTTTCCTTTGGTTTTTTAATTATTATTATTATCACATAGGATACTGAGATGGTAATAAATAAAGTGACACTGGTGAGTCACTTTCTGAAAGGGTCTTTTAGTCACCATAGGGTATTAGTCAGACAGGGAACCCTGTACTTGTTGATTTCTTTAGGCTATTATATTTAAAGTGTGTCCATATTGCATAGATTACTAAGGATTGTTTTGGCAACAATTTAATCAATGAGGATTATTAAATGGTCAGTACACATAGGTATCAGTTTCCAGAAAGAAGATGGAAAAGTCATTTAAAATTGACTATACAATAAACTATGAATTGATACATCGATGGTCAAGAACTTTTGAACTTGCTTAGTTTCTTTCAGTCTGTTTTAATTTCCCACAGTGTTTCTATTCTCTGTCTCCCTGTTTATTGGCTGGTGCACACCTATTTTGATTAAGGTGATTACTTCATAACTATTGCCTCTTTTCCTCTAAAACCGCCAGTCATGTACAGTAATAATCTGCTTGTAGAAATTTCAGATTAGTTTTTGTTTCCTGTGAAAGTAATTAATAAGCTAAAAAGTAAATATAACTTAGACGAGATGAGCTCATTCTTACATGCGTATCTGGAGCATTTCAATTTGCATGAAAACTAAGAATATTTTGTTTTATATGCTTTTTAAGAGAAATAATTAGTAATTATAGCCCCATTCAGTGTAGGGAGGAAAGAATTATTTATCAGCGATGTAAGTGTGCGTATGTGTTTGCACGTGTGTAATGCGTGTTATGCTTTATTTGGTTTTGTTGGCAGGGTCCCATCTGGTCAGGCTGGCTTGGGATGCTCTGTGTAACTGAGGATGATTTTGAACTCATGGCTCTTTTGTCTGCCCCCACCTGCCACTCTGATGACTCTCTAGGCCTTTTTGGGGGTGGGGTATTGTCTACACTTGTTAGTTGTGTTTTCCCGCTGGATCTCTTACCTATCCCACAAAGAGTCTGATAGGAGCAGGGAGACCCTCCACCCACCAGCCCCTTTATATTTTCCAGCGTGAACCAGTAAGACCAGCGACCTGTGTCTATACTCCTGGAAGTCCAGAGTTGCGTCGTTATAAGCTTGCAGTTGAGTGGTTTGATTTGGGCTCAGTTACTTCCAAGAATCTTTGAATGCCAGTGTTTTCATATGACCCTATGTCTATATCCACGAAGGGAGTGAAATCTCATGTCTACCGACAGCTTTTCATGCGTGTCCTTTACTCATTTTGCTGCTTGTAGATATTAGAGGGATAAAAATGTGTAACTGCAAACCTGAGTGCAGTTAAAATCTCGCTGCCTAGAAAGAGGTGTGCCGCTTTCTAGGCAGCGAGAAGTACTGCCTAGAGGCTTTCAGATTTGTACTTCAGACCCGGTTTGTGCTAAGAGAGGGTTGTCGAAAAGCTATCCCAAATTAATAAAGTTTTGCAAGGAGGACGCATGATTCCAATAGCATTCTCTTCTGTCTATTTGAAGTTTAAACAATGTGTTCTCCCCTTTTTCTTTGTTTTATCCAGTTCTAGAAGTTGCTGTCCTCAGCACGGAAGGGCAGGTCCAAGACTTTAAATTCCCTATTGGCTTCAAGGGTGCCTTCAGCACCGTCCAGCTCTCGGCCAACACCGTCAAGCAGAACAGTAGGAACGGTGAGACTGGACCACCTTGTTTGGCTTTTCCTCTTCTCTTCCCACCCAAGTCTCCCTCCTTGTGTTGTCGTTGTTTGCTTGTTTTAAAGTTTTGAATCAAACCTGCCTGTCTCCATAATTCATCCTTAACCCAACAGAAATGGCTTAGCATTTAAAATAGTTCTTAACACTTTCTCAATAAACTTAATGTATGTCTATTTAGAGAGTCCATCAAATTTTCTCTTTTCTTCTTCTCATTTTTTGTTCCCTTGTCTTACCCACATGCTTTTTCATCCTAAGCGACTCGTGGTGAGTCCTGTGGCTGTGTCTTCCTTCCTAGGGCTGGCAAAGCTGGTATTAATCATCTACCGGAGTCTGGGACAATTCCTCAGCACCGAAAATGCGACTGTAAAGCTGGGCGCAGACCTCATGGGTCGGAACAACACCATTGCAGTGAACTCGCACGTCATTTCCATCTCCATCAATAAGGAGTCCAGCCGTGTGTACTTGACGGATCCTGTACTTCTCACCTTGCCTCATATTGATGTAAGCTAATGTATGCTAAGGAAGCCACCGAGGGCTTGAAGCCCCAGAGAAAGGAAGGCTGAGCTGTCATGCTGAGGAGGTGGACTGAGCTTGGGGGATCTCTGGGTGGGAGAAGACCTTTCCATTTGAAATGTAAATGTTGGACTGGGTCAGAGACACAAGTTTATTTAAGTCTGTGAACATAAAATTAAATGAGCCTGGTTCAGTGACTATTAGAACTTAAGTGTATTCTTAATGAAAGCTAATTCAGTAATCAACAGGAAAATGTAAATGACTTTCATTTGTTTTCCGATGAAAATTAACTCTTACCTTTAGCAGCAGGATAGCTGAATGTTAACTCTTCAGGCGCTGCTGTTTTCTTCTGGCCAGCATTCACTGTTTGAATCAGTTATATTGGGCTCCATGGGTAAAGTGCTTACCTTGTAAACGGGAAGTTTGATTCAGCCAAACCCGTGAAAAGAGGCTAGGCAGGGTAAATCCGCGGTGTCATTAGCCTACCCAGAAAGCCTTGCGCCACTGAGACACAAGGCACCTGAATTCTGGGGAACATTGCCAGAGGCTGTCTTCTGCCCTCCATGTGACCAGGTACACACACATATACATATGTGCACATGTATGATACATGTATGTACCCGTATAAAAATTAATTATATTTGGCTCAACCATCACCAGAGATTGTTAAGTTTCAGAATTGTAAAATTTCAGAATTGGGGAGGTATGACCTGCCTGAGGGGGCCTATCTAATATCTGCTATATTTGATTTCCTCTTCAGAGCCTTACAGTGCCAAGGACATTTCAAATGTATTTGATATGTCACTTGTAAATAACCAAGATTGTTTAAAACAAAACAACAACAACAACAACAAAAAATACTTGTTTTTTATAGAATCTTCTCAGAACAAATTCACAACTTTAATCTTGTATCAGAAGGGGGGGCAGTTCTAATGTACCTATCAGTAGGTAAAATTATCAGATGAAAATTGTAATCGTGTGAAATGGGTCCCTGGTAATTTAGAGTACACATTAGAGGGTTTCGGACTATAAAACCCCCTTTAAGTTAGATATGTGCCTGGATAACATAGTCCACAGTTTGGCTGATGAAAAACTTTATAGTCCGAAACAGGCAAAGTTTAATCTAAATTACCTTTTTACACATATTAAACAATTGCGATTGCCATCTTTGAGTGTAAAATCTTAATTTTATCTTGTCATTTTATTTCCCAGTCTGACAATTATTTCAACGCGAACTGCTCCTTCTGGAACTACTCGGAGCGGAGCATGATGGGGTACTGGTCTACCCAGGGCTGCAAGCTGGTTGACAGTAATAAGTCCCTCACAACATGTGCGTGCAATCACCTAACCAATTTTGCTATCCTCATGGCCCACAGGGAAATTGTGGTAAGTATTTGCACTTCTAATTAGTTGCAGGGAAAGACCTTCGAGATTCAAAACAGCCCATGTAATAATAGTCCGTCTTTGGGTGCTTAGTGTAACTAGAAAGTAAACAATGTAATGCGGGTTTCTAATCGTTTTTATCCTGTCCTTGTTTGCTTAGAAGACTTGGCACATTCTCAGTCATTTAACAAATTCGAGTTACTTTCTTACCCCACCCTTGTGAAAAAACAGGTGTTTTTCAGAGGCAACCAAGGATTTCAAAAATGGGGTAGAAATGGGGGCGTGTGCACGAAACATGGGCTCCCTGGTGCTGGGTCCCTTCCCTGTCTTGAATTGTAGAATCTCATTTCACAGTGTTGCTTTAATCGTTGGCACATGATCTAGAGTTGCAGACTTTCAATCAGAAAAGCTTCTGGGATATGCCTACGTGGCTCCTCCTGTTGTGAGAGAGTAAAGCAGATAATGGAAAAGGCTCAGCACATGGAACATGGGGCAGGGATGTGGCTCAGTGAGTGAGCGTTCACCTAGCATGAGAAGGACTCTGGTTTTCGTCCCTACACCCTGCTCACTCCAACCAAAGTCCAATGTAAAATTCTTAGGTGTCTCGGGTTTGTTTGTGTCGTTTATGTCTCGCTGTGCAAATGTGTAGATGCTCAAAGAGCAAAGAAAAACTTAAAAGTTTGGTCATGTATTAGCTGCAAATTCACTAACATGCCATTTATTTTTTCTCATAATTAGTTTTTATTCCATGTAAATATTTCTTTACATCTTGGAAGGTACCTATTTCAGTGGCTATTTTTAATGATTCAGCCTCTTGCATCATTCTATTAAAAAAAAATCTCCACGTTCACTAGATCATTTGAAGCTAGTAAATCCTGTAAGACAACCTTTACCTCTGCTCCTTATTCAGCATCTTCCTCTGTGAGCCTGCGTTTGCACACATGAATATTCTTCATCAGAGGCTTGTGTTGAAGCTGC
The DNA here is from genome assembly GCF_963924665.1 of Micromys minutus. Lineage (NCBI taxonomy): Eukaryota > Metazoa > Chordata > Mammalia > Rodentia > Muridae > Micromys > Micromys minutus. Next base: position 79,669,890 of record NC_137973.1, on the reverse strand, counting down.
TCTCTCCTTGGGAACTGGGGATGCTGACATTGTCCCTGCTTTCTGTCTTCCAGTATGATGGAGTTCACAAACTGTTGCTGAACGTCATCACCTGGGTGGGCATCGTGGTCTCCCTCGTCTGCCTGGCTATCTGCATCTTCACCTTCTGTTTCTTCCGAGGACTGCAAAGTGACCGAAATACCATCCACAAGAACCTCTGTATCAACCTTTTCATCGCTGAGTTTATTTTTCTGATAGGCATTGATAAGACAGAATACACGGTAAGTCCCTGTTGAGTTCACTGCCCTCCGCTCTTTGGTGGTTCTGTCTGTGAGCTGTGCATCTTCCTGTGGCGCTGACATCAGTATTTTTCCTTATTTTTTGATGCACTTGATGGTCATGGTGAAGGGTAAATTGTAATAAATCGTAAGACAGCTCAGTCAGTGATGTCATTAGCAATGCTTTCATTTCATGTATTAAAGAACAAGTATGCTTGTCTTTCTGCCTATCCTGAAATAAGAAGGTGCATTTTCCAAATTCCTACTTAGTTTACATATTCGTTCTGACCAACAGTCTTTCCTTCATGCTTAAAATATTTATTTTTCTCAGTGTCAGACAGAGAACATAATTCATATCTGTGTATTGTTACCCTGCATTCGTCCGAGATGAATTTAAGAATGCCCCAGAAACAAAAACCTATACAGTTAGAGCAAGGGCATCCTCCATTAAAGCAAACTTTTACAGTTCTATTGTGGAGATGAGAGGTGATGTATCTGCATCCAGACTTCTCGCAGGCTGGTGACGCGCACACCGGCCGGGGAAGAAGAGCGCCCAGAGTGGGGGTTTGAGGGGGGAATTTAGAGGTCTGTCTTCCTAGTCTGTACTGTAATGGTTTACAGTGAGTATGCCCAGCATACTTGATGGTATGTTCTCCAGTCACTACGGAAAGACCATTGACAAGTATGCTCTTGAGCGTGTGTGTGTGTGTGTGTGTGTGTGTGTGTGTCTGTGTGTGTGTGTGTGTGTGACACCGACGATGAGGTATTCAAGACACCAGCGATTCTGCCAGTGACTGTTTTAAGGCTGAGGAGTAGGCACTGTGTCCTCACAGATGTCATTCTGTCTTTCCATCCCAGATTGCCTGCTCCGTGTTCGCAGGGCTCCTGCACTTTTTCTTCCTGGCAGCCTTTTCCTGGATGTGCCTAGAAGGTGTGCAGCTCTACTTGATGTTGGTGGAGGTTTTCGAGAGTGAATACTCAAGGAAGAAGTATTACTACATCGCTGGGTACCTGTTCCCTGCAACGGTGGTCGGGGTCTCGGCTGCTATCGACTACAAGAGTTACGGGACACTAGAGACGTAAGTAATTGCAAGCGACCTGAGTGGTTTTCAAGTGAATAATTTTTTTTTTAAAGCCTGTTAGCTGTCAGCGAGGGTCCTTGTCAGACTGAAATAGCATCTGAAAGCTTTACTGGGGAGAGAATGGGCATGTGGTGCACAAAGTACAATCACGTCTTCTGTCATTTTCTGGGTTCAAAGGATTTGCTCTCCGGTGAGGCAGAGTCTAAATTATGGACTTTCTCTTTTAACGCAAAAGATTGACCTGAAACAAATTGAAAAAGTAAATAACTTTTGGCTTAAGTAAAAATTCTCCTGAACTTACACATCTGACTTAAGCTAACGCTTCGTGAACTCACGCTGTGTTGCTGACACCCAAACATGGTGGCCGCACACTCTATCCTCTGTGCTGTGCCTTGATAATATTTTTACCAGGGACTTCGAGAGGATTAAAATACACTTGCTCTTTCTTGTTCCTAAACACTACAGATATTTACAGAGAGGGGCAGAAGGAAGGAAAAGCCACATTTCATTTGCTGAAGACATAAATTCAACTTCCAACTCCGTTTGGTTATTTTTTTCCTTCGATAAAATTAGCTAATAAGATTTATTTCTAGTCCAGGAACTCATGACTGTACAGATAGTGGAAGAAAAATAAGAGAAATTCAGTAAGGATTCAGAATTGTATGAAATATGGACCACGAGCCAAAGTGTGTGTTAATGAGTTTGTGCGCCATATGTTTTAATGCCACAGAGCCGTGAGCTTTTATGTTTTCCCGTCCGATTTATCCATTTGTACATTCCTGATGGATGTATTGATTCTAGACTGTTTTGCCACTAACGCCATCTGAATGCTTCCCCCCTTTAAATTCTGTAAAGCAGGTCAACCCTGATCAACCCGAGAAGCACTTTTGAAGACTACATCCAGATTTTGAGAATGACTACCCAGAGTGGAGTAGTGTTTGGGGTCATTTCTAATGAAGGGGAAGGCCCCAGGCCTTTGGGGATGGGAAGAGCTCACTTCTATCCCATCCCATGCCTAAAGTGAACCTGCTGTAGGTTGAAGTAATGAATCTCTAAACTTTATTAGGTAGAAGCCAACTTGGAATTATTAATAAAATCCTTCTCTCCAGTGATTAATGTGTTTTCAAAGGCCAATAATGGGTGGCGTCTTGGCTGAAGTTTTGTGGCTCTGTGTCTCAGCTTAACATAAGGGTCCAGGAAAGTGACCTAACACATTCTGTCTCCTTCCCAATAGTTGCTGGCTTCACGTTGATAACTATTTCATATGGAGTTTCATCGGGCCTGTTACTTTCATTATTCTGGTAAGTGGACTCCACAGCCTTTCCAGCTGGTACTGCAACAGGACTCCAACAATGTTGCACCCTCTCATTGCTAACCATCCACACCGTCGAGGATATGTCAGCGCGCCTGTTAAAAGGACAGTACTGCACAACATGTTTAGGCTGTTGTCATTATTGAAGGTTATACTTTGACTAATTAACTATGCCCGAAAACCATGTCTCCTGTGAGAATTACATTCTGCTGTTTCTAGTTCAGTCTGCTGAACCAGCATCAAAATAAGACCCCCCCCCCCCCGCAAAAGCAGAATAAAATGAAACAAAACAATCAGCTGTGCTAAGAATTATTTGGCTGTTTTAAATAGGCACATGGACATAATTCGTTTTTTTCTATCCTAATACTAACTTAGTATGTTAAGTGAATTTTCATACCTTAAATTCTTTTAGATCATAAATTTTTATGAAGCTTTGAGTAACAAAAGGATAGTAAACGACTTAAATTCACTAAAAATATTCCTTTGGAAGACTTAAAATAAGTTTGAAAAATCAGTAAAAATTTATTTTTAAGTGAATTTTCTATAAGTCCGCAGTAGTGACATTAATGTATTCTTCCAACCTTAGAATCTATAGTCATATTTGAAGTGTAGTATCAGAATTTTATCATTTAACCTTTTGACCCATTTATAGTGCAGTGCAGACAAATGGGGCATTACTAGCCTTTAGAAGCTTATAAGGTAACAAACAAGTTTAAACATCATATTCTTAAAGTCACTGCCTATTGTTATTTTAAATACTTCATTGGTATATACAATTTTTTTTTTTTTTTAATTTTCTTTTCCAAGAGAAAGTGACTCAAACATTTCAGGGCGTTTTAATATTAACTGGTGTTTTTAAAAAAAATTCTGAAAGGAAAGCTCCCCGCTCCCAGCTCGATCCGCAGAGTGCTTGCTATGCAAGCTTGCAGACCCAAGCGTGATCCCAGAAGAGTGAGGTTTAGCATGGATGGAGTGAGCCACTGGTACTTCAGGCAGGGCAGCCCAGTGGAAGGTGCTGGGAAGGACATGGGACATGGAACTCACACAGTTACTTAATAGAGTTTGGTGTGGAACTAAACTTAAAATGTTGACAAGCACTGTTTAACCAACCGTAGTTACTTTAACAAAGTAACTGAAAATGGCAACCGATGCCCGTGTAAACTGCTGACGGTGTTCTTGAGATGATGACTTTTCTTTAGATTATCCTCTCCAGCTCAGGACTGCAGTTCTGGCTCTTAGTTTTTGTGAGCACACCCTCCATGCATTCTGGAATGAAGTGACTGATGGCTGTCAGGTAACATTGCCATCCTTAAAGACACAGGCTTCTTAAGAAGCTCCTGAAACAAACACATTCTTACTTCGAAATTAAATACAAAGGCTGTTTTAGGGATGTTTGGGACATAAAAAAATGTTATGTGTTTTCTTTTGTTGACCTTACATCTCTAAAGGTGAGCACTAGCTAATACATAAAACCCATTTCATTTGGAAAATGAACTAAGGTGTACTCAGTAAGAAAGGGGTACAGATATTTTAGTGTGTTGCCCATTTTCCATGAATACCCACCATTTATTAGTCTCTGTTCCCATTTATACTCTCTTCTGCCTTCAGACTGAACTGCAAAGGGCTTTGGGTAACATTGTTTCCAACCTAAAAACAACCCAAAGAATCCTGCAGGTAGCAGTTGCACACACCCCAGCCAAACAGTATCTTGAAATCCAATATATCACCTAAATGGAGAAATAAGATCTTATAGCATGTGTATACAGAAAACACATTTGCCTAAGTAGATACTGGGGTGATACAAGACATTGAAAATCTAATTTCAACATGAAACTTAATAGTATAAAGTATATTATATACTGGCTCTGTAAGTATTATCCTCATAACAAAATCTTTCTTGCAATTTCAAAAAAATACATTTTTGAATTCTAACTTTTCTGAGTTAAAGCCATTTTAATATAATAGCATTAAAGAGATCCACCTTTACACCAATCTCTAAAGAAGAATAAGAGACTATGAGAAATAAAACTTCCTACTTAATGCCTTTCTATAGAATGTCGAGCCTACAGGCACTGGACTTATTATATCTATGAGAAAAGTGCCAGTTAGTAATGAGCAGGGGAAACCATTAGTATGCCTGAGATGGTTTAATGAAGTCTTGGATCATGACACGTCAGGAGCTGTTCTAATCATTTGGACAGCTCCATCTGCATCATTAATAATTAATTCAGTTCAGTGAGAGTTCAGCTCACATACTCACTTAGAAGTCTTCTTAAGAGAACACCTCTCTGGCTGCTCGTCCAGGGGAAATCGGTTTCTGCTTGGCTAACAGCAAGGATCTGGAGACACAAGTGCCGTCTTAGAATTGCATTTGCCAGGTAGCAAAAGCTCCCGGGAGGACAGAGAGGGTCGGAACATGTGCAGTTCAGCCGGGTTATTGCAGAGCACTGTTGCTGGTCTTCTGTCTCATCATATCCGTGTCAGCCCTGCAAGCAATGGGATGAATGCTAAGCCGCTGAGCCCAGGCCGATGGGATTCAATGGAGCAAGTTGGTGACCATGAAATAAACTGTGCTGTCCTCTAATCCCTGAGGACGTTCCCTTTGTAATAACTCCTTTGTAAAAACTCCTTTGTATGGTCATGCTGGCACTGTAGGGATACTTAGCTCTTTGGTGCCGTTACATTAACAAAGCATGATTTCAACAATAATTTATGCAGTTTTGATTTGGGTATTATTAGTCATTGGAAGATTGCCCCAGTTTAGTTGATTGGTTTATTGATAGTCTTTCTGACTATCTATCTATCTCTCTGTCTGTCTATCTATCTGTCTATCTGCTGAGTAGAATTTTTTTCTCTCCTGCTGCCCCCTTTTGGCTTGTGCCTGCCCACATGCACACACAAGCCCACAGTGTAGTGTTAATGAAGGCTTAATTCCTATTGATTCCTGAATAAACTGCTTCCCAATCCCCAGCTACTACCCTATCCGTTTAGGTTGCTGGGTTGATATGCATACCTAATATAGCTCACATAACATACATTTACTGATTTGTGTGAATAGTTGGGTTTGGGCACAGCTTTGCCTCACCCAGTGAACTATCCGCAAATATTATGTTTAGACTCATTAATGTTCAGTAGTATTTGTGTTGCAGTGGAGACAACAACAAAGAAGAGAGGGTGGGGAAGAGTGTGTCCCAATCATACAGGAGAAGGAACGGGGACAGGGACTGTCTGCCTTCCGGTGAGAAATAGGGAAATGTCTGATTAATGTCATTTCTTTGGTTTTTCAAAGCTTACTGTAGAGCACAATAAAAGTAAAATAGGGGGGGAAAAGTTAAAAGTAAATTTTATTTACTTTTTTTTCCCATTTAACTTACTTCATTACTTTAAAAACAAAGCAGAAAATGCTAGTGTGGGCTAGAAAGTCATTCATGTCTTGAGAAAAGTGCACAGGAGACTCTGTGTAGACAGTAGTGTACTTGAGCGTCATCTGTTTTCTCTTGGACCGTTCTGAGCCATACATTGAAAGGACGCTGCTTTTAGCTGCTTTCCTGGGTCTGAGCAACATACTTTCATTTTAAGAGTGTCAGGAGGAAGTAGAGGAGGCAGTGGAAGTGTATTAAAATATGCTAACTGCAAACGTCATAATTCTTTGGGGTGTGCTGCCTCCTGAAAAATCAGAGCAACCATATTGATTCTATGGGACCAATTTAGCATTAAAGTATTCAAACTCGGGATCAGCGGAGAGTGTGAGATGCACTCTTCCTTCCCCTGTCCTGTCCATTCCAGGAGGATGTTCACTCTGTGGTGGTGAGTGGGCTCTTCCGCTGTTCAATATCTGTGCCATAAACATTCCCTCCATTTCTCTGTACACTGCAAATAATATACATCAGTGAAATTTAATTAAAGGCATGGAGAAAACACTTAGATGGACTTTTTTTTTTTTTTTTTTTTTTTTTTTTTTTTTTTTTTTTTGCCCTCTTGTTCTCACAGAAGTTCACCTTGTGAGCCTCCTTTTATAATTAATATGTTTTGAAATAATGGCATTTTATCTTACTGAATATACCCTTGCTCCCTTATTTCTGCAATTTCAAGTCATTTTTCTTCAAAGGTCTTGCCTGAGTTAACTGAAAGTTTATGGCACAGTGTATTAGCTTTTCTCCATTTCTTCAATTTGGAAACTTTGTAGACACTTGTAAAACAATCTGAGTACTAGAACCCTTTGAGCATTTTTTTCCTGAAATTTTTTCTCATTGTATTTTTTTCTCTCATAAGTTTTGGTGGAGTATATTGTATATTTATTATTAAAATGACTATCACTTCAGTCTTCTTAAAGCAACCTTAAAAGTTAAGAGAGATGTGGTATATGCACTTGGGAGGCAAAGAGACGAGGTATCAAAACCAACCAGCCAACCAACCAATCACGTCCTTTATATTCTGGGCATTCCAAGATAAAGAGAGTTAAAAGATTTCATCTACTTCTGTAATGAAGGTCATTGCATTCAAGGGTTAAGGTCCATTTGTTTGTTTACCTTGGTGTTGAGTGATTTGTCTTTTGTATATTTCAATACAGAGTATCTCTCAGCAGCTGCCACCCTGACTAATACCCAGGCATCCAGCCTGAGATTCCCCCGGAGCTGGGCTTGCTACAGTGTTCCGCCTTTCAGACATTCTTCAATGTTACTAGTCAAGGCTACCGCTGCTTAAAGAGAAAATTAATAGCACTGTTGATTTCTTTTTCTTTTTCCGCCCTTATTAAAAAGTGTTATGAACCCTTCTTCCCACCATCCTTTAAAAACTCAGCACTGTTGACTCCGTGGCTAATTTCTCAGAGGCAGAGTCTGTCTTAGGTGTCCACAGCAGGATTAACACATCCTTGTATAGCACAGGCCAGTCAATCAAATACTTGTTGGGTGAACAGTCCTATGTGGTCCATTTCTGAGGATAAAAGCATGTCTATAAAGCAGCTGGAAGAATCTTGTAAAAATAAAACAAGAACTGTTCCTATGGTTTTATCTTCTGTCTGATAACTCCTGTTAAATACTCCTAAGGGCAAAACAGATATTTGTTGTAAATATGGAAAGGTAGACCAACTCTCAGTGTGTGTAGGTTACACCCAGGAACTTCCTTTTGCTTCTGAAAGGAGGAAGTTCTACATCTAAGAGGAATAATAAAGTGCAAAGACCCCCCCCACCAAAAAAAGATACACAGCTTAAAGTATTCGCCTTGTTTCCAAACTAATCAGTGGGAACAGCTGGAGATCTTTAATGACTCCAGCTGTACAATGCTTCCTGATTTTAAAATCAGAAGTAATAATGTGAGGTCATGTGCTTATTCCGTGCTGTAAACTGGTGACCAGGGGTGTGATGGTAACACAGTTATGCTGCTGTCTCTTACCCAGAAACGGTTCACCTCACTGTGTGCTCCGGAGTCCCCCTCAGTTCCAGTCGGCCACAGGTCTTGATGAGTTCTCAAAGAACACATGCGGTTATTAATGAAGGAATGACACAGTACAGAGGTAGTCAGGCTAGCTCTGGTTTTAGGATCCATACAGAAGAGGGGTCTCCTCCACCCTCAGCTTGGGGCTGGGAGCCGCTGCCTCACTCAAACCTGTAGGGAATCCAGGCCTTCTGAATCAATGCCTTCTCTCACGGTTTGCGTTTGATTGTCCCTAAAGTGTTCGTTCCGCTGAACACTTAGTAGGACTTACTGTGTTGGAAGTAACTAAGTTTCATGCAGTGTAAACATGGGAGGAATAGATGAATGGCTTTTAAGGTTAGGTAGGTAGTATGCAGACAATAAAAACTTTACCTTCTTACTGATCTCAACTGTTTGACGTACTCTCGGTTACTGATCCTTAGTGGACCTCATGCGAGTGTCATTGTCTGTGGTTAGCTGGTCAACATCAAGAGAAAGCCTATGAGCCAGGGCCCTGGAGCTCAGCAATTCCTCCACTGCAGGTGCTTGATGCAAATGTACTTCTCACAATTCCCTTCAGTGTCTCTAGGAGGTGGTTTTTAGGCCTTGCACTACATTTAACTAAAGAAACTCATCTAGCGTTTTTTTGTTTTTGTTTTTGTTTTAGTTAATTTAATGATTACTGGCTTAATGAGCCTGCGGTTCCATGTCAAATGACCTGTTAGATCCGTCATAAGAGCCCGGGTGTTTTCCTCACAGTCTGTCACTGCCCACATAAACGATGCGGGCTCACTGTCCGGTGGTCATATGCTGAGGGGCCTGAAATGAGTGAACTCATTAACTACATTTGCAAAATGCATTCTTCTCGCTGTCCACAGTGATGTAATCCTTGTTTCTTTATCCGTTCAAACAGCTAAATGTTATTTTCCTGGTGATCACGCTGTGCAAAATGGTGAAACATTCGAACACTTTGAAACCAGATTCTAGCAGGTTGGAAAACATTAAGTAAGTATTTTGTATTTGAACTGTTATACTTGATGAGCTCAGTAAAAGATATTCTCCACAGGGAACGCAGGCATGTCTGCCTTCTGGCAACTGTAGAAGGGATTCTGAATGAAATTTTACTGATCAAGGTTCCTTTTCCCCGTGACCACATTGCGGGCATTGGTCCAGAAGTAGATAGTTTCTGAGTTGATCTATAGCGGAGACATTGTTTCTGTGGCTTCGTGGAAATTTCATGTCACTGTAGTGATTTTATTTGAATTTAAAATGTGATTCCAAACGATGGTCCTCTTTGCATGGCTGATATGATTATATTAAGTTTGTTTTGTTAAATGACTTTTTGATTTAAGAATTCTGAGCAGTTTCTCCTCCTAATCCTGTTTTCCTAAGAATTTACTCTATTACTATTGTTATCTTGAAGATTATCTGTTGTTTTCATGCTAATTAAACAGTGTTTACTTTGTCTCAATGTTGAATAAAATCCGAAACATTCTATTTGTGAAAAATGCTATCTAATTAACCCAAAATTAATAGCTGTTTATTCATCAAATCAGCTATGGAAGCATTTTCAGACTTATTTTTAAAATGTGACTCTTGACGTGGGGATTCAAGGGTACATTAAAGTTGGATATGCCAAGATTGTAAAAATACTATTTTTAATGTTAAAAAATGGCAGATCTATAGTAAGGGTAATTTTTTTAATTGGATATTTTTAATAGGTTAGTATCAGCTTCATTGCATGTTGCATGGTAAGAGAGAGAGAGCTAATCGCTAGCGTCTCTCTCTTTTCTCCCCTTTCCTCTTTCTGTCTTCTCACCTATACCAGTAATTACCGTGTTTGTGATGGCTACTATAATACGGACTTACCTGGGTAAGACAGAACCCTACATTAACAAACTTCTTACGGCATGATTTATATAATTTTTTTTTGTTTTTTTGCAAATCCGTCAGTATCATGAATTGCTCTTAATTTTTATGGTTAATTTGGAGTATCTAATTTGCTCTGGTACCCTTATACTATGATGTGCCTTTATTTTTTTTTTTTTTTTTAATTGCTTGCCTCTGCACTTTGACCTCCTTACTTTTGACTAATTTATAAAATATATAAATGATTTCTTACTACTTTCTATTTTAATTCTGCCTAATAATTTTGTTTCTCTTTTCTGCTTATGATGCTTTCTAGCTATGAAGATAATAAGCCATTTATCAAGTAAGATCATTAGTTAGACATGGAATGCAATGACTCTAAGCCCTTCTCATTCCGCCCCGTTTTCTGCAATTCTTTTCGCCTTAAGCTATTCATGATGAGATCTCTGCCAGAATATTTTATTTTGAAGTTTTATTTCGAAGTGTGTGGTTTTTTTTGTTGTTTTTTTTTTTTTTTTTTTTTTTTTTGTTTTGTTTTTTGTTTTTATCTCATTTCAGCTAGGTCTTTCCATAAGCTCATTGTAACTTCTAGGCTCACCTCTGACTAGTTTATTAGAGTCTGAAGTTTAGGCTTTCTGTGATTATCTGCCATTTAACCTTTTCTGTGGGTGTGTCACATTATCCGATATCATATGCATACACCACAGGAAGAAAAATATAGGAGTGAACTAATTAAGGGCTCCTTATTTTCTTCCACTAAAATTCACATGAAAGGCAAATAAAGCCACGGGGGATATTTTACACCTTGCATTTTAATATAGTTTTGATACCTGTTCATTCTGAAGCGAGAAAAGGCCAAACCTGCTGTTGCTGTGCTCACAGGAAGCTGCAGTACTAAATGCTCTTCTTTCTTAATCAATGGAAGGTTAAAGCCAAAAGCTGTTGAATTTGGGTGAACATAGAGCAAGTCAACCTCTACTACTGAGTCGTTACTAAATGAGAAATAAGTGTGGCTCCCCTCGTTGAACCTGTTTAAAATAAAACAAAAGAAAACAATCCACTTTCTTTTTCCAGGTCTTGGGTGCTTGGCGCGTTTGCCCTGCTGTGTCTCCTGGGCCTAAACTGGTCCTTTGGGTTGCTTTTTATTAACAAGGAGACTGTTGTCATGGCCTATCTCTTCACCGCCTTTAATGCTTTCCAGGGACTGTTCATTTTCATCTTCCACTGTGCTCTTCAAAAGAAAGTAAGTAAAGGGCACCTGGGGGAGAGGCTCAGTGCACTTGGCCTTTGACTTGAAAATGGGTCTAGAGACGATTTCTCCTGAAGCTGCCTTGTTCGTAAACAGAGCCAGGCTTCAGTTGTCTGCAACACCTGTCTAGAAACATAAGCATCCACACAGAGTTGCATAGCAACAGTCATCTTTTGAATCTCTGTTTGGAACTACAGCAAGCTAGACACTTATGTTAAGAGTCCTTCACTTGTGGAAGAATTTGTGAAATACCTGTGCATGGGTAAAAGCTTACACACACACACACACACACACACTCACTCACCACAATACAAGGTTAACTTCAGTTTTAGCTCACTGACAAGAATGCAGTGGTCCAAAAGGAAAATGAATCCAAGGACAAATAGCATTAATTTTTAAAGACCCACACATGCAAAAGATTAATATTGATGTTGCCTTTTGAGAGATCTAAACCCACGATAGTTCAGTGCTTCACCTCTGACTATTGTGTCCTGATTTCATGCACGTGAAGTGGAGTCAGCAAAAAAGAAAGAGAGAGAGAGAGAGAGAGAGAGAGAGAGAGAGAGAGAGAGAGAGAGAGAGAGAAAGAGAGAAAGAAAGTTGAGGATGAAAACCATGAATCTGTAGCTAGGACCAAGGAAAGGAAACACTTAGCTGCCATTTAAGTTTTGAATGTCTACACCTCTCACCGGAACCACCCTTCCTTCATGTCTGATGGAGTCATTTGCTTCTGTTATTACTAGTTGGTCACTAAATTGAACAGAGAAAGAGAACGGTGAAAGTGAACACTATTAAGTTTTCAGCCCTGACGAGATGATGGTGTTGTTACTTCCATTGGTTTTGAATAAGCTGTAATTTTGAGATAATGATGGTGGAACGTGAAAATACTGACAGATAATGTACAGTCCTAGCAATATAGGCATTAGGCAAAACCAACAGTGGAGGGTGTTATTTGGATGAAATTCCATTCTGATTGCCATTGTCTTGGCTATTCAGCCTTTCAGAGCAACTAAGAGCTGTTACGTGTGCAGAAAATTTTCCTAAGGTATCCTGGGTTTTAATAGCAATGGACTTTAAAATCTTAAAAACGGTCCAGGGATACCCTTGATAACCACCGTCTTTCTGGGTAATGACATACCATGTAAGTGAGCATCCAGCACAAAGCATACTGTCACAGACTGGTCATTGCCCAAAGGCCACGCCCACCACCTTTGACGTAAAGCTCAGCCTTAGCCCCTGGAGCCCGAGGAGATGGCTTCTTCCTATATCTGGGACCCTTGAGCATGAAGGGTTCACTGTTTTTATGTTAATGGCATTTGGAAAGTATCACGTGTCCTGCCCTTCTTCTGAACATGGCCTACAGTCTTACATGTATGTGTCTCGGTGGGTGTCGCCATGATAGGTTCTTAAGGATATGACATAAAAATGGTTAAGTTGAAAAAAGTAAAATAAAATAAAAGCTTTGTTTTTATGTTCGGATGGGCACAGTAGGGCCCAGGAAATGTGTTGAAAGGACAATGCTGTTCATGTTTGTCCTAATATGTGTCACCTTCTCCTGAACTGAGAAGGTGACAGTGCAGTTGTGCTTAGAGAGTGGCATTGATTTTCTAATTTTGGAAGGAAGTAACAGATTAAACCTGAGGAGGGATAGCCTCAAGTCTTCTATAAGCTACTGAAAAAGATTCTTGTTTTGTCTTCAACTTTCCCATGTCTATCTTAATGTCAAAATCTAACTTTAATGGACAAAAACCATGTTAATCCACCAGTATAATGATACACCCCGCCTGCAACAGTCCCTTGTGCCACCATTCCCCACTTTTGTACCGCTCACAGCTCACAAAAGAGGCCCATCTCAGTGGCTTGGGTCTCACAGATTGATTGAAGGTTAAGCCAAACTTCCTTTTAGTCTAGTCGACGCTGGCATCTAATGGCGTGCTCCAGTGTTAGGGAACTAACAGATGACTAAGAGGTTGCCCTAAGATGGAGGCGCACATCAGTACCTGTGCACTAGCAGAGTGCAGCAGCCCCGTGCGCTCCACAGACGCCAAATCAGACCTTATCATTGTTTTTGCCAAAATAATAGTTACTATTCCAGATAGAACAGACCTTTACCACGTCCCGTGTAATCAGAATTTGCATAGTAGTTGGAGACTTCAAAGCACCTGCAGATGAAACCTTAAAGCCACCACCAGCCTGTCCTCAGAACGGAGCTTACTTTAGTGACTAATACGTCGGCACCTTGCATTGAACCTCATGGCGTTAAGCTTGTCTTCTTTACGGAAGCTTAGTCTTTGTTGGTTGTCTTCATTGCTTAATGAGAGAGCGCGGGAGAAGGGGGTTGCTCACATCAGTCCCCTGTCTTGTGCTTACCTAATCCAGGTACGGAAAGAGTACGGCAAATGCTTCAGACACTGGTACTGCTGTGGCGGCCTCCCGACCGAGAGCCCGCACAGCTCTGTGAAGGCGTCGACCTCCCGTACCAGTGCTCGGTACTCCTCTGGTACACAGGTAACCAAGGGCTCGACAGCGCCTTTAATTAACCTTATTTATAGAAAGCCCGCAGAGACACGTTCTGTTTAAACACACTAATTGTTTCCTGCCTGTCCTCATGTAGGTAGTAAGTACTCCCTTTTTTTTTATGATTTTGGTTTCATGCTCTTCTTAAATATGTAGTCCAGATGTTGAGGTACGAGCATCCTTTATTCATATTCCCAGGTCATCTGGGGACAGTTTTTAGTAGACAAGACACACATTCATTTAGTAATTCTCCACTTTAAACGAGGCCATAAAGACACAGGTAAGAAAGGAAGGTGAGGCTTAGGTGTGGTGATGCAGCCCCATCATCCCGGCCCTAGGGAGTGGAGGCTGAAGACTCATGAGCATCCTTGGCTTCAGATTGAGTTGCAGCCAGATTGGCCTACATAAAGCCTGTGTGGATTAAGGAGGTAAACAAACAGACCCACACAAGGTGTTTAGCTAAAGGGTACACAGCCTGTAGTAGAGGAACAGAGCGGTATTGCTGTCCTCATTTTCTGGACCACCAACAAAGGATGCTGTTAAAAGGCCCAAACTCCAGTCCTGTGGTAATGATTCGGGGTGGATCAATGTGTTGTCAGTGGGGACAACATAGGAATCGAAGTCACCATGCTTCTCTTCCTCTTCCATGTTGACAGAGCCGTATAAGAAGGATGTGGAATGACACCGTGCGGAAGCAGTCTGAATCGTCTTTTATCTCAGGTGACATCAATAGCACTTCTACCCTTAATCAAGGTCAGTTATGGGGGAATCGAGGGGACAGCGTGAAGGTTGTGCTTGTGCGAGCTTAGACTGAGGGAATCCAGGGGACAGCGTGATACAGCCCGAAGGTTGTGCTTGTGGGAGCTTAGACTGTCTCTAGAGGAGCCCCTCTTCTTTCCTGTGGGTTTAGATCCCCAGTTATTAGACTTATAGCATCAGTCATCAAAGTATGTATAGATTTATATTATTTCCATAAGGCAGTAGAAGAAAGTATAATTTAAAGCTCCACATTAACAGAACATGGGTGGAAAAATGAGTTGTTAAAAAGGTACCTTGTTACAGAGCAAAATGTTTCTCTGATTAGTGCACACACCTGTCCTCTCTAAGGCATCTGTGCAAGTTTAGGTGCTTCTAGAAGTAACTATTATTTATGTAAAATGGCGCCAATTCACATTGAAGATTTACATAGTTTTGGCAAAAGAGCCTCTATTTTATATTCCTAAAGTAAATCTTAAGTGGTAAAACATTTGTAGTATGTTAAGATGCATGGAAGTCTATAAGCCAAGTTCTCCCATAGAGTTCCGTGTATTAAGTATAACCGACTTAGATTTGTAAGACAAACCATTTTAGTTCCTAAAGGATAAAGGTCAGACATGTAGGAGCCTAGGAAGATCAAGGCATAAATTTGAAGACCACGGGTTCTTCCAAGTAGAATTTAGGACATTTCAGTTGAGTATGGAGACTTTGCATTGTCTTAAGTTCTGATTCGAGCTGTGATATAACCACCGCTGTTATGACGAGGTTCAGCTGTGTGTGGAAAGGCTTTTTGTATGACGTCCGTCCCAGCCTGATTTAACCTCATGTAGCAGTTACAGTGAGTGAAGTCTCTGTTGCACCTTTGCCTGGCGTCACCCTAATTCTGTTAACGTGATTGTCACATAGGAAAGTCTTAGACTCACTTCTGAAACCTGGCAAATGAGAATTCAGCAGAAACATCCTTGTCCTGGTCTAATAATTCTTGTGCCTCCCCCCCGTCCCCAGCAGCATGCGTGCTTTTGCCTTTAATAAGTGCAGCCTTTTGCAGTTTGTTGTCCTTCTTACATGTCTGTGGAAGCTGCTCTCCCCCCCGCTTGTGTGCAAGTCAGTATTAACACAGATGTTTTCATGAGGGACGGTCCTACACCTGTAAGTCTGAAAGCCTGAGATTCCCTCTGCTGGGCCTTGGTGGTTAGGGTTTTAATATTAAGCAGTAGCATCATGAAGCATAATGTTGATCTCCATGCATTTAATTGCCATTTTTGTTTAACAGTGATTTTTGTATAAATTAGTAAATGTCATTCTCAGCAGGTGTTTACTTGGGAGACTTAGAAAGCACCGGTGAATTACCAGATTTAAGTTCCCCCTCTCCTCCAAATTAGTAGTTCAAATAGAGTCAGGGAAACTCCAGCGGCCTTCCCATTGCCAGCCCTGCCCACTGCCCGAGAATGAACTAAAAATACTGCAACTGTAACCCTGAAACAAGCACTGATGGATTCTTTCTCTGTTTCTTTGCTTTAGGAATGACTGGCAATTACCTACTAACAAACCCTCTTCTTCGACCCCACGGCACTAACAACCCCTATAACACATTGCTCGCTGAAACAGTTGTATGTAATGCCCCTTCAGCTCCTGTGTTTAACTCACCAGGTGTGCTTACACTTACAAATGAAACTGTCTTTCTGTGCTGCTAAACAGAGCTCTGAGGTGATTTCTAAAGTGACTCAGGGCCGTATATTTATTATTTTTCCGTCTTTACTTTCTCAGATTAGAGAGTGCTAGGCTTATAAAACTGCACTATATTATAGTAGCTCAGTCGAGATAGGTTTGCAGTAATTGTCCATGTTTTTGACGCAGGTGGCATAAATCTTAATATATTATTACAGGACTGACATCACATGGTCCGAGAGCCCATCTTCAAGATTTATATCATTTAGAGGTATCCTATCTATATAATATAATATATTGTTCAGTTGACTCTAAACCTTGCTGACAAATTTTGCTTCTGGAATGAGCTAGCTAAAGCTAATCTGGATGACCGGGTGTAGAGAGCTACACCAGGCGTTATCAACAGAATCGAACTATAGTATAGTGCAGCTTTATGTAGTTTTCCTGTTTTGTAAGAAACTTGGGGGTACAGGAGTTACCAAGTCAGTCTGTACCCGTGGCTTTTAGTAGGGGGAGGGGGGAGGTTTCACTCACCTGTCCTGTTGACCATATTTACTAGCTTATTAAGAAGCCTCTTTAAGAGCAATTTTTCAGATCTTGGTAAATTTTAACATCTGGCTAAACCTAGCTTACCATACTTGTGAATTACAGCTGCAATGAAATTAAAGAGAGAATGTTGTTTCCGGTTTGTCTGTTGTTTCTGTTCCCCTTGCGATTCCTTGTTGACGTAACTGCAGCTTCTCTTCTCCTTTTCTCGTCCTTGCTCTCTCCATGCTCTCCTCTAGCAACCTACAGAGAGACAAGTATGGGAGTCAAACTTAACTTTGCCTATCAAATGTAAATTTTTTCAGCATGATTTTTTAACGGGCACAATTAAAACGTACCTAGCAGTCATGAAGTAGACTCAGCGGGCAAGTGGTTCACAATTTGCAACAAAAATGTTACGGGCAAGTGGTTCACAATTTGCAACAACAACAACAACAATTAAAAAAAAGTTATCAAATTCCAACAGTGCATCTCTGCATACTGGCTTTCATTAGTCCTAGAAGTCCGCAGCACATGCTGTCCACAGTGAAGTCTGCAATGCTGAAATAATTTGCTCTCGAAAGCCTCAAGTACTGTCAGGCAAAAAGCTTACTAATTGACTTATCATTTCTGCATTCCCACAGTAATCTTGCTACAGGCTATGCAGAGCCTTCAAGTGAATTCCCTGAGCATGGGCAGAAAGAGATGCCTCTTCAAACCCAGAGAGGTCTTAAATCTGCAGTATATCATAGAAAACACCTTTGGAGTTCCGCCCAGCATGTTATCATATTACACTTTGGAGGCCATGATAAAAAGGAAAGAAAGCAAAACGTTTGACCCTCACTCGTTGCCGGGGAAAATGAATTCTGGCACCTTAGCCGTGCAACAGCCTAAGAGTGCCCAGCGTGTTCTCACAATGGCCTTGATAAGAGTGTGGTGCATACCCACTTATTGGAGGGACCCTAATCAAGTCAATTGAGGAAGCCCTTATCGATAACAATCGTAGCGCATGGAGGGAGCCATAATCGGAAAGGCGGCTTTTCCCAGTGCAGAGATTGAGTCTTTATAACACAGTGAGTGACAGGCCATTGCTTGTCCTGTGTTTCCGTTGGGGCTAATGCTGGCCCGTCCGTCAGTACTGGTCATGAAGTTCATCCCACTCAGAGACATGGGTTTTTTTGAAGGACGTTGAGTTTTCTAAGATATCTGCAGCTTTAAGAGTGATCACTAAGAGAGCGTGCCCCTCCTCCTTTTAAGAGAGCGGGGCTTTCCTGACCCTCTCCAAGCCTTGCATACAATGCAGCAGCCTCACAGTGGCCAGTCTCATTCCGTGCCTCATGCCTCTCTGTTGATTTGATTTTGGTTTCTTTGTTTGCTGTTGTTTTGTTTTGTGTTGTTTTTATAGTTTTCTCTTCAGACCTCTCTGCAGACAGATGATTTCCTTCCCTCCTTTAGGACTCTGAGGTTGATGAACCTAACTTCCCCTCCTGTGGATCATTTCATTTCTTCTCACTCTGTCCCATTTGCTCCACAGTCACTGTGACGTCTTAGTTTACATGTTTCGGTGTCTGTTGAGAATGCAACTCCGATTCAACTCCCGCATGTTCTCACCGTCTGCTTTCCTCCTGGATCTCTCTTCATGTGTCAAGCAGATGTATCCAAACCCTCATTCTCTTAGAAATAATAATAATTAAAAATATGTGTATTAGCCAAGGCCAACACCTTCTCCCATCCCACGGTTAATATCGCCTCTTGGTTTAATTTCTGTGGCCCATACTTAGGCACCCTCTAACATCTCTGCATCTACCCTCCATGCCTACGGTATCTCTGGGCCAGTCTTGCATTTGGTACTGTCACTGTGACTGATGCAGTCTGCAGGGCTGAGGCCAACTCTGACCTCGAGAAGCCCAAGGCCATTGCTGGGAAACATACCATAAAGTAGCAAGAACAACAAGCCCTCGATGAAAAGTCAAGGCTGCTTTTGCTGGGAATCTAATTTGTTGAACCCTTGCTCTGACTAAGTTGCTGAAGCTTAGAAATTCTTCATCATGTTATAATAAACCATTTTACTTTCTTTTATATATCAGCTACTCTTAGGCCAGATAGCCTGAGCAGACAGACATGATGTGAGTTATGCAGAGTGAGTCACCCCACCTGCTGTCTGTTGTGTTGTTGGATGGTGTTTGTGGACCCTGGTCCTGTCAGTATGAAAGATGCCTGACTCTGTTCCACATGAATTCCTTGTATCTGTCCATTTTTTTTCCTCATTCCCTTTTTTGGTTTAACTTCATCTCCAGAAAAAGGAAATGTTAGATCGTTGTTTAAAAGTTGCTTGCTAGTTCTGTGGGTTTCTGTTGGACATTGCCTTTTTGCTTTCTGTTATGTGGCTTGTTCCTTTTTAATTTAGTGTTGTTTAGGACAAATTCTGTTGATTTTATTTTATGAACCATGGTCTCATACTTTAAAAACGTAAACGTCACTAACGGATTGCTTTGCATTAACTATGCAAGGGCATGGAGCGAAGTCTTGTTTGTAAACCTGTCAAAATTGGACCAAAACCTGATTGATGAACTACGGTGTCCCCCAAATTGATAAAAGTACTATCCTGTATGCCATTTTCCCTCCCTGGAAAACAGTGTCATTTTTATAACACTTCTTCCTGTGATCTAAAGGTTGCAACTGTTTACCGTGGGGAATGCGGAAAGCCTGGCACTGTTGGAGTGTTAGGTGTCAAATTCAACTTTGTCCTGAACGACATTAAAAACGTTTTGTATAGGAAAAGTGAAGTTTCTGGAGGAAGGCGCAGAGGCAGTAACGGTAACCCCACCCTTTTCTGTTGCAGGACATTCACTGAACAGTGCCCGGGACACAAGCGCCATGGATACTCTACCGCTAAATGGTAACTTCAACAACAGCTATTCACTGCGCAAGGCGGACTACCACGACGGCGTGCAGGTCGTGGACTGTGGACTAAGTCTGAACGACACCGCGTTTGAGAAAATGATCATTTCAGAGTTAGTGCACAACAATCTCCGCGGGGTCAACAAATCCCACAACCTGGAGCTCAAGCTTCCGGTTAAGCCCGTGATTGGCGGCAGCAGCAGTGAAGATGACGCGATTGTGGCTGACGCCTCATCTTTGATGCATGGTGACAACCCAGGGCTGGAGTTCCGCCACAAAGAGCTGGAGGCACCGCTCATCCCTCAGCGGACTCACTCGCTTCTGTACCAGCCCCAGAAGAAAGTGAAGCCAGAGGCGACCGACAGCTACGTGTCCCAGCTGACGGCCGAGGCTGACGATCACCTCCAGTCCCCCAACAGAGACTCTCTGTACACGAGCATGCCCAACCTCAGAGACTCTCCCTACCCGGAGAGCAGCCCGGACATGGCAGAGGACCTGTCTCCTTCCAGGAGGAGTGAGAACGAGGACATTTACTATAAAAGTATGCCCAATCTGGGATCTGGCCGCCAGCTTCAGATCTGCTACCAGATCAGCAGAGGCAACAGCGATGGTTACATCATCCCCATTAACAAAGAAGGGTGCATCCCAGAGGGGGATGTCAGGGAAGGACAGATGCAGCTGGTAACGAGTCTTTAATAGTACGGCTAAGGAATTCCTAGGGCCACTCGCAAGTATTAATTGATAAGGACGCTGTCCTCGGGCCTTACAGCTCCCTCCAACTCGGCCAGAAGGATCGCTTGCTGGCCCGTGGTTCTCCACTGTAGGAAAACAAAATAGACTGAACCTCGCAGTTCTGTGAATTTTTATAAAACATGCAAAAACTTTGTATATACACAGAGTATACTAAATTGAATTATTTGTTACAAAGGAAAAAAAAAAAAGAAATGCCAACCAGGTATTTTACGTTTCTGCTGCTGTGTAGAGAGATTGTAAGACAAACGAGAGACCCTCCCAGCCATGGTATCACGGCAGTTGGTGAACTAAGTCTGTAAATAGGGCCCTACCATTTTTTTTTTTTTTTGTAGGCCTGCATTGTATTATATACAAGACGTAGGCTTTAAGATCCTGTGGGACAACTTGACTGTATCTTACTTTTCCTGATGAGACTTGGAAAAGCAGGAGAGAGATTCTGCTCCCGTTTGCACTTCCCTGCAAACCTCTTACATTAAGGCAACAATTGAAACCATGTTTAACCAGTAGCAATCAAACCACAGGCCTTATTTCACGTTTCCTCAACTGTACAATGAACTGTTCTCATGAAAAAGAAAATGGCTAAAGAAATTATATTTTGTTCTATTGCTAGGGTCAAATAAATACATTTGTGTCCAACTAAGATATCATTAAAATAATTTTAAAAGAGTTTGGAGAAAATATTGTGTCGAGCTCTTGGTTGCACAAAATAGGTAATGTTTTTCCTTCCGCCCGTCATGGTGAGTCCTGCCCGCCTTTGTTGATTTCCCACTGTAGACGGTATCTGCATTGACCGCTTAGTCCCCTTTCTTACATTTAAATTTCTTATTGCCAAAAGAGTGTGTTTTATGGGGGAGAAGACTCTTTGAAGTCCTGCCATGCCTTGCACAAATGTGGGGAAATCTGGAAGTCTTGAGTCAACCCTCTGTTGATTCTGGAACAGAGGGCAAAGGGGTCACGGGGCACTTCTCACAAACTTTCTAGTGAATAAAAGGTGCCTATTCTTTTTTAAAAAATAAAAATAAAATAAAATAAAACAGAACTATTACTCTTCCATATTCCTTCTGCCTATATTTAGTAATTAATTTATTTTATGGTAAAGTTCTAATGACATGTAAATTGTCTCAGCAAAGCTCTGCTCTTCTTCCAAGCCCTTTGTGTAAAGCTGTTAATAACGAACCTATCACTAATATCCAGTGTAAAGTTTAACACGGTTTGACAGTAAATAAATGTGAATTTTTTCAAGTAGTAATGTGCACTTTCATGTATATGTTAAGCAGTTGACTCAACCAAGGTGGTCCTTTCCAATCCCATCTCCCCTCAGACTGTAACCATAGTTACGTGAAAGAATGCAAGCAAATTTGCCTGCTTCGCCTTTGCAGTGAGAAGAATAGATTTGTATCCTAATTATCTCTCATACAGACCAAAAAATATGTAAAACGAGTTGTAGCGGGAGCTAAAATGTTGTTAAATAAATGAAGGATTATAATTCTAACACTAAATTTGGACAGAAAAACACACCTGATTTTTTTTCCCTCAACAATAGGTTTCTAAGTATTGTGCAAAGGATAGATTCCCGAAGCAGATGCTCCCTGTTTATGAATCGTTAAAAATAGACTGCTCGGAAAGGCAGGGTCCTGAGTGACGGAAAACTCTTACTCCGGATGCACAATTTACAAAGAACTTGGCACAGCCGGATCTTCCGGTGTGTGATGTAAGCATCTCTACCTGTGTCTTCCCAAGCTTGCCCTCCTCGGATGCTTCTCCGAGCCTTCGCTTTACATGGACACGATGGGACATGCCCGTGGGATTTTAAAAGGCTATTTCTTTAGAAATATTTATTAGTTTATGTGTGTGAGTGTTTTGTCTGTATCACACACACCTACTGAACTCAGAAGCCAGAAAAGGGTACCGGATCACTGGAAACCACAGTCACAGACAGCTCTGAGCTGCCATGTGGGTGCAGAGAATCAAACCAGAGTCCTATGTAAGAGCATCTGAACTGCTGAGCCGTAAGAGAAATAATTCCCAAAACTTGTATTCACATAGCTCCTGGACAACACAGTACACCCTAGAGATGTTTGAGGACAAGCCATACGGTCACGTGTCATCGGTATCCAAGTGGAAACTGACTTTGTCAGAGGCTCAGTATCCGGGTTTCACCATCTTCTGACAAAGGTTGCATAGGATTTGATGCCCAGAGTTTATGAACCATTTTGCTGAGACGGGATTGTAAAAGTAGGCGATGGTGTTTCAGCCTTTGCGTTTTTTTTTTTCCCCAGAGTCTCAAAATCCACACTAATTTTTGTGAATAAATTAGATAGGGTCAGCCTGCTTCCATCGAGAATTAAGGAAAAAAAAAAAAAACAGTAAGAAAAAGAAAGGTCGTGTGGACTACATTCTTCCCACTTGTTTCTCTCCCAAGTCAGGTCTCAGAACTCTGACTGAGAAGCAGTACTTTCTCTCGCAGTGGCTAGTGGCCTGTCTAGAAAAAACATTTTTCACTAGTCTTTACCCCAGACGGTACAATTCAGAAATTCACTCACCTTTGCTGCCAGAATGTTTTCAAAACAAACTGAAAGGAATGTGTGTTGCTTTCAGTCCCCTATAGGATTCCTCCTAGCACAAGATAACTTTTAAGTTGAAAATTAATTAGGACTAAATTACAAATGAGTGCACACACATGCATGGGTCTGCGTGCACACGTGTGCGCACGCCCTCTTACATGTTGCATGTATGACCTTGTCTCCATGAAGGCACATGTGTCTGTCAGAAGTTAACTTTAAGGTGTCATTCATTACTCTCTCATTTTGAGAATCTCCCTGAACTTGGAGAGAACGGACAGCCAGAGAGTTTTCAGCATCTTTCTGTCATTTGCTCAGCCCTGGGGTTCCAAGCACAGCCGCTCCGTGCTGGGATTCAAACTGAGGTCCTCAGTTCTGTGCAGCAATTGCCTTTTCCGGAGCCAGTGCTCCAGTCCCAAACCTTAAGAAAAAAAAATAGTTTTTTTCAGCCAATGGTGGCTTTTTTTTTTTTTTTTTTTAATTTGTCTACTGCTTGAGTCTACCCAAGTGCTCCTTCCAGGATACACAGTTCTTACATCCCTGGTTGTTGGTCTCAAGAAGTTTATAATGTCCCTTTTCTGTCACTTTCCCTGGAAGTAACTGCTCTTTGGTAAGAAGAATGTTGTCGTCTGTGTATCTTAGATGTGCTTGACAGCAGTTCATCTAGAATCTCTTTTTCTAGAAAAGGGAAAGTCTTGAGTTCTCTCTGTGAAAGAATTTTATAACTAGCTCTACGTTTATGTTCACCTTGATTGCTTTTATAGTCAGATATAAGGAAGCTGATACACATCTTGTAAATACTCTACCAGGTCTGCTCCATTCCTGTTCGTTAGAGGTAGGATGGTAGCCAGTTAAACAGTGATTGTTTTGAGTAAAAACCATCACTGCAGCCCCTCCACCACCACCACCCCCCCCCCCCCCCATAAAACAACCAGGACAAATTCCTTGCCTGTTCTCAAAAAACCAAATTCCATGTGCTTTTTCTTCTGTGGGCAGAGGAAAGATGTTTCATGTATTTAGATGAGAAGAGCAGGAGTGATACTATGTTTCTCTCAATTCAAGTTTAAAAATTCAGGCTTAAGACTGAGCTTTACTCTGCTTCCACGGGTTGGGATGGGTCCAAATATGTGAACTATAAAGTTTTTACCCGTTATAATTTTTCTTAAAAAGAAAAAAGTTGAAAGGATTGCCTCCCAGCAGGATTTCTGGAAGGAAGCCAGCTTGTCTTATTTCTTGACCCTGAAGTTTTCTCTAAGGATGGTTCTCCTCACCACATTTCACAAAGAAAACAGTTCCAGATCACCCCCTTTCTGTCAAATGACTGCGTTCAATCTCAGGCTTCAGCAAGAAAAGTTACTGAGAAGTGGAAAAGAAATAAATGAGATTGGTTCCCAGTGTAATAAACTTAAGATGTTCTGGGTGAGAGTGTCTCCCAGTTACCCTCGCCCATTGCCTTGAGACCTCAAAGCGCACACAGAGCATCCGCATTCAGGTTTGGAAGACTAGGGCTGGGTCTGAGATAAATCATGAAGGTCTTTACTACTGTTCAGAGTGGGAATTTCTGGGTCAGATTGAGTCTCCAAAGGACTAAACACAAGGTTAGATGAGACCACCACCAAGTTGGAAAATGTGAATGTTTGGACGTTAGAGCATCTTCAAGCAACATATGCCTTACCCACATTATTTGTGCATCATTGAGAAGTATTTAGTATTAGTGGGAATGGACAGGTACCCAAAGTTAATCTCAAGATAATGTGGCTAACGACCTGAGCCGGGAAGTCGGGAGAAGCATCTTCCTGTCAAAAACAAAACATGAATGATAACCTTGACATTTCCAGGTAGTGTGTGTGTGTGTGTGTGTGTGTGTGTGTGTGTGTGTATGTATGTGTGTGTATGTGTGATGTGTGTATGTGTGTGATGTGTGTGTATGTGGGTAGGTGGGTGTGTGTGTGGGTGGGTGGGTGTGTGTATGTGTGTCTGTGTATGTGTGATGTGGGGGGGTGTGTGTGTGTATGTGTGGGTGTGTATGTGTGATGTGTGTGTATGTGTGTGTGTATGTGTGGGTGTGTATGTGTGATGTGTGTGTATGTATGTGTGTGTGTATGTGTGATGTGTGGGGTGTGTGTGTGTGTGTGTTCCAATAGACCTCTCCCCAGCTTGCTGGCATATTCCTCCCTCCCCAAAGTCATTGCTGCTCTTCTCTGAAGTCTTGACAGGAAGGGTTTAAAAGCCTATTGTTTTAGACATTTCTCTGAATAGGTTGTGAGATGTCATTATGTATACAGGCTTTAGTGTTACAGATGAGTGTTTGAAGTCACAACTAATACCTAGGAAATCCATGCTGGTGAGTTTACTCTTCACCTGCTATAGGTCTCTCTCTCATACACACACACACACACACACACACACACACACACACAATGCACATCTTTCTAGCTTGTGCCTATTGAAGCTGAAAGACACAAACCTTGTGGAAGTATTTAAGTCATAGTTATCTTAAGAAAGCCAGTGCTGTGAACCTCAGAGACCAGTGATGACTGATCAGCCCCTGCATAGTTTTTCACAAGCATTTTTAAATCATGAGTCAGAATTCGGCTCTTGAAAAAACATTTTAGCATTCCCAGCCACGTGGCTTTCTCATTTGACTCTATTAGGCAAAAAAAAAAAAAAAAAAAAAAGTCTTTGCAGCTCTCTTAAAAGAACTGCAGGGACAAAAATGGAGAAGAGATTGAGAGAAAGGAAATCCAAATTGGGATCCATCTCAGGGGGAGGCTCCAAGGCCTGACACTATTACTGATGCTCTGGCGTGCTTACAGACAGGAGCCTAGCATGGCTGCCCTCTGAGAGGCCCAGGAAGCAGCTGACTAAGTCAGACACAGATACTTACACCCAACCACTGGACAGAAGTTCGGGAACCCTGTGGTTCTAGGACGGAAAGGCTAGAAAAAGTTGAGGAAGCTCAGCAGTCTCAACTAACCTGGACCGCTGAGATCTCTCAGGCACCGAGCCACATGCTGTGTTTTATAAAACGATAAGGGGAGAGAATATGTTTGGTGGAGGTGTAGTCAGGTGTGGGGGAAGGGGTGCCTCAGTGGGCCCATGACAAGGCTTCCCTCCCCCTGAGGGACCAGCCACAAGATGGTATAGAGTTTATTCAGGGCATGGCATGGGGAGGGGAGTTGAGAGGGTGGTAGAGACAGAGAAAGGCATAAGAGTAGAGGAGTAGAGGCCAACCGTGAGCACATGGACGGGGGGGGGGGGGGGGGGAGGAGAATGGAGCAAGAGGGGAAACAGGACAAAAGGACAGAGTAAGAGCCGGGGCAAGAGAAAGGAGGGGCCAAGTAACCCCGTTTATAGTGAGTCAGGCACACCTGGTAACTTGGGTGACTTGCCAGGTAACTATGGGGCGGATCCTAGACAAAATGCTAACCGGACCAACCAGGCATCATACATCATACGGTAGCAAGTCCCAGGCCCCAAACAGATAGCAGAAGGCTGCCTGGCCTGGCCTCAGTGACAGAAGAGGCACCTAACCCTTGAGGCCCACAGGGAGTGGGGAACCCTCGTAGGTGGGATTAGGGGTGGGAGTGGAGACATCCTCTTGGACAGGCGAGGGAGGAGTGGAATGAGGAACTTTTGGAGGGCAGCCCGGGAGGGGGATAAGGACTGGACAGTAAAAAGATTAAAGATAAACAAACAGGCTGACGGGGACCGGAGAGATCCAACGGGAGCAATGACAGGGGTTGTGGACAAGAATAAAGCCTCCCCGGTAGATTTCTGAGGAAGTGCCAATCCTAATGAACAGTCGGTTTTTACTCGAGAACAAAGGCTGTCTGATGTTTAAAAGTTAAACCGAGAAGTCTTGTCGCATCTTGGTATCATGCTGAAACAGGAATACGTTTGCCACCGTGTACCTTACAAGGTGCTGAAGGAGCTGGTGGGCTTCGAGCTACACACTGTGCCTGCTTCCCCAGTCCTCTGAGAGTTCTCACTTCCTACTTTTAAAGAAAAAGGAAGGAAGGAAGGAAGGAAGGAAGAAAGGAAGGAAGGAAGGAAGAAAGGAAGGAAGGAAGGAAGAAAGGAAGGAAGGAAGGAAGGAAGGAAGGAAGAAAGGAAGGAAGGAAGAAAGAAAGGAAGGAAGGAAGGAAGAAAGGAAGGAAGGAAGGAAGGAAGGAAGGAAGTTAGGAAAATTTCTCAAGGACACCTGGCTTGGAATAGCAGCACCCGTTTCAGATGTCTTCTTTGAGTCTGAACATCTGAGCAACATGAATTTGCTTGGAGGTCAGAGAGGATCCCCCTCTCTCATGGTTTGGTCTCTGCCATCAATGTCAGACAAGGTGTCTCCATTGCTTTTGAAACCACAGAGCTGGAAAAGAAAATGAACTGGAGACGGTTTCTGAGGTACAAACTCCTGGTAAAGATAGTCTCAGCTAGAAACAAAACCAAAACCAAAAAAACAAAAAAAAAAAAAAAAAAAAAAAAAAAGAAAAAGAAAAAACCAAAAAAACTAAAATCAAAAAAGAAAAAAAGGAAAAAAAAGAGAAAAACCCAAAAAGCAAAAAATAAAACTAACACAAAAACACTTCCTGGAAGCATATCCATCAATCAAGTTGGAAATCTAAAGTGATGCTGACTATCCTGGTTATTGATTTATCACTTTGGCTATGACTCAGTCAAAAAGTCTCCAGGAAGAAGCTGTCATGTAGGGAAAATATCAGGATTTGAGTCACAGCCTCCAGGTTTTGTTTTCACCTAAGAAAACAATACTGCAGAACCACCTTGCAATGGAGCCAAAGCACACACTCTTTCTCTCACAAGCACAACTAAGATGTTAAAGATTTTATTTATTTATTTATTTACTTATGTATTTATTTCCCTGCACAATCAAGCACTAAAAAACAGCAAAAACCATGTGAAGAAAATCACAGGACCTCAGCTTCCTTCTGCTTCCGTGGTGTTATTTACATTTTCAAAGTTCATTTCATCACTGAGGGTTTTCAAATATTGTCATCTCCCTGTCTTCTCACCGTCTGAACCGAAACTTAAGATTTTGCCTTAAACAAGTGAAATGTTCACTCACATAAGATGTTTCTCAGGGTTCCGCCCCTGTGGCCCTTTGTAACAGACAGTTCTAAGTCCCTGCCAACTAGGTCTTCCCACAGGCTGGGCAATAAATAGGCAGTGCCTGCCACAGGGTTACACTCCCCACCCACCCACACGCACCCCCCAGCCCCAGCCCCTTACCCTTCCTGAGCCTTTTGAGTCCCAGGTTGGATTTGGTCCCGGTCCCTGGGGTCCCTAAGTGTGCTCTGGTGTCAAGGATCTAGAATTTAGAGTGTGCTTACTTAAGCTCAGTTCTCCTCAGCTTTGACCCTGCCCTCCCCTCCCCTCCCCTCCTCCCTCCCCCTCCCCTCCCCCCTCCCCTCTCCTCTTCTCTCTGAGAGCTTCCCAGTAGCCAGTGTGCAACTGGCTCAAGCACCTTGCTTACTCAGGGCTACTTCGGAGGGAAGGTAAGGGTCCAGCTGGAACAGGGGGTTTACTCCCTAGGCTCCAGCTTGGCTGAGCCAGTCAGTAGCTTCTGGCCAGCTGTCCTGGCTGCTGATGGTTTGTTGATGTTCTGACCTCTGTCCCTACTCCGGCCCCTCCCTCTGTTCCTTTCTTCTCATCTATTGCTTTCCAATTTTTGTTTCGTTTTGTTTTCTCCCGATTTTTTTCCTATTACTTTTCTTTTATGACCCTGTTTTGTATATATCATCTTTTTGCTTTATGGTTTAGCCTTTCTTATTCATGTATATATACACATATATTTTTTTCCTGCCTCTATGTTTTTCTAGCTTCATAAACTTTTTTTCAGAACTCCTAAGCATTAGGCGGACACAGCAGCTCTATCTGTAATCCCGGTGCTCAGGAGACTTCCACAGGGAATAATATTTAAGGCCATCCTAGACTATACTAGTATACTAGATTTCTATATATGATAT
This sequence comes from Micromys minutus, assembly GCF_963924665.1. NCBI lineage: Eukaryota > Metazoa > Chordata > Mammalia > Rodentia > Muridae > Micromys > Micromys minutus. Next base: position 79,641,044 of record NC_137973.1, on the reverse strand, counting down.
ATATATATGTAATATATATATAATATATGCTATTTTTAAATTATGAAAATTATAAATTATCATATATTTTATTATTTTTAAATTTTACAAATTATAAAATTGCTTGTGTTTACATTTCTCCCTATTTCTACTTTTGGATAAAAATGTCTCCTCTTCCTGCCCCCCTTACCCACCATTTTATGCCATTTTACACTGCAGCAGCTCAGGTGCCGCATCAGGAGAGGGTATCTTAAACTGTAGCAGCTGTGTTGACTATGGGAAGAATCTCCAGTCACAGAGAGACTGGTAGATTGTCCCTACTGCTGTTCTGACTGACAGCTGTGTCACTTACCATGTGTTGTGTCCTCTTGTGACATCTCTGTGATACTTAGACCTTCCAGTCATTGTCCCCATATCTGATGCAACTTAACTCTAACCCTAACCCTGGTTTGTCTTGTCCCTACAGGTCCTTTTAGAAGGGTCACTTGAGTGTCTTATTTTCTACAGTTCATGGAACATTTATTCTAACTACTTGAGTCAGTTCATGTAAAATGTAGTCAAGCTTTGTGACCGTCAAAAGAAGCACAGCTGAGTTCCTCCATTGGTCCCGCCTCATTCACTGGCCTCTCTTCATATCACTGCCTGACTTCGACTCCCTCAAAAGAGAAAATAGAGGTGCTAGGTGTTGCTTTTTGTGGGGCATTTGACATCGGTTTGGACTCTAAAGCTACAAACCTATACGGAAAACCTTTGATCCTGCAGAAGTGGACTTTGGATGACCTACCCAATATCAGGGCTTTTGCTGAGCGGGCCGGTTTAATTATGCCAACACATTCAGAGTGCGTTAATCTAATATAATAGTGACAACATCGAACATTTATCTAAAACATATATTGTGTTTTAACATAGATTTTTTTAAAAAGCAGAAAATATTCGAATATTCATCCATTTATTTAGTATTTACCTGATTTTAGGGTTCCTTTATATGCTAATTTATTAGCATCGATCACTTAATGAACGGGAGGTATTAGGATCTGTGCAGCTTTGGAATCGCACAGACATGGGCTTAAGCCTCTTCTCTCTTACTTAACCTCTCCTAAATTGTTTCCTCCTCCGGAAAATTGGAATCAGCCTACCTTGCCCAGGGTTGGTCCGAGGATTAGCGGTAATATATGTAAAGAGCCTCAGTGCTCTCTGCCACCAGATAGGCAGTGACTCAGTAGCAGCCTCTTTCATTAGGGAGATATTGTAAGCAGCATAAATACCTCCTGACTTCAAGTCTGAGAAAAATAATCAGGTACCTCCTATGAGCAGTGGCCCACTAGGCTCCTATCTGTAAGGAATACCTTTCCCCCTGTGGTCCAATGGGATGCTCAGTTCTGTGCAGTAATTCGAGTTAACCAAAGAAAAGGAGAGCAGGTCTCAGGGGTCCCTGTAGGATTAATTTAGCTAATTTACAAAATACACGCATGGTCAGCCTTCACCTGAGACCACATCCTCTTCCTCTTGCACAGAATAAAAGAAGCTTTGCCCTGCCCTAGTTATGGTGAGGAACGTCATCTATTGAGCACCTAATTTTTGACTACACTCTTTGAGGACAGCATTGTCTCACTTGTTTTTAAGACTGTCATTCTTGTACCAAGTCTGTAACAAAATACTCCTTGTATTTTATAAGTGAAAACTAGGCTTGACATGGCGGAATAACTTAAAGATAAAAACCCAAGGCAACAGAAAGTCTGAGAACTTTATTACTGCACTTGGACGTCCCAGACAGGAAAGAAAGAAGAGTGTTTATCTGTCTGTCTGTCTCACGGGCTAAACGCAACCTCTTGATCTTTCTGCCTCAATCCCTCAGAGTTAAGGAAAAGCACCTTACTTTTAAAGGTCACTTACTATCCAACAACACAAAGGCTCAGCCCCTTTGAGAACACAGAACCGTTGACTGTCGGAATCCCGAGAAAAGTGTATTACGGAGACAGTGTTGGATCTGGGTTTTGAAGGATAGGTAGGAGTTTTCTGGATGAACCCAGTGCTGAGGAATGTATTAGAGAGATGGGAAAGTACAGGAGAAGCCGCAGGCGGGGTATCTGCCGAGGAAGGGCACAGTAGGATAAGGTCAGGGAGATACCACGGGACAGCCTAAATGGATGCTCTGGAGAGCTCAATTTAAGAGAGTCAGGAGCTGCTGCAGCGTGCCCAGGTCACAGCAATGAAGAAGCAGTGTTAGAACTGGCAAATCCTCTCACATCAGCTTCGAGGGCTCGAGACTCTGGACAGACATCACTGCGAACCGAGGACACAGCTAGTGGTCCTGAGGCAGGACCGAGAATGCGCAGGAGGATCAGAGGCGAGAGGAACATGGAGGGAGCCTCTTACCTTAGTCCCGACTCATTCGGTGAAAGACCCCTCTTCATCCATTCCCGATGGCTGGGAGCAAACTTCTGAGGAGATTTTTTGAGAGGGAAGAGAGTTTTGTTTCAGCCCTTGATCCGGGTGGGTGTCAGAACGCCCCAGCAGGAAGAGTGTGGCGGCCATACCAGCTCCCGTCATGACAACTGTCAGGAAGACCCAGTAGCTGGCCACCTCCCTCTCCCGGCAGTCCGTCAAGGACCCTCCGTCCATGTGATAATAGAGCTACCCACATCAAGAGAGTCCCCTCTGGGAACATCCCAAAAGGACGCGCCCAGAGGCGTTTTCCCAATCCTGTCAAGTTACCAAAACAAAACACCGCCATTAATACTTCTTAAATCTCCTCGATAAGAATATCATATAAAAAGTTTGTGCACCAAGAAACAAATGCTGAAGCCTTCATTTTTGCCTACATTGTAACTGTATAAGCGTGGATGTTGCAATGAAGATCTTAGGTATGGTTTATCAACATTGTGTTCCTGAAATTCACCCTTGCAAGAGTGTGCAGCCACGGTTCTTACCTTTTGTTTGCTGTATAGAGCTCCGCCGATGATATTACTGTACATAATATATTTGTACTTGGATTCCTTTTCTTCTGGCCTTTTAAAAACCAGTCAGCCCAAAACTTCAACAAGTTAGAGACTCAGTCTTCAGCCAAAGAGCTGGGAAGTGCAGTGCCGGGAGTCTGGTCCAGTGTCATCTACTGAAAAGCCTAAAGGACAATGTGACATGAGCTTAATTAGAAATTTGACATGGACTGTAATATTCGATAAATGAATCAAAGATTGGTTATGTTTAGGGAAGATTCATAGCTTCCAACGGGAATGGAGAAGATAGCCTGGCATGCTAATAAACATGTCTCCAGCAGATGCCATAAAACTCCTGGTCACGTATAGGGTACCCTTGCCAGCAGGTTTACCATTGTTCCTTCACTAGCTCTGTGGACGTAGGCAGATGAGGATACTCTGCCATGCTGGTATGACATTTTCTTCCTCCCACACCCTGAGTAAGTAAGCGGGGGAATGATGCTCAAATCCAGGCTTGGAGCTTCAGGTCACCGAACACTACAACCGATGCTGTAATAAGTACTGACCTGGCGAGGACGCTATGAGGGACTGACGTATACAGTACGGGGGCGAACAGTGTAGAAGAGATTTCCGGTTGAGACTCCGGAGAGACACTATTGCAAACAGAGGTCACAGATAATAAAAGAAAAGCCTGGGTCAGGGATGAGGGTAGCATGCGGAAGGATCAGAAATAAAGCAAGGACTGAGGGAGTGAGCTTAGCCAGGCATGGTTGGAATCCCAGAGACATGGATGGGGTAGTCTGAGACATGGATGGGGTAGTCTGAGACATGGATGGGGTAGTCTGAGACATGGATGGGGTAGTCTGAACTCTGTGTAGCTGTCTTTCTGGGTTCTTGCATCCTCTTGAGCATAACAAATGTGGAATCTGCATAAAGGGTGTCCATGTTCAAAACTTTGCTTTACCCTACTCAAGTATTCCCCAGTGATGAGTCTCCTTCACTGCCCCCACCCCCACCCCCACCCCGTGAACTGCGGAAGACTCACAGTCAGTGAGAGATTTTGCCTGCAGTCTTCCATCACTGGCTGCAGTTCGGAACTGAACGGTCTGACTAGGGATCAGGGGTCAGAGCCCCTTCAAGAGGTTATGCGCATAGAGAATAGAATCAGCTGGAGGTTCTGGGAAACTTGACCATGATACCCTGTGCTTTATTCTGTTACTATGACAACACGCTCTGATTACAAACAACTTTGGAAAGGGATTACTGGGCTTACAGTATAAGTCACAGTTTCTCAAGGATGAAGTTGAAACAGGAACCGAAGCAGGAGCTTGCAGCCCAAACCATGGAGGAGCACAGCTTGCTGGCTGGTTTGCAGGTACCTGCTTAGCTATCTTTCTTCTCCAGACCAGGACTTCATGCCCAGGGAAACTGCAGACAAGGAACTGCCAGTGTGTCATCCACAATGACACAGGCCCTTTTTACAACCAAGAAAATCCCCCCCAAACATGCCCAGGCCAGTCTGATCCGGGCAATCCCTTAGCTGAGTCTCTCGTCACAGGCAACTTGTGGACTGTGTCGTTGATTGTTCAACTAACTAGGAACCTCTGGAAGTCACAGATTGTTGGAGGTGTCTGTTGTGGTTGTTGTTTATTTGTTTTGTTTTTCTAGGAAGTCCAAAATCTGACAGAGCACACTTTTTTTTGAAGAAGCCGCCTGTTTAGCTCTGTTATGGTTTGGGCTGCTGTGTCCTCCCGCTCTGTTTCAAGGTGACCCAGTGTTGCCTGTTATTCATCATCACACGCCTGTTCTCATTATCTGCCTCCCTGATTACCGTTCTGCAGGTTGATTGGAACTGTAGTCAAGACATTTGTACATCATAGTTCCTGGACACATCTATATGTTAGCAAATCAAGTATGATTTATCTCTGGAATTATTGGCTAGGGTTGACTTCTTCTTCTCAATGCTTGCTCTCTCTAGCTTGTAATTTTAATTAGCCCTTGCTCCTTGTTCTTCCCCCGACCCCCCAAGAATGGGGCTAGCTGCCGCTCTGGCACTGAGTCTTAGCCTCCGCTAGAATGCTACTCTGAGCTCTGCATTCTGATTTCCTAATCAACTTGGGATGGAGGGTGAAGGATGCAGTCAAATTAAAGTCGCAGCGTGTAGGGAATAGAATGGCTTTTCAGGTTAGGGTGGACTGAACTGCTGTTAGAAATCTGGATTTCAGAGTCTAGCTACATGTATCCACCATGTCCCGTTCTGGCTTGAAATCACTAAGCACTGTCATGGTGTGGGAAGTTGACCCCCAAGTCTGGAGAGTCCCAGAGTCACCTGTCACTTCTGGAGGGAATGACTGGCAGCTGCCATTGCTTGGTGATGTAGCACTGTTTGTTTGAACACCTCAGGTTTCGAGCATGTTATACATGCACTATACCAAGTCTCAGCTCCAGCCCTGATTTTGGCAGCAATTGGTGCCTATACTGCTTTGTTTTCTCTAATCTTGCTTCCTAGAGGCATCAGATTTTTCTCCCAATTTGCTTTTATGCTGAGGGAGGTAGAGAGTGGCTTCCCAGGTAGGCCTATCATTTGGCTGTGGCAAGTGTCTGTACACGAGCAAAGTTCAATTACCTCCTGAATATGTAAAATAATCGTAAGACAAACCTGCTTTGAATTTCTGATTACCCTCTCTTTTCCCCAAGATAATATTGTATTGTTTCTCCAAAGATCTAGTATCTTGAACAAGATAATTATATTTGTACAAAAATGCAAGTCAAATCTCTCCTCTCTGAAAAAAGGAGAGAGCTGCCGATTTCAGAAAGATTTAGGTTCAAATTTAATCACTTTCTCTCTGAACTTCAGGTGAAATTTAATTATCCTGATCTTGACTTAACACCGAGGAACACACAAACAGTGCAGGGAAGAGCAGATAAGAACGGAGCATGTGCTGAAGAGAACAAAGAGCAGAGATAAAGTTTGCAGGATTTAGGAATGTCATTTACGTAGCCAGCTACAGGGCCTCTCTTCCTTTCAAAACAGACAACCGGTACTAAATAATATTGGTTTGCTGTAAATATGAATGTTTATCAATAGCAAGTTGTTGCAGTTTCAATGTTCCTGGACCCATGTTTAACAGGGTGTTGTAAGAAAGATTCACTGTTATGAAGTAAAAGTGTTTGAAATGAAGTACAGTATCCCTGAGGCTTTGTATAACCCACTAAGGCTTAGAGGCCTTTATATTCTCGAATCTAGCGTGATCATCACAGAAGCAGTAGGAGCTGCCTTAAATGAACGGTGTACATAGCGTACTGATTTTCTTAATAAAATTAATACTTCATATTTGTTGTGTTAGTCAGAGGCCTCCAGAGATGCTGCACCAATAGTGTGAGTGTGTGTGCATGTGTGTGTGTGTGTGTGTGTGTGTGTGTGGTGTATGTCTGTGTGTGTGTGTGAGTTTGGTGTCTCTATGCATGTGTGTGTGTGTGAGTGTGTGTAAATGCTATATATGTGAGTGTGTCTTGTGTATAGTGCATGTGTTTGTGTGTGTGAGTTTGGTGTCTCTATGTGTGTGTGTGTGTGTGTGTGAGTGTGTGTATATGTGAGTGTGTGTGTGTGTGTGTGTGTGTTGGGGGTATTGTTCACATGTTAGGGAAGTAAGTCTATGGTCTCTGGGAACTCAAGAACAGCCACTTCTCCCCTTTGTGTCCTCACACTGTGAAGTTGACAAGATGGAAGTGTGTTCTACTCAGGTTTTTCAGAGATTGGCTAAGAACTATCAAGCAATGGAGGCCAGTCATCTCTGTTTTTAGGTTCACGAATTTAAATATTAGTGTCTTCCAAAATCATCTTCACCAAAACAGCCCTGGGGGTATTCAACATGAATGTGCTTAGCATCAGTGCCAAGTTTAGAGTTTCCATGTTAGTTTTCCATCAGAGACCTGTACAAAGAACCTCTCTCTGGCTTCTTAGCTTGGGCTGACCTTTTCAAATCTTACAAGTAGTTGAACTTTGCACGACTGAAATGGAAATGACTGTAGTGATGTGGACTTGGGGGACAGAGGCTGGGACACAGGATGTGGAGTGTTCAGAGAGCAAGACTCATAGAGAGAGGACCTCGGAGGAGAGTGAGGTTCCCCTGCTCTTCCTCCTTGTCCTGTGCATTGAACCACTCACCAATTCAACCTGGCTCCCTTCTCAGGAGAGGAAGTGAGGGAGCGCTGGGCCTGCTGAGTGCCAGTTATTTGAAAGACTATTTGAACAGGTGGTTTCAGTCTGCCCACCTCGACTCCATCCCATCTCCATTTCCGTCATGCTGCCTTGGGTACATACCGCACCACATCCAACCTTCCTGCAGACAGCCCCTCCAGTGCCCGCTCCTAGACAGTCCATGTAAGACCTTCCCAAGGTTCTGCTTTCGTCTTGCCTTTGACACCTTTCTTCTGGACAGCAATGTCAAATCTGTAGCCCTGACCTTCAGAGTTATCTGTAATCTGACCCTGTACCACCTACATTACCTACCCTAGACATCCTCACCTGGTTCCCCACATCACCACCCCTCGTCCCTGGTGACCTGCACGCGTATCTCATTCCAGGACTTTCTTTCCTATGGCTTGTATGTCTGAGCTGACCACTTCCTCCAGGGGCTCTCAGACTTCTGCGCACCATGATCTCATCAGCAGTAAGCAGTTTCCAGGACTTTGCCCCAATGTAAGTATGCATTCCTGATTTAGGGTTTTAAATTCCATTAAATATGGCTCCCAACTTGGGGAGTTCCTTGTTTCCTTTCCTGTCCAGCAGCCCCAGCTCCTCGAATGAGTTCTTGACAAGTGTTATGTACACATTAAATATCTGAACGGACAAAATTCTCTTTTGGTAGGTAAAAACTAGATGTCTTAACTTAAACAATGTCAATTAAAATGTTAGCATATAAATATATGATATCTTTTCGGAAACATTAATAGACTGGCAAGGCAGTAAAATAAGTCAAAACTTTAGAGAAACATATAAAGTCTCCAGAGACAGAATAATCCAGATAAACACAGAATAAATCTTGTTCCTTTCATCAAGGACTTGTACTGAATCTTTCACGTGTGTGTGTATGTGTGTATACTTGCATGTGTGATGTGTGTTTGTATGCGTGTGTGCATGTGTGGTGTGTGTATATATGCATGTGTCCATGTATCCATGTATCTGTCCGTGTGTGTGTGTGTGTGTGTGTGTGTGTGTGTGTGTCTGGTTTCTCAGGGTCTTGCTTTGTAGCTGAGGCTAGCCTGAAACTCCCTTTGTAACCCAACATGGTCTCAGACTCACACCAGTCCTCCTCCTGCACGCTCAGATTCTGTGCTACTACCTCTTATTCAGAGCCTGAATAAAACTATCTTAAAGCATCATAGTTCTCACTTCCCTCTCTTCCTCCTCCTTGTGCTCCTCTTTTTCCTTCTCCTCCTTCTCCTTCTCCTGCTCTTAATCCTCTAACTGCTCTTCATCTTCCTTCTCCTCCTGCTCTTTTTTCTCCTCCTCCTCCTCCTTCTTCTATGCCTCCTTCTTTTCCTCCTTCTCCTGCTATTCTTCCTCCTACTACTGTTTTTCTTCCTATCTCACATTCTTCCATGGTGCAGGGTATCTGGCTTATGCCTCATTGACACTAGGCAAACATTCTCCCACTGAGCTACACTTTGTTTCATAATATTTAATTCACCTTTTTTTTTTTTTTTTTTAACTATTGTAGTACAGGGATCAGAAGACAATTTCTGGTCATGAAAAATGACCTCAAATGGAATCCAAATGTTTACTTCAAATGCATAACTAGGACACTTGTACATCTGTTAGCATTTTAAAGAGTATTCTGCTGGAACTAGAGTATAGTTGGGCTATAGACTGTTTATCTGGAATGCCTTGGTCCTGAGTTCAGTTCCCCGCATCATAAACCAAACAATAACCACAAAACCCCACTGGCCAGTAAAAGGTCCTGCTTGTGTAAAAACAAATAAAATAAAATAAAAACAAAAAAAAAAAAGCCTCATATTTTCCTCATAGAGGGAACATTTCCATCTGGAGAAAATACAGTGTAACAGTCCTGCATTTGAGATGACACACTGTTGCTGAACACCGCATTTGAGGTGACACTCTGTTGCTGAACACAAGAAAGGGAACCGACAGACACTGGTTGCCAGTTCTTTTTCATGAGTCTCATCAGTGCCAAACAACAAGGGTCCTGGGATTGCCTCAGTCAAGAAGGGAGGCATTTCCAAGAATATGTGCTAGTCATCAAGAGCCTGTTACTCTTGGATAAGTAATGGAGTGGTCAATGACAGTCAGGTCCCCTACTGAGTAAATGAAAAAAGCCACCATGATAAAGCATGAAGAAGACAAGAAAGAAAATAGGCACGTTTCTCTTCTCTCATACATTGTTTCATTTTAAGAAGATGGACAGAGGTCTGGAGAGGAATGATGTTAAAGGTTCTGCACAATAATCTGCATTGAACCTCATGATTAACCATAGCTAAATAATACATTTTATCTCATTTATTTTACCACAATTTTAAAAGATACTTTGGGCATTTTAGTTCTTTGGCATAAAATATCAATTATTTAGTTAAAATTAATTTTAATCCATTTATAAGTAATGTAAAATAGGCCCAGAGACCTAAAAGTAGTTTCTCTCATAAGGTAGACCATTGGTTTCTAGACATGATTAACAGGAAAAAGAATCTAATAACACTACAAAAAACACTGTGACTTTCTGTGGAGGTAGATAGAGTGTAACTTGACAAGCAAAACCAACTAGAAAAACTCATGAACTTAAAAACTGAAATATGATGTTTGCCTTGCCAGCACATATACAAAACCAAAGTCTGAAAATGAGAATTTTTTTTGCCTTAAGTTAAAAGTATAGATAAAGAGGTGTGGGTAAGGGCTAGAGAGATGGCTCATCAGTTAGGAGCACTGACTGCTCTTCCAGAGGTCCCGAGTTCAATTCCCAGGAACCACATGGTGGCTCACAACCATCTGTCATGGGATCTGATGCCCTCTTCTGACATGCAAGCATATATGCAGCCAATGCAGGCAGAACACTGTGTACGTAATAAATAAATAAATCTTTAAAAAATGAAGTCTGAGTATAGAAACACCATTTGCAAACAAATGCTTTTGTGCAGACATAATTAGATTACAAAATATGTAAAACTATACACAGAAACAATGAAAAATCATAAAATAAGAAACAATAAAAATTCTAAAACACAGTTATTATTATCAGGCTCACATAAGTTTGACCATGAAGATCTGGTTATTTAATAAAATACTGATTCCAACACGATAGCAAGATGGCTAAGATTTCTGAGTTATTGTTTTTACTGAGCTTGTCAATAGCAGCCCTGATTTGTTCTGTTTTAACCTCTAGGAAGTTACATGAGACACTTATAAACGAATTCACAGAGAATTAGACTGTCAAGACCATGTTGCTGACTCCCCCCACCCCAAGGCTGGAGGTTCTATAATCTGAAGTAAAATGATGCTGGAGACTGTGGAAGTAAGATTAGAACAGTTTCAGAAGGAGCTAACTGGGTTCAGTTCTGTAGAAGAATGGAAACAGGAAGTGGACATTGAGGATAATTTACATTACGCCGGAGGTGTTTTGGTAAGCCACCAATTTTGCAGTGGGTTATAAAAGGGGGTTTGAAAATCTTTTTGTGTTCTATTTAAAACAGAAGAGATTTTTCTTTTATCTCAGGTGGTTCTGTTTTAGGGTTGGAGATCTGCTCCAAACCCTTCTTAAGGACCCCTTCAGAGCTGAGGTTCCAGGCCCAGACTTTATATAAGCCAGCTTTACCAAAGCATGTTTTAAATAGATTGAACTTTTTGATAAAGCTGGCTTTCCTGCACTGGGCTGTCATATTCCCCTAATGTTCTTGGAGTCCGCTCACACGCAGCACTTGACTTGTTAGGAGATCAAGTGAACGGGGCAAGTTATTTGCTTCACTAGAAGAACTTATTCCTGGGTCTGTGAAGGGCGGGTGTTCCCTGGTTTGTAGGCCACAAATCAGATATGAACTGCATAAGACAGAGGAGGCCAGAGGACATACCACATGTAATCAAGTCTTCCACAGAGGCAGAGAGTCAATGAGAATCAGGGAAAGAGGAATACACACACACACACACACACACACTCATGCACACTCACACACACACTCACACACACACACACACTCACGCACACTCACACACACACTCACACACACACTCACACACACACATACACACACACACTCACACACACTCACATTCACACACTCATGCACACTCACACACACTCACACACACACTCACACACACACTCTCACACACACACACTCACACACACACACTCATGCACGCAAGCACACATGTGCATATGTTAAATATTTATGAAGAGGTTCAAATTTCAAAGATGCCCCTACTGTAGTGCTACAGATAATTAAACTAGCAACAATACTCTTATAGAGAATTCTGACTGTTTGCTGCTCAATTAACCTTCAGGAAGATTTTTTAGGCTGAGGAAATTGCTCAGTGAGTTTAGCACCTAACCACACAAGTCTGAATATCTGAGTTCAGGTTGCATGAAACCTCTTTTGGGGGTGTGGCAGCATGTGTGTACAATTCCATCACCAGAGAAAAGGGACAGTCAGATGCTTTGGATCCAGTGAGGGACACTAGCTCAGAAAATACATACATACATACATACATACATACATACATACATACATACATACATACAATAAAAACACTTGGCTTGATGTCTCATTTCCAAATGGGTATACATATGTGTATGTGTACAGGCATACCCATACACACATGTACCCATCCACTTGAACATGGATAGTGTGCATGTACACACACACACACACATTTTGAAAAAGAAACTATCATTCCCAATTTCTAAGAATCCTCCCTATGGTGAAGAGTCGCTAAGAGAAGTGAGAAAATTCAGAGGGACTGACGGACAATCGAGGACCCAGACGGCTTAGGGACCATTAATGTTTTAAAACAGTGCGGTGCCCTTTCTACGGGACGGGGCAGCACAGATGTCTGACGGGTGTACTGTTCTCATGCTGCGGCCAGTGACTTCTGGAAGCAAGAGCCTTAGTCTCGAGACTGGGAGATGCTTCAGATAATAGTAAGCAAAAGAGGAGGGGGTGGCAGAGAAGAACTTTCTTGAGAAATAATAGAAAATGAACTTGCTGGATGTTAACTGATGTCCAGGAGTGAGAAGAGACATCGAAGGCATCTTTTATAAATTTAGTTTCAAATGCTAGGTATTAGGGGCCAGCAAGATGGTTCAGAGGGTGAAAGACCTTAACACGAAAGCCTGAAGACCTAAGTTTGCTCACTAAACCCACAACAGACTGAGAGAACAGACCTCTAAAGGTGTTCCTTGACTCAGCTACACACCATAGTTCCCAAGTTACCAAGCCCACCCACAATAAGGTAAATTTATAAAAGAGCCAATATACATTGTGCTTGCCTGTACTTCCAGCATTTTGGGCAAGAGGCAAAAGGACCGTCCCAGCCTGGCTATACAAGACTCTGTGTCCGCTGAATAAACATATTCGAAGTTAAAATGTGGGACTGCACATCACAATCCGTACCATGTTTTAAATGCATTGGTTGTCCTGCTCATTAACCTTCATAAGGGTTTAATTTGTTTATTCAGACTTTAAGCATCCTGCCAAAACTGTTTAATGCCCACAGAACAATGAGTAACACATTTTTGAATGTGGGGCTGACATGCAAACATTCAAATACATCAATTCGAGCAGTTTATCAGAGTCTAGTTCGGGCAGGTTAAGTCAACAGTCCCTCCCAGATCATTCTGGCCAAGCTGAAGATGTTTAGGCAATGTTTTGAATCTAATCAAAAGTTCAGGTAACAAAAACACTAAAATCACAGGAATGTAGTGCTTCGTGACAACCAGGAGTGTTAAAGCAAAGAAGAAATTGAGTATCAATCCTTTCAACTCAGCAGGAGAGGAACACGCCTGTACAGACGGGTAGCACGAACAAAGGACGGAGGTCTCTCCCACATGCTGTCCAGCCATTTTGCTTATTCTCAGCATCTTGGCTTCTACAGCCCTCCTCCTCCTCCAGTAATTCTCTCATCCAATTTTCCGCCCTTCATTCAGTTCCTGCTCCCCTTCATTCTAAAGAAACCTTCATCTTCCTGTCATTGTCCACCCTCATGTCCTCTCCTCCCTGTGTGTAACACGTATCTCCTGCCCGGGCTTTGCCAAATACCTTCCCCTACCTGGCAATCAAAGATCTCTTTCATTTTCTGTTCCCCAGCAAAACCCCCTCCAAGGTCCACGTGTGGCACCTTTGTTCTTTGTTCTCCCCCTCTTCTGACTGGTTCATTCCTCACTTTGCACACGCTGCAGATGCTGACTACAGAACTCAACATGATACCCATGGAGATTAGGTTTAATGTCAGTCTGGTCTCCCACAAGTCGGACAGTTTTTATTTCATCATGGTAACATCATGCGGTCTGCCGTGTAGGCGGGCCTGTAGAGAGTAGGAACTGGGTGTATTGAACTCGCTGGGAAACACAGAAAAGCATCGCAATGGTTCTAAATTCAAGAGGAGGTCAAGGGTCGTTATGGGATCCTCTTGGAGACTGAGTACCAGGAATAAGGTTGAGGCTGATTGGCAAGAGTTTGGCTACATAGATTGGTGTTTCACGGACTAGTGCTTGAACCCTGAGAATCATAAAGGAAACTCCTCAGAGTGAGAGTTTAGGACAAGAGAAAGAAAATAAAGTCAGAAGCCTCTGTCTATTGACCCCAGGTAGTAAGTGTGCCACGGTCACGGTCAGCTTTAATTGTTAAGTTGACACAGCCTACTCATCTTAGAGGAATACCTCAACGGAGGAATTATCAGATGCAGTTGGTCTGTCACCATGTTGGTTGGGGATTGCCTTGATATTGACTTGGACACCAGGACACCGTGGGGTACAACATCCTTAGGCAAGCTGTGCTGTAGAAGAAAGCCAGCTGAGTACGAGCCTGTGAGTAAGCCAGCAAGCAGTGTGCTTCTGTGGTTTCTGTTTCAAGCTTCTACTTCTGCTCCTGCCCTGGCTTCCCACAATGAAGGACTGAGGCCTGGAAGTACAAGGCGAATAAGCCCTTCCTTCCCCTAAGATGCAGTTGGTCATGGTAATTGGCACAGGCACAGATTGAAACTTGACTAGCACTCATATCTTGTCAGGGAGGTGGTGGGTGTCCCTTCATCCCACTTTTGACTGCTGTCCCTTTCCATTGCTCTCCCCTCTGAGTCATTCACTGATCACAGAGCAGGCACTGTTCCGCCCACAAGCACCACTTCCTCTAGCTCTGCAGGTAAAGACAACACTCACTGCTTAATCACCTTTCTCTCTACAGGTAATGCTAATAAAACAGTGGGGGGAACAGCAAGATTTGGAGCGCTATTTACAGTGTTCAGAGTCATGCACTAAGATCTCTGACATTCTATCACTGCGGTGCAAAGAGTAACTCCAGCAGGCTGCCCCCCAGCATTCTCTGACCTCACATAGGAGTACACAGTGACCTCCATCACAAATTTGGAGCTTTCAGTTCCCACAGGGCTTACCTAGCAGCAGCCAAACACAAGTTCCCTGCTTGGGTCACTACTGATTATTTATTAACTTGTTTTTAGATGGTCTCCTGTAGGTCAGCCTAGCTTTGGAGTTTGTTGTGTAGCTAGGGATAGTTTTGAACTCATGATGCTCTTAATCTTTATTTGCCAAGTGCATGGATTAGGTTGCGTACTGTGAATCCCAGCTTAGATCTCAGTTTTTGGTGGTGGAGTTCAGGCAAGTGCTAGGGTATGGAGATTCCAAATGGACAAGCAATGGTGACTTTCCCAGAAATGTGTCTTCTGCCAACTAGGAAACCACACTTAGACCGGAAAGAGTTTCATGAAGACCAACAGCTTTTGACCTCATGATCCAATTACTATCAAGATCAGCAGTGGATTCTGATAATCACCACAGGACTTGATTCTCTAAATCTTTGGGAAGCTTGGTTTATTATCATTACTAGTTACTGGTTAGCATTCAAAATGATGGTTATAATTGGAACATTGTATTATTCTCTTTCCCCTACTCTTTCTGGTTTTCTCCCTCCCACTGGTTCTTTCTTCACCCAAATAGTTCCTTTTTCTGCTCCACGACACATAGGCCATAGTCTATCCTATCTCCAGAACCCTTTTAGACTTCTATGTCCCCTCTCATGGTCACCTTTCTCTTTTAATGCCCTGAATGTATATGTATTCCTGTGCATGCATGCATGGTCTGTGTGTCTCAGCTGGTGTTTTTATTGCTGTGAAGAGACACCATGGCTTTTGCAACTTCTCTAGAGGAAAACATTTTTTTGAAGCTGGCTCATGGGTTCAGAGGTTTAACCCATTGTTGTCACAGTAGGAAGCAGGGCCACATGCAGGCAAGCATAGTGCTGCAGAGGTGGCTGGAGGTCTACATCTGGATTCACAGGCAGCAGGAAGAGAGAGAGAGGGAGAGGGAGAAAGAGGGAGGCAGGGAGGGAGTCGCTACATTTGGGCCTGACTTAAGTATTTGAAAATTCAAAGCCCATTCATTCACAGTGACACACTTCTTCCAATAAGACCAGACTTACTCCAACAAGGCCACACCCAATACTGTCACTCCCTGGTAACCAAGCACTCAAATCAATGAGCCTATGGGGGGAGTTCATTTTTATTCAAATCATCACAGTCTGTGCAGGCATGTACTTGCAACTTCTTTCACCTTTCCCTAGGTGAAATCAGTGGGCTTTCAATAGAAGCAATCGCTCAATGCTTTTACGTTAATGATTGCGGGGCCTAGAATACTCACCTGCGAGCTGTAGCCCCATATTCCAGTCAACCTGACTTCTGAGGACAAACAAACAAACAATAGCAACAACAAACTGAGACTCTACAGTACCCTGCATTTCGAAAATGAAATAGTTGATGAGCAAAATGTCGGAGACGTGCCCCAGCACCATATTTTGTGTGTGATTAGCTTCATGGGGGCGTGGCCGAGGTATGCCAGTTCTAAAGCGGAAGCTGTTCTTCTCTCCAGATCTCGATTCTCTCCACTACAGGAATGGAGCCACGCTATGTAAAAAACTCTTGTTATTCTCAGAAACCTCCAAGATTTTGAGAACGCCGCTGAAATTGATTGAATATGCTAATAAAACCCAGTGTCCTTAGAACGTCAGTAAGAACCATCAACCACGCAGAATAGAAATCACTTAGGGAAGAAAAAAAAAATCTCCAAATTTAAAGATGACTCCCACAATAACTTGGGAGTCAGTGCTCACATTCTTTGCACCTGGAGGCTGTGTCCTTCTGTCCTTGGTGCCTGGGGACAATTGCAATAGGAGAAGGAACCTCTTCACTAAAGTCACAGAGATGCTGCTTAAGACACCTTTGCAGACACATCGGGGAGCAGAACAGCATTTCGCTTTCAGCTCCTAGCATGAAGCGAAGGCAAAGGCAAAAAGAATTGGCATGATACATCATTGCCTTTGGAAATTGGGAGAAATAATTAAATTCCTCATGGACTTCCTCCTTTAGCTCGCTTTGCTATTTGCTTCAACAACCCAACCCCTACTCATACCTCGGAGCGACTACTTTAGGAAACATTCGTGAGCCCAAAAATTCGAAGCGAAAACTCTGACCCTAGAACACCACTGGTTGCCCAGCAACAGGCACCGATCACACTTCCGAGTGGCAAAGTGCACACTGGAGGTTGCATCTGAAATGGGTGTGATCAATGCAGCATAACAATCAGCCATATTGTTTAAAAGAAGACGTTTTGTTGAACAATTTTGTCAAATCAACCAAAATGATACAACTGCTTTTGATCACAGACACAGTTCTCAGGTTCTTGGGAAGTACATGGAATCTGGCAAAGGGTGACCAGGACACAGAGTATCTCTCCGTTGCCTCCGGTGTCAGGCGTACAGCACATAGCAAGTATGTGATGCATGCACTCTGTGCCCCGGGGGACTCTCAGTGCACACTTAATAGAGGTGCAAAGGTGAAGAAACAACCGGTGGAAAAGAAGTTGTAGATAAATAAGAAAGTTGGAAGAATTTTAAAGAGGCTGAGGATAAGTGTATTGGACTATTCAGATGAACATTACCCAAAATAAGGATTGGGCTGTAGCCCAGGGGTAAGGTACTTGCTTAGCATTGGCAAGGCTCCAGATCCAGTCTCTAGGATGGCAAAGTCTTATCAAAGTGCAGCATGCTGTGGGTAAATGACTGGGCTAGCCTCTAACCCATTACTACAGTTCAGAGAGGAGGGATAGTAATGGAGTCCAAGACAAAGGCCAAATGAGGAAAAGAACAAGCAGGGCACTTATTAGTTTACTCATTATTAGCACAAGACTCGTGTGCACGCCCTGCTCTGCCGGGTGCTGGGGAAAGAGGGCCAGTAGGGCAGACTGCTTCTTTCCCTCAGGAGATTACAGAGAAGCAAAAAGAAATGCTAGCCGCAGGTTAGAATGAACCGAAGTTCAAGGAAAGAGAGAGGACCAGAGGAGACACTTCCTCTCTCTTCTTTCCTCTCTGAAGCACAGCCCAGTGAATTACAAAATGAGTTGACATTAGCAGGGAACAGAGTAGCTCACTTTTACAGCCACAGCACTTGAGCAGAGGTAAGAAGATGGCGAATCTTATGACAGCCTGCATTAGCCAGCAAGCCCTTGTTTCAAAGACTCCAAGTGACAAGGACAGCTGTAAAGGTAAAGGGTCAGGGGCTCAAGGTCACAGTTAGCTATGTAGGCAGTTCAAGGCTAGCCTAGGCTAGACCACATCGTCTCTCAAATACAAAATTGGACAAAGAGAAAGAAGAAATAAGGAACAGAAAATTTTAACCCCAAGAACTGGCATCTGACCACCTGATCCAGGGCATTGAATCCTGGGTGGGGAACAGATAATGTTTTGACCTTTTGTCAACTGCTTCTCATCAGAGCAAGCAGAATCTCAATTCAGCCGAACACTGGGGATGACAGTAAAGACAGCCTACTACACCCCAGGTCCACTGCTAAAAGGCTAATGCTTATAGAAATCATAAGCACATTGTAACCGAGTTACTGTTCTTACATCTTTGGTGTGGGCAAAGCAACTACACTTTGAGAGACAGACTTCTCCAGTGACATGCAAGCAGTTAACATGGATGCCAACTTGTAAATCAGACACGCCCAGTTATTCTACTCATGGGTTCATCCACTTGCTAAGCCGTTGGATTGTGATGCAGAAATAATATTTTTTTAAAAAATGAGGGCTTTAAGATCAGAAGCCATTTTAAGAAGAAAAATAATGAAGCTAGCTATAGAATTTAGAATCCTATTCTCTATTCTAAGATATAAACCTGGATTGTAGGAGATCTAGGTTAATAATAATAGGTATGTAAGAGAAAATAAAAAGGAAAAATTTTAAAAAGTCAACCCTAAGGGTAGTAATAATTAAATCTGAACAGGAAAAAACTATGTAGGCAGAAAGCAATTACATTTAGTAAAATATATTTGCTTCTTTTGAAGGATTTCGAAAAATGCAAATTCAGCTTTGAACAGGAACCTCTTTGCCTTTGAATCTTCTGTCATCGATCAGAGTATTTGTGATGGGCAGAGCAATGGTCCCCAATAGACATATGCTCAAACCTGTGCTATTCTCACAGATGTCCAAATGGGATGGACGTAAAGATCCTGATGGGAAACTCTCTAGAGAACCTCAAAATCCTGGGAGGAAGCAGAGAGCAGGCAAGGCAGCTCAGAGGTCGTTCCTGTTTACCTAGAAAGGCTGATGATCTGAGTTCTAATTCCTGGATCCACATGGTAGAAAACGACTCCGGCATGTAATCATCTGATCTCCATCCAATGTAAGCAGAATAGTCAATGTCAAAGAACAATGTCAGAGGGAAGAGAGGGTACATGTTGGTATTTTCACTGATGGGAAGGTAAAAAAGAATTGGAAAGGAAAATATTTCTTATTAGAGCTGCTACAGGGAACATGATACTTAACTGATTTTAGAATTCTTGCTTCCAAAATTAATGGCAAACTCTTGGCTTTAACTTAGTTAGTAAGCGTTAGCAAGGAACAGCAGGATTCAGAACTGTAACAGGCACCTGTGAACTGCAGTTAGATAAGCTGTGGCCTCTGACACCAACTGTGTGGAGATCGCCAAGAAACAAAAGCTCTTGAAACAGGCCATTGGGTCAGCCTAACAGGTGATATTTTCCAGGAAGAGAGGGTAATGGCAGAAAGAAGTTGACAACTGTACGTCTGTCATGGTCGAAGATGTCCTCATCTAAGAAGTGTGGGTTCTCGGGGTGGTTTAAATGAGAGTGCCTCCCCTAGGCTGATGTATTTGACTGTTTTCACCCTAACTCTTAGATCTGTTTGTAGAAGAGTTAGTTTACTGTGCCAGCCACCTCCCCAGCTCCCCACATACTTCAACAGAGCTTCATGCCCATCTTTAAATGCTTTGAATTAATCTCCAGACTCGACTTTTGTCAGGTATGGTGATGAACACCTGTAGCCTAGCATCTCTGAAATGGAGGAGGAGAATGATAAATTCATTCCCAGGGCTTCAGAAATGACTCAGATGTTAAGAGCACTTGGTTCTCTTTTAGGGGGTCCAGGTTGGATTCTAATCATGAATGAGACTACTTGGAACAATCTGAAATCCAGTTCCAAAGAGCTCTTCTGCCTCCCATGGGCACTGCATGTACATACACAGAAATGCAAGCAAAGCACACATAAACATAAAAATTATTTTAATTTACATTGTTTAAAAAGGTTAAAAAACAATGCTGGCTTTGACTGTGTAGTGAGACCTCACATCACACAACAAGTGATTCCCCCACCAAAGTCAGTGTCTTCTAAAGCAAAGACTTGTGCACAGAGGCTGAAACAACCAGCGACATACTTACATCTGAACCTGGAATCAGAAGTCACACATCAAGTACTTGAAGAATAAACCATTAAGATTCACTTTATAATAAACAATCATACGTTTGTGTACTAGACATTAGTATGGTGAGCACTGATAATTATTCAAAGAAAGCTGCCAGAATCTCTGAGTTTCTCTGGTGTCCAAAACCCATTATCTGTTTAGCTATGCTTCATTGTGACTTCCTCTGGTCGTAAACTTGATGAAAGGATTTTCCATCTTAACGTAAGCATTAATCTCCTTTCATCTTCCTAATGTCTGTTATACGTCAGAGCTCAGAGTTTCTCCACCACTCTCTGGGTTAGCATCAGCCCTTTACCATACACTCAGTTCTTTGGCAATCCCTGGTACTTCTGTGCTAGGCAACTGGCAAGAATCGTCAAGCCACACATGTCCAAGACAAGATGCAAATTAAATCAGCTGGTGGATAGACTTTGTCTTCTCTCCCAAAGTCTAAACTGTTTTTTAGAGATTTCGATGACATTTTATATTTTAACGTGGGCATTTGCAAACGTTTGGACAAGGTATGCTCCTCAAAATTGTGTTGGTTGTTTTCAGTTGTCAAGGGGAACTGACTGAAGAGTAGCTAGAGACTGGTAAACCAGTTTCCTTGCATTGCCCGTGAAAAGGCTTCCAGAGTCAGAGAGTGGGGAAGAAAGACCTATCACAGCGGGAGGTGACAATATCTAACCGTCAGCGCGACCAACCCGAACATCAAATAGGAAAGATCCTGTACTCTGTGTGTCTCTGCAGCTGGGACAATATCAGAAGTCTTGTTTCGTCTGCCTCTTGATGCCAGGCCTCCCAGGTCACATTTTAATTTGCAGCCTTGGCATCCTTGATTCTTAGGCCATTAGACTTGAGCTGAGCTATGCTAGCAAGGTTTCCAGTCTCCAGATGTCCTCATGGGGTATTTCCACCTCTGAAATCACATTTGATTAATCACTCAACTAAACAACTGTCATTTACCCATCCTTATCTATGTATCTATGTATCTATGACCTAGGTATCTATTTATGTATCTATCCATCTATCTATGACCTATGTATCTATTTATGTATGTATGTATCTATCATCTATCTATGACCTATGTATCTATTTATGTATCTATGTATGTTTCTATCCATCTATCTATGACCTATGTATCTATTTATGTATCTATGTAGGTATGTATCTGTCTAACTATCACATATGTATCTATTTATGTATGTATGTTGGTTTGTTTGTATGTATGTATATCTATGTATCTATGTATCTAATCTATGTTTATTAATCTATCATCATCTACCCTATCTACCTCTATAATCTGTTATCTTACTATCACCTGTGTGACAACCTATACACTATGTATCTATTATCTATCACTTATGTAGCTATATGTTGTCTCTTCTACCTCTCTATCTGTCATCTATCTGTTCATCCTATTGCCTTTGTACCTCTGGGGACCTTTACTCTAAGACTCAGACATGAGGTTTAGGATTACAGCATTATCAAACCAGTCTTGGTAAATCAAACCATCCTGAGCTGTAAAATGATGATAGTCGCTGTGTTACTGACTCCCAGGTATCTTTGTAATTCCCATGGATGTGAGTACACTGCTAATCATCAGGGATTGTAGTCACACGACAACAAAAGTAACTATGTAGTTGCAGTTCTGAGACTTCATCATCAAGTCCAAGAGTTCAGCAGGTTATTTCCATAGGAATGTGATGATCTTTTACATTTCATACATCAGCTATAGTTCATTTCAAAACTGCTCAAAAGTACTTAGCTGAATTTTCATTGAAGGTACTCTTTGACAGCAATGAATGACCAAAACTGCAACAGGGAAATTAGGCCTTAGATGAAAAGCTTGTCAGGCAAGAAATCTATGACACTTACAGTTCCGCAGAATCATTAATATTTGCATTAAAGCCATTGGATCTTTCAGAGAAAAGTTTGGCTCCTGCACATGAGAGGAAGGCCCACTCTAAGTCCTGATCCCCTGTAGATCCCAGAACCTAAGTCCACCCTAGTGTAAGCTGCTTTTTATAAGCAATTGTGGGAATCAGTCATGGATGCTGGTATCTCTTCCCTACAGCATCCCTCCTCCTCATGTGACTCTGTAATGCCAGCCAATCCGGGACCAGCACCCTTGCTTTCCCAGAGTTTTTCTTTTTCCTTGTAGAATTAGACAATTGTAGATACACACACCCCTGTGTATGGTTTCCTGGCAGATTACTTTCAGTCTGGAAGGAAAGCTCATCTCACCCTGGTCTTACCTTCACTCACTAAAGCTGATGGTTGTATCCTCTGTCCCATTTCCTCAGTGATCCCAGGAACAGATACATCAGCAATAAAAGCTGATGCATGAATGAATTTATCATTGGTTATTGTTTTCGAGTAGTAAGATCTTGGGTAGACTTTTAAATTCTTACTTAGAGTTTGCTCAAATTAATTTAATGAGTAGTTAAATGGGTTTCTGGTATTTTTAAATTAAACTATAACTATGGAGGTAATATTTTCCCTAAAAAAATCAATGTAGTATAATGCCCTAAAGTAATGACTTTGATTTTCTGGTACTTTAGATTATAGTTATAGCTTACACAACTCCCTCGCTTCTTCAGACTCATGAGGGGGTGATTTTTATTTCTGCTAACTATAAAAATAACACACTCGATGATATGTAAATTCCCCACAAGCATGATAAGCTTCCATCCTCCTAAATAACAACAATATTTGGAGCTGTAATTTTCTGCTGTCCACAGATTTAGTGGATCTTAAGTCTTTCCTCTTTTCTCTCTTGCTTGAACTTGTTTTTCTCCAAGACCCCTGTTACTCTCTCGGAGTCATATTGCCATTTTGAACCTGGAAGGTATCCATTCTCATTATGTATGTCAGACCTAGGGACTATGTTGCCACGGAGTCCTCTCTGGACCTAAGACCCAGGTGCTGGTGCTCTCAAGCTCTTGGGACACAGTTGCCTGCATAGTGCATATTACCTTGCCAAGGCCAGCATCCATATCCCTAAGTAACTCTGGGTTGATACATGAGACCAGTCAAGGTCCACAGTGTGAGGCCTCCTTGTTCTCTGCAACATAGATCCTCAGTCCACAGATCTATGAGGGAATGAAGAAATTAAGAAATTATTCAATTATGAAGTGCAATGCTTTCAAATTCTATTGAGTTGACTGTAAGTTCCTTGAAGCCTACCTTGAACCATTTGGAACAGGCTGCCTTCATCTCCCGGAAGGTTTGTAACTCAGTTTTCACAGTAGAACATAAAATATTCTATAGGAAGAAGGCAGCCTTACCAGCATAATTTCAAGGTGGCTGCATCTTTTATGTAACATATGTCTAATGTCCTGAGTCCAGTAACCGCTACAGTGTAACATGCCTTAACTTTCCATGGGCAATTAATTGATAACTGCTCTGTGGATGTTACATAAACCTTTTATTAAAATGTAATCCAATAAAGAGAGATTTAAAATTTGAATTGCTATAAAGGACAGGCTTTGGGTTTCTCTGTTTCTGTATCTCTTTGGGGTTTTTGACTTAGGCCACCAGGTTGTTTTCACACCACCCTAATCAAGCACGCAGTGGTCAGTCCTAGGGAAAAGAAAGACACTGGGCCTCAGTGTGTTCATGGAACAATGTCGAATTAAATTCGAAAAGCACAAGTATTTGAGAAACAGATCCTGTGGCTAGAGTTAGCCCCTGTGCTTGGGATTCAGAGCCTTGTGTAATGAAAGACAAATGAGCAGACGGCACGTTCACACAGGGGAATCAATAGAACCAAAGGAAGAAGCCGCCACAGGAAAATAAAGATTAAACAGGAGATAAAGAATGATGTCTTCAAATATTGGAAAGACTCCTCACCCAATGAAGGCTTCTTTCTATTGTTTTGCTAAAGCCTGGCTGTAATTTTGATGTTTCATAAAAATTTAAGTGGAAACTTTCTGTCTCCGGTAGATATAAATCTCCTGGAGGAAAGGTTTTTATATGTAATTCCAATCCTGTGGCACCAAGGAAACAGAGAACAGGTGAAATTTTTTTACTGCAGGTAATTTTTGTAAATTATTAAAGAAGAAACCTCCCACCACCAAGCTATAAACATGTTCTCTATCAAAAACTAAAATAGCAAATCAACAATGCCTTTTGTAGGGATCGTAAGATATGATACTTAAATTCTAAACTGGAAATAAAACTGCCTATGAAGACTGACTGGAGAAGTGGCTCTGTGGTAATAAATAGCTTTTTCAAACTAGTATAGGAAATATCAAAATGCTGAAACCTACCTGATACTGAATACGCAAACTAAGCCCAATCTTACACATGCAGCTCACACCCATGGCCATGCCAAGACTGTGGAGGACCACATTGTTGGGACCTCAGATTATTTAGGGGCATGAAATAGTTCATTACAATTTTTCCTATGAAAAGTAATGATTAGACAGACAATGAGTTCAGTTTAGGAGGTGAGTAAAAATATATATTATATATATATACATATATGTACACACATATACATGCACACACACACACACACACACACATATGACATTTAAATATGGTATGCAATATCTGTGCCTGGAAGTCACTAACTTTTACCCTTCCAAGGAAAGCAGAAGAAAATTTGGCATGAAGAAATATTGCTTAAAATAAATGGGAAAAGGCTGGCTGAGTGATTGATTAGTCGGGCCATGTTCTTATCTTTTGACACAAACATTCATTGCAGGAGATTGTTTATTTCCTGTGATTTTTCAGGGAGCTGCAAAAGAAAATGGTTTTGGAGGCTCATTTTGTTGCAAGGTATAGTTGAATTCTGAGTGCGGGTCTTGCTTTGGTCAGGAACCTACAGGCATCTTTTTAGCTCATGAAGCCATGATGGATGTGGTGATTGAAGCCCTTCCACAAACTTTGGGGATGGGGACAGAATTCTGAAGAAAGCGTGCCTTAATAGAGGAAGGCTGAGTGGCAGCAAGTGACAATTCCTGAGACAGAAGGGACAGCAACGGGAGATGTGGCCATGGTGCTGGACAGGAAATGTTGTTTTTCTGTGAACTACCAAGGGATCATGGGTGTTTTCAAGGTTAATTTAACAGTCTTTGCCAAGGCAACAGAAGTTTAATGTGATCAGTGGCCTGCTTTCCATTTTTGGTTATCAGATAATTATGAATATATTTTATGGGTAATTTGTTACGTCCGTCTGTAGCTCGCCATTCTTCATCTGTCCAGCATCAGAGATGCAAAGAAGGGAGAAATGACACAGCTCATTCGGTATGCCTGGCCACACTGCCCAGAATCAAGCACATTGCTGGTACCTGGTCTACAAGTACAGAGGCTGACAGGTTCCTGTGATACTTGCTGACCTGGCCCCTGGGAGACAGTTAAAGAGCACCACAGCTGTTTCTGGGAGGGTCCCGTGGGACTTGGTACCAGCACTAGCCAATCCGTCAGCGGCTTCGTCCAGTTTCCTGTTATGTTCAGGGCACAGTAATTAGGGACTGTCACCTTTGTTCTTCCTTACCTTCACTGCCAGGGTGAAGGGCAGGTCTTGAGGATGAAAAGGAAGTCCGGTGAGCTGCCCCAACATAAAGGAAGATGTGGAACAGGTCACAGGAGTAGCTGGGAAGCATTGGGAACCTAGAAAGGGAATGTGCCCCCCACACTTCAAGCATCTCTCAGTGTTGCCATGTGTCTTGCTGGTCCCCAAGATCACTGATAGATAAACGATAGGGAAGGAAGAGGGAGAGTTGTGTAGACATACACTGGGGAAGTATTCCAGTAAATGACAGAGATCACAGATAACTTTCAATAAAGCCAATGAACGCATGTAAGAGCAAGTGAATACTGTAAAGAGCTCAGATGGATACACTGTTACATTTGTGTGTGAACTCTACCACTTACTATTCATGTGACTTCAGGCATTTGTGGAGTGCAGCTAATAATATCTGCTTTTTAAGGTTCTTGTAAATTTTAACTAAAATAAATCTATCAAGAATCTAGCACATAATAAACAGAAATGTAGTTTCTTTCTTTCTTGTGAATATACACATGTATGAATTTGTGTTAGTGTGACAGAGAAGGAAGTCTGAAGTCAGTGGAAGAATCTCTAACTAGATAATTTAGCCTTTTCTGAAATCTCCCAGGTTCCCATTCTCCCAGCTACCATAGGAATGATTTCCTGTGATTGTGGGCAGTATTTATAGTTAGATAACCTCTAAATGCTTACTTTCGGAAGTGTTTTAACTAACTCCTACTGGAATTCTAAAACAGATACTGATAAACAGACACATTTAACTATTTCCAAATATCAAAAATATTAATTAATGATTTTAATTTTATAAAAGAAATACAATTTTTAAAACGTATTCTCTGCAACATATTCTATCATGCATAGTTTCTAAAAATATTCATTACTTGACTGTCAATTTTTAGGTTATAAGGGGAAGAAATAATGTGTGTGAGAGATGAAGCCAGGCTGGGGTTATTTTTAAAGGAACAATAAAAAGACCAATTTTAAAATGTCCCATTCAACAGCTAAAGCATCCAAACTATCTGAGAGATTTAATGGCTCATCTCATAGTTGCTGAACAGAAAGAAATCATCCCTTCATATGTGGTCCTGAATACAGAGGGATAGAGAGACAAAGCATTGCAGTATTTCAAGCATCTTTAGTTTGTTTTTGGAAAGCAAAAATGACTTTTTTTATTGTTTGCCTAAAGTGGGGAATGTGTGGAAATGAACATTGGAATACTAATAATTAATAACAAACCCCTCTGTTTACAAAGCATCTTTCATCTCAGCTTCCTTAGAACCTCAGCGTTTCCTCAAAGGCTTGGTTTAATGTTTCTCATGCTGTTGACTCAGAGCACTCTGGCATGGTGAATGAAAGGCAAGATATCCACCAGTGAAAGAGTAAGCCAGCACAGGGAGACCAAATACATGGCTCATTCTAGAAAACTCTGGGCTTTTGTCACCTTTTAAAAACACCATTTTTAGGAGCTTCTAACATGTGTAAAACCCTCTTCTTCTCAGGGTCAATGTGTGGTAACTTGGAGCAACCTTTCTGTTGTCATGATAAGTCAAATTAATTTTTCGTTTTTATGCACAGCCATGGCCCTTCTCTTTGCTGGCCCAATGGGACATATATTAATCATTTTTAATAGCCCATTAGGCGTAGTTGTATCCTGTAACAATCAGGTCTCTATTAATTTCAAAGCCTTTAGTTTTACAGAGCACATCTAGCAATGCATTTCTCTATCTGCCACGGAAAGACTGGGCTTGGAGACAGTGGTCAAAACAATTCTTTGAAAGTCTTTTTTTTTTAAATAGGATATTTTATTTATTTACCTTTCACATGTTATTTCCATTCCTGGTTTCCCCTCTGCATCCCCTCCTCCATTCTATCCCCCTTACCCTGCTTCTATGAGGGTGCTCTCCCACCCACCCACTCCTGCCTCTCCATTCCAGCATTCCCCTACACTGGGGCATCAAACCTTCACAGGACCAAGGGCCTCCCTTCCCACTGATGCCAGATAAAGGCCCTTCAGCTCCTTCAGTCCTTCTCCTAACTCCTCCATTAGGGTCCCTCTGATCAGTCGGATGGTTGGCTTCAAGCATCCACATCTGTATTGGTCAGGATCTGGCCGAGCTTCTCAGGAGACAGCTGTATCAGCCTCCTGTCTTGTATAGGTCAGATGCCCTGGTGTGTGTGTGTGTGTGTGTGTGTGTGTGTGTGTGTGTGTGTGTGTGTGTGTAGAGGGCAATACCTTAAATTATCTGAGTAAACTATACAGAATATAATGTGATCATTATTGCAAGAAAATGCCAGTAGATTATTGAAAGCAGAACTATGTAACAGATACACAACAGCAGCAGGTATGCACACAGCTCATGTCTGTCTCGTCCTCAAAACCTGCTCCTAATAAATGGTAGTCTTGCTCCATCTAGACAGCTCCCTTTCTCTGAAACCTGATGCCTGTCATGAATAATGGTTAATATTTACAAATGGGATATGGTACATATTAACTTTGGGCACAGAAGGAACAATTTGATTCTTAGGAAACTGACATTTATTAAACATCACCACACCTGGCACAGTATCTTAGGTAACGGTCACAATGAGAGGTAAGGATTATTTTCAAATTCAGAGATAAGGAACCTGAACTCCTTAGCAGCCAAAGATCTAACTGGCTGAATTACAAACCCAGGGTTATCTAGTTAATAGAGTTAAAACAAGTTGAAATTTTATTTTGCAGTCAAGGAATTTTCTAAAAGAAATATAATCTAAGGGAAATAAAATTTAAGCTGTATTAAAATGCATGTATAATACATATGTTAAAAAACTTTGATTGCAGATTTGCCTTACAAAAATTAGTCTGTAATCTCCAAACTGTCAAGGCTGTGTTTATCTGATTTTCGTTGTGTGCTTTATGACCACACAGAACCTGACACTGATCAGGTAAATAGATACATGCTGAATGAATGCATGAAGGAAGGCCATCTTTCATGAGCATGCTTGTCACCTCACAAATGACCTTACATCTAGATATTTTTTAGGTTGAGTTATGCCTTGATGCTCTTCTCTAGGGAGAAAGAAAACCATCTATTATGATAGAAATACCAGAACAAATCAATCTTCATAAGTTACACGAAATATCATTGCTTCCTTTGAGAAGAATCAACAAGTTTCTGATGGATTGCACACCTGTATAACTTTCATCTCAGGAATTCAGTACAGTGCCTTGTTACTACGCCAAGCGTTAGATACATAAAGATGAACAAAATCCTGGTCTTTCTTCAGTTACTGGGTGACATCGTGGAAAACAATTGGGTGTTGACATCAGAAACCAGCATGGAGAACCCACAGCTATCATCTGCTTCCCACCTCGCCTTCCCATTTCACTCTCCATCTGCCTCTTCGTCTGCTTTTATGCATCAGCCGTATCTCCCCCTTACAGCTGGATTTTATTTTCCACACTGAGACTGTAATCTTGTTGGAGGAGTTTGTCTAATTTATGTTTGATCTATTTGGATTATTTTTCCACTTCTACGGTTTCCATCTCGTTTCTTTTTGCATTGGACAAATCTCTGACCCATCCTTGTATTTCTCCCTTTACCCCGTTTGGATCTCATGCTTTATAACTTCTTCAGTGATTTCATATGTGATTTAGCAGAAACACTTAATGGAGTCTGAAGTTTTTCCTATTTTGCTCATTGCTCACACCGAGAGCTTAAACTCTTACCAATGCTTTGACTTTGATGGTTCCTTTCACTCTGGGTGTACTCCTGGAGTAGCAGAGTCAAAATAGTGTTTCTGGGGGTATCTGTGAGGGTGTTTTTGGACAGCTCCAGGCTTTGAACAGATAGACTCAGTAAAGTAGGTTCCCTCTATCCTCGGTGTGGCTGAGAATCATCCAATCCAGTGAGGGGTAAAGAAAAACAAAGAGGAGAAACAAAACCCATTTCTCTTTGCCTCCCTGACTTGAGCCAGGATACCTGGGTCTCTTTATCTCCCTCTGGACTGGATGTAGTCTCAACAATTGGTTTCTCTGGTTCTTGGGTCTTGGAGTCAGATTGAATCACACAGGTACCTTTCTTGGGTTTCTAGCTATAAATGGCAGATCATAGTATTTCTCAACTCCAATCACCAAGTAAGTTAATCTTGCTTGTTTTATATTATTTATAAATATAATATAATATAGTATAATATAATATAATATAATATGATATGATATGATATGATATGATATGATATAATTGATAGTCCATTTCTCCATAAAGTTATGATCAATATACCAACTTACCTGCCTTTGATTAAGTATATGTATGGCCCTGTTTATTAGTTGATTCCATCACGTTCAATAAATTAGTTATCCATTATCACAAATGGTAAGTTTTACATTATTCTGGGCCTGTAAGATGCAGAACCTGAAGAAAAATTTACAAGCAACTTGTTTACCGAGGAGTAATTTCGCCGAAGAAAGAAGAGATGGAGAAACAGAGCTAATACGCACTCTTGGCTTCTCATCAGATTCAGAGGACAATCTGTTAGCACCATAAATAAAGCTTTATTAAAGGATTTCCAGGCTGAAGCATTATTTGCTGGCTTCTCATGACCACTTACCAACAAGCCCCATTGTCTCTTACAGACACAAACTGCTTTGTGCTTGCTCTTGTGGGTTGAGTATATGTCACATTTCTCAGGTAGGAAGAGAAAGGTGGAGTGATGTCAGGTGACAGCTGTGTGACATTGTGAAGTTAATTGATTCGACATCTTGTTTAAGGGATAGCCATAACCATGCTGGGATTCATAGCTCTTTTTAAGAGGAGGGGTTGAAGAGACACAAAAGAATTTCTCACTAGGGTTTGGAGGTGTGGATAAGGGGCACCATGACTGCCTAGAATGCATGTGGCCTCAGGACCACTCTGAATCTAATAGGACAGGGAAATAAGGCTCAGCTCAGGTTGGAGAGAAAGCCTTGGTAAAGGACCCAGCTCTCCGCTGTGAGACCTGAGTGCGCATCCTCAGCATCCACGTCTGGAGGCACGTTTCTCATCCTAGCATAGACACACCGATGAATACCTTGAGCTTGGTAGCTAGCCAGTTTTAGATCAGTGAAAACTCAAAGGCACCTGAGGTTCTCATGTGCACAAATGCACACAACCACACCCTGCCACATGCAACCCCCCACAGGAACTCTCTCTCTTCCCCCTTGTTCTCTCTGTCTCTCTCTCTCTCTCTCTGTATCTCTCTCTCTCTCTGTCTGTCTGTCTGTCTGTCTGTCTCTCTCTCTCTCTCTCTCTCTCTGTCTCTCTGTCTGTCTGTCTGTCTGTCTCTCTCTCTCTCTCTCTCTCTCTCTCTCTCTCTCTCTCTCTCACACACACACACACACACACACACACACACACACACACACACATAACCCAGGGCTCAATTCAACAGTTAATCTGCAGTTACTGACTTTATGACATCAATAAGTGTCCTCAGATCACTCTTGACTATTGGATTACTTCCTAAACGTTCCACAGTTGAAGAGTGCCAACCAGACTGATGAACCGCGGCAACAGAAACTTACGGATATGACAGATGAGTGTTTCCAGAGGATGCTGTACCATTTCCTTTAGTGAAGATCTACATTGGGCCCCGACCTCAGTGTTTTGGTTTTCAGATGGTGATTATGTCTTCCCCTAACCCAATCCTTCTTTGCCTTTTTTGTCTCTAAGAAATTTTTTAAAATGTACATAGCTGTTGTTTTCTCTGAAAACATGAGACATTGTCTCACCGTCTCTGACCTTGACTGAAGCAGTGACATGGAGATATTAAGCCTCATTATTCTTTGTAAGGAAAGCTCCATTATTTTTCCCTCTGACTGTATTTAAAGTTTACAAACCCCTTAAAGGAAGCTCCATGCTGCCTTGCTTCCTTTCAAATCTTTAAGTGTGCTTTCTCTATGATTTTGTCTTTGGGGAATTTTTTGAGGCTTTTTATATCTGACTATTGGTACTGCTTCATTGATTCTGGAAATACCCAGCTTTTGTGTACTTAGCTATTGACTCCCCCCCCCCCTGTGTTTTCTTCTTTTAATTCATTCACAGCTTCTGATGCAATGTTTAATTTTCAGCTTGGCACAGCCTAGGGTCTTAGAGATAAGCTTCGTTGATGAATTGTCTAAGTCAACCTGGCTGGTAGGCATGCCCGTAGGAATTGTCTTGATTATTAGTTGATATAGAAGAGTTCAGCCCAGTTTGGGTGGCACCATTCCCTAAGCAAGTGGTACTAGGCTGCATAAGAAAGGTAGTGGAGGATGAGCCTATGAGCAAGTCAGCAAGTCATGTCTCTTCATGGATTCCTCCTCCAAGCTCCTGAGTCCCCTTAATGATGACTGTGGAATTGTAAGCCAAAAAAATACTTTATTTGTCTAAGTTGCCTTTGGACAAGCATTTTATCAAAACAATAAGAGGAAATGAGATCTGATTGTCTTTTTTTTTTAATTTCTGCATTTATTTTTTACATCATATCTTCTTTAAGAGCACTTTTTATAGCTTTTAAACATTTATCTTCCTACTAATTTTCTCACTAATATTATCTTTTCTATTGATTTTTTTAGCTTAAATAATTGTAATTTTCAACTTATATGAATTCTACATTGCTTCTTTTTGCAGTGTGTCTGTTCATTCTCATACCTGAACGATTACAATGGTCTTATTTTCATGCTTTTGAAATTTACACAGATCAATGTGGTTCATTTTGCGTTCAGTGCATGGTTGTGAGCTTATGGGGTCCTTTTGGGTATATTTTATTTATGTTATTTTGCCTGACTCTCATTCATAGTATCTTCTCTTTTGATGTATTTTGTAATTTTTTTTCCACAGTGGGTGGCATATTTTCCTTATACATTCCATAATATTCTTCAAGGACTGTGTTAAATTTTAATTCCTGTAAAGAGGACTCCTATTTCTTCTGACACTTACCCTTGACATTACCAACACTAAAATATTATATTCAATGAAATTACATTCTTTTGGATTTTCCGTCCTATAAAGAACACATATTTAGTCAGTTACCTGTATATAGGCCAAGTATTTACTGTCGGGGATCATTTATTCTCTAATCAATCTAAAATCAAGATCATGTCTTAAATCATTTTAACTGATACAGAATGCTTTATTTCCTTTATTCTCCCAGCGTTAATGGTGCTCACCTTCCATACCAACTCAACACACATATCTTCTACTAGGCACTATGCTTGGGACAACTTCAGTTTAAGTCTTCTGTCTCACAGCTGTATTGTATCTGTCAAAGATGGAACATAAGACTTACACCCTTCACAAGAGCTCTCAAACCAAAGGCCTAGGGCAGATTGAAGTTTTCTTCAGTCCTATTACTGATCACTTATTATGGGCTACTTGAAGGCATCCGAGTACAGTAAAGTCTTCAAAATGCTTGACTATTTTATCTAGTACCATGGCATATCAATATAGGAAAATATAAGAATATATGAATCATAAGATTCAAGTAAGCTCTTCTCTTTTTTTTTTTTGCAGAATTGTCTTTAATATTCTAATAAACTCCTCTGTGATACCTCTATAGTACCTTCATCCTCCTTTTCCCAAATTTCTTCTCTACTACGGGTTATTCTCCATCCTTCCTCTCCTCCTTCTCTTCCTTCTCCTCCTCCTATTTCCTGTTTTTACTATGTTTTTCTTGGTAAAATCAAACAAAACTGAAGAGGACAGAATATCGACAGCTTGCACTTGGCAATTGATTTATTAATTTTAATGTAGTTTTAACCTTTCAGCCACTTAGCTTTTATGTATCATTTTCTGTTACATAAAAAAATAGGACTTTTCTCCCCTTTTGTTTGCTGACATTTGAAATCTTTTTAATAGGGGACAAATTGCTTTTGGGCATAAATACAACCGAATCTCATTTTCTGCAAGTCTATGCTGATGGCAAATGTAATTTAATATTCTAGCCGTAATAATAGCTGCCTTCCACTGAACATCTGGTATTTACCAGGATACACGCTAGCTGTTTTTCCTCCATGGTTTCAAATCTTCACAGCAACCAGGTAAATGCTGTTGCTCTTATTATTTTTATCTATTTTTAATGAGGAAAAGTAAGTTTTCAGTGGGGGAGGCAATTTATTTGAGTTTACAGAGTGAGTGAAAGTCTCATTCTGGATAAGCTGATCCTCAAAGCTGTCTCCTTTTCCCACTCTCCTCCACTCTCCCTTTCAATCTGTAGAACTCTGAAACAGAGCAGAAATCTCTCCCCTTTCATGATCTCTGGCTCTTATGAGAGGGGGCGATCAGACACATAGTTCGAGTCCCAGGGTGAGGTGGGGGTCTTGGGACTTGGGACGGGAACACTGGAATACATATTTTGCTTACTGTCCATGTTTCTTCAAACACCAAGATCCATTCTGTTTTCAGACTTCCCACGCCAAATTTTATCTTTCTTTACCCAGAGACCCATGGAACTGTCATTTTCTTTTCATTTGCCATGATTTCAATTTGGGTTGATGATATGATCAAGGCAGGAACTGGCTCTGTCACCAATGAAATATAGCTCCAGTGACTCATCTATTTTGAATTGTGATGATAAACTTTCCCACTATAAAGTATGCAGTTTGGGCATAGTCTTCTCATTAGCAAAGATTTTGCAGGTTTGCCCTAACAGATCCTGTTTTGTTGGAAACCAAACTGCCTCAGTCTTCTACTGAAGTTCACGTGTTGACTTCTGAGTAGCTCGGATGTATTGCTTTGTGAGCTCAGGCACTGAATGGTGTCCCTTCACACTCCTGTGGGAAGGTTGCAGCCTCAAAATCCCCAGGTGAGAAGGGTGAAAAATGGGCACATGGGGATGTTTATGAAATGTTTTGAATATTTAAGACAAATCATTATTAGTGAACGTGCTGTAATTATGAATGTTTATTGTGTATTACACAGAGCAAATTTAAATAAAGACTAGAAATTATGCAACTTGCATAAACACATTCTTAAAAGCACTGAGTGGCCACAGATCGAGCATTGTAAAGTCTCAGTGTCCTTTCTTTAAATCTGTAAAATAATGCACAAGCTGCTAGCCTAGTTTAGCTATTTTCAATGTTTTAAGATATAGAGTTACATATATAGATGGGCATATAGGGCATATGCCTAGTCTTACTGTGGCTTCTAACCAAGGCTTACAGAAAAATTCAGGACAGGGAAGAGGAGTCAGACTAGGGATATGGCTCAGTAGTAAAGCTACCACGCATGGGTCTGGATTTGAACAATGAACTGCAAAAAATAGAGAGGTCAACACGGTTGTGTTCTTAACAATCCCAGGCAGGAGACAAATCAGGCATTGCTCCCAGGAGAAGAAACAGTCTCTCAAACCAGCAAATTTGGTGCAACAGTGTTTTAGTGGCTCAAGGATAGTCATTCATTACAGGATAATTAACGGTGTTTATGTGCTCTAGGTTGTGACCTGGGGGGGGGGTGGGCACAGAGATAGTTAGCTGCTTTCAGAGAAAGATGGCCATAAACCACAATAAAGTGCTGCTAAGTACCTCATAACTGGGCAGACTTCTGAGAACTAGATAGGGACGGTCCCTCTAGAAACCTGGAGCTAGAAAATTCAGTCACTGTGAGCAAACACCGCAGTGTGACTCTTTGGATACTATATGAATCCATGGCTCTTTGGACACTATATGAATTTGTCATCGTTAATTCTCCTCAGCTTCAGTCTAGCTTGGTCTGGTTGCCTTTTTCCTTCAGCCTTTCAGTCTTTCAGAACAGAGCTGCATCTGCTTAAAGTGAGGGGTGGTGGCACCAGGAGAACATGGCCCACAGAATCAACCTAACAGGGCTCATAGGGACTCACAGAGAACAAAACTGTGTGGGTCTGCACTAGTTGCTCTGCACATATGCTATGCTTGTTAGCTTTGTGCCCTGTGTGACCCCAAACAGTGGGAGTAGAGGTGCCCCTGACTATTTTGTCTGCTCTTGGGACCCCTTTCCTCCTGGATTCTGTCTCTCAATATTGACCTGAGGGTATTTGTCTAGTCTCATTGTAGCTTGTTATGCTGTGTTATATTACTATGGGGTGGGGGAAGGCTGCTCATTTCTAAAGGGAAATAGAGGAAGAGTGTATTGGAGGGAGTGAGGGAACTAGGAGGAGTGGAGGGAGGGGAAACTGTGGTCAGGATTTATTGAAAGTAAAAAAACAAACGCAAGACAAAGCCAATACTTATACCTGAAGTAAGAATAGAAAAACAAATGAGGAGGAGGAGGAAGAGAAGAGGAAGAGAAGGAAGAGCAAGAGAAGGAAGAGGAACCTGATACTGCTGCTCCAGAGGCTGCCTCAATGACTCAGCTACTAGACTAAGAGTCCTGGGATTTGATTTTGGCTCATTATTACCTATTCTGTGTTATGTTTCCTAATGTGGTTCACCTCATTAACGCAGCATCTCCCGATCTCCGGGGAGCAGTGAGACCTGGAACAGGCCTTTCCAGCCTTTTCTTCAGCTCCATTTGATTCCCATTCTCTTCCCCACCCACAGCTACCCTACTGAATTGGTTCTTCTCCCCCATCCAAGGTATACATGAGGCTGGACCTCATAGAAGTCTGTTAAGAGTGCCTTCTGTGGTGTGGGGATATTTCAAAGAAGATTGAAACAACTGCTCTTTTAGCACATCCCCAGAAGCGCATGTTTTCATAGCCCAGGGTGCTGGCTGTCACTGTCTTTGCCAAGGGGAAGAGCACATAGTTTTTGTGGTCTGAGCTACACTCCCTTCCACTTAAGTTGTGACTCCTGATGGTTGCTGACAACCCTAGACTAAAGGGACACAGCACCTTATATTTCTGGCTAGGACAGATATGGAGCAGGAAAGGGCATTCCAGGACTTTGGGGACAGTCCATTGATATTTATCTTCAGAGGATTCTTGAGACAGCACATGGCTTGCCTCCCTCATTGTCTGGATGTGTCCTTTCTGCTAGAGCTTCCTGACTTTTGATGTGGTGTGACACAAGCTTTGATGCTCCACGCTAACTGTGGAGGAAGCTCAGAG
Organism: Micromys minutus; assembly: GCF_963924665.1. NCBI lineage: Eukaryota > Metazoa > Chordata > Mammalia > Rodentia > Muridae > Micromys > Micromys minutus. The sequence continues at coordinate 79,604,602 of NC_137973.1, read as the reverse complement.
TTTATGGCTTATCAGCCGATGTGTAGAACATACCAAGTCTAGAAACTTTTCACAGGGGATTCACTAGGGTTCCCACAGGCTGCAGGAGAGCAGAGGACAGCTTGTTTGCTGCAGGAAGAACCTGAGAATGCAACACACAGGGTGTCAACAGGCTAGCTTGCCAAGACATAGGTGCCTACAGGGCTTGGTCCCTCTGTCCAGGGGAAAAACTGCCTGTGGTTGTTCCAGCTTCTGTTAACTTGCTGGTAACCTCTAGGATTCCTAGAGCTGTACATGTGACTTTCTAGCCCTCCATTTTCATATGATTTCCTTCTCATGTGACTTCATGTGATTTTTTTCCCCCTCTGTGGAGATAATAGTGTAGATGCTGGTCACACATCACACCAAATGAAAATGTTCCCTCCTGACCCATTTGAATTTGATTATTTCTATCAAGGCCTTGTTGCCAAGTTAGACCCAATTCTGCCATAATTAGGGCTGGTTGTTTAAACTGTAATTGACTAGTAAGATGGCTGAGGGTTGGTTTCGGTGCTTCCTATACTGATTTAACCTCCCTGGGATTTAATTAAGTCCTGGTCATTGCTAGTGAGTAGTTTGGTATAACTTTCTATATCCAGTTGCCTGCTTCTTTGTTTTCTACCTCAAATGGTGAGAATCTTGATTCAAAGGCCTATGATTTATATTGCTAATAGTTTATCACAATGCCTAGAACACAGGGAATCCTGGCTGAATCCATAGCAACAGGAGACAAGGTGAGAAAATAAAGTCTTTACCTGTTGAAATGCTTAGCACTTATGGTGATACTGTTTTTGAAGTAGAAAAACAGCACATCTGCCTAGAAAAGAAATGACTTGTCACCTAAGTGGCCAGAAGGTACACATGGTTTTGCTGAAGAGATTTTTGCAATGACTCAAAGTCAGATTCAAGAAGTGACAGGGGTAGTTCAGTCCTTTTCCAGGCTCATTTACTGAAGATCTGTAGACTGGGCAGAGTTGTGGGACAGGTATCTTTGGGTAATAGAAAGACAGTGTAGTCAGAATCCCAGGGAAACTAGCCCAAAAAGCTGACTGTAATTCATGACTTGACCTTTCCCTCCAATTCATTATGACCTCCAGAAAAACCACTATTCTCTTTTTGAGACAGGATCTCACTGGGTAGCTTTGTCCCTCCTAGAACTTCCAATTCTCCAGCCTCAGCTTTGAGACTGCTGGGATTGTAGGCGTGTGCCATCGCACCCTGCAAATCAACCCAACACTCTCAGCTGCTCTTCGTAGTTAGCCTTTGGATCCAAATGGCGATTACTCCAGGTAAACGTATGTAATATAGCGAGAACTAATTTGTGATAAACACTCAAAAATATTTTCATGAAAATATCTACTCATTTGAAATACCATGAACATTCTAGACAGCTAGAACAAAGAAAACAAAGCTAAAGCAACAACAAAAAAACACAAACAAACAAAACAAAGGCGAATGAGTTGATCCAACTTCAGTAGGTTTAGAAGTCAATGTTATTTTTATATAATAAGTTTGTGCAGATGCATACAAGTTACATTATTTAGAAAAAAGAAATTATGAAGGTGGGCTCAATGGCTTAATTAAGGAGGTGGCTTGCTCCTTAGGGGCCTGAGACAGAAGACAGAGTTGGAGCCAGCCCACACTGCATGGCCAGACCCTGTCTCAAAAGCAGCCACACGGAGAACCGTCTTTCTCCATGACTCATTTCCTTCCATTCTAGAGAGAGTGAATTAGAAAGATGATGATGCTTATCTCTATGGATTCCATCACTGTGCAAATGATGAATGGATATCAAGAAAGAAGGAAAGATTGGGAAGATGGAAGGAAAAGAGGAGAAAGAAAAGAAGAAAATAATGTCTCATTCACCTTTGTGGATGAACAGGACTTTCCCGGTACAATGCTGAGGAACTTCTATAGCAGCCTTATGACTGCTGTGCCATCACCTTCCGGGCAGCGGCGACCCACAGCAAAGCACAGCAGGAGCTCAGTGGACACACACCCCTGTGCTTGGCTCCTCGTTGAGCTGGATGTGTGTCCCTTAGCTCTGTGTCGCAGGCTGAGTTCCTCTTGCTTGCATCTTGGACCCATCTCCAAAATTATCTTCTGCATTCTGCCCTTGGTGCCAAAGTTCACTTCCAGGAGGATGAGGAAGCCTCCAGCTAGGGATTCCAGGATTAAGGATGGGATTAAGTACAGGGTCAATGTTTCATTGGACCCTTCGTTGCTGTCTTTTTCCAAATCGAGCCTTCGTTTTCTCACTCTATCATATCCCGGACACTTAATGGCAGAGCTGAGCCCTGTGTTCAAGACTGTTCTCCTTGGTGACCTAAGTCTCCTAATCTGAGCTCTAAATCAAGATTGGTTTTGGTTCTAAAGAATGTAATCTTTCTACATCACTTTTCTTCTCTGTAACATTCACAGTAAAGCCCGTGGCTTTAAATATGCCACTGTTCTCTCTACTCTATTCATGCGGCCTCTTCACATTCCTGTGGGGAATTCTTTAGAACTCTACTCCCTATGGTTGCTTCATGTTAAATATATTAAAACAGGTTTCTCTGCTGGGGAGACTTTTATATGTTAAAACACACTGTGTGTTTGCAAGAGCTAGTTTGAGGAATTAACATTTCCAATCTTCCCTGGCCTGGGAATTGTTCTACAGAACAACTTGGAGGGTTTCTATTTCAGCCAGTGAAACCAGAGGATCGTGGGACTTTTTACTATGGTATCCAGGCAAAATGTTCTGCTAGTCCCTGATGTTCCAAGAACGAGGTATTGCCATCTCCTGCCTTTTCATATGAAGAGTCTGAGGAACGGGTGCTTAAGTCAGGTCTCTTAAACCACGGAGCTGGGCCGTGAATCCTTGCCAAGCTCCACCACCTCCCAGTGACTGTGAAGTACAGAGACCTATGGGTCGCTTCTTAAGTAGCTAAGGTTAGAAGTATGTGCACATGAAAGAATTTTTGTCAGCCCTCAGGAGGTCTGTGGAATTCCTGGAGAGATAGACATGAAGGTGGACGAAGAAGGTCTTTGGGAGGAGGTGATATTTAGTGGGAGAATGAAAAGACCAATCACCAACATTTCTATTTAGCAACCTGGAAAGGTTGGGGTCTCACTTCCGAGGACATGCAACTCTTTAGTTTACTGTCCTTTTATCTAATTTTGGTACTCTCTTCTGTTTCAAAAGCTTCTATATTCTGCTCACGAAAATCCAGAGCACCTCAAAAGTTGGAAGCTGACTGAAACAAGAGCAAAGATTTACACACACACACACACACACACACACACACACACACACACATGCACACACACACACACACACACACACACACACATGCACGCACACACACACATATACAAGTGGGTTTAGATCCTCCCTATAACACTGGCTACTTATTCCAATACTTATTCCAATTGCTCCATCTTCCCAAACCTCATTAACTTCATTAACACGATGGAGCAAGGAAAAAGCATCTATATGCTGAGAGAGGATCGGAATAAGGAGAATGTGAAGTACTCAGTACGAAGAGGGTCTTTTGTAAATGGTGTTGGTACTGTAATTCTCAACACTTCAGCTCTTTCTGAAAACATTTCCAGTTATGAGGGGACAAGTCTCACACAAGTAGTGAGCAAAACAAGTAATATTTTACAACAGGGATGGTAGCTACAGGTAAAATGGATACCTCACCAGCAGAAAAGCGACTCATCTGAGCTGACTACAAGTACCCTGGGACCATGTAATCTTCCACTTGTAGGTTTCTTGGCTAGCAACCTGCCTTTTCTCTCACAACCTCAATACCCTGCTGGTAATTTGGGTCTTTGAAGAAGCAGACAATGTGAGGTTTAGTGGGCTCTGATGCTGGTTCTGCCGCTTTATTTGACTTTTTTTTCCCAGAGACGGAGCATTTGTGTCTATGGCCGTAAGATCGATTGCTGCGTTGTGAGGCAGAAATGAAAGAGAATGGGGAACACTCCGTCTTCTCCTTTCAGCTCTGTCCAGCATTGGCCATAGTCCCTGAAACCACCAAGGGATGAGCAAAGAGGGTCACATGACTCTAGCCTGTGAATGCAGCCGCTGTGAGTTCACTCTTATCTCAGAGAGAAAAATGAAAGATAAACGATGTTGCTATCTAATTTATTCGAATGGCTCTCGGAAATGTCACATGTCACGTCCTGATCTGATCTCCAGGAATGAGAGAGACTCTCAGAGCTTTGTTAGGGGACCCACTTTGAGCCCAGGGTGAAGGAAGGCGCTCTTTTCTCCAGCCACAGTAACTAATCGCTTACAAGATCAGATAAAAATAACGTATTTTGTAATTAATATTTTAATTTACCAAGATGTGAGTTAAATAGTGACTAGACTTCTCTTCCCCATGGTAATAATGAGCCCAGGCAATTTCAGACGAAGAGGAGCAGCCAGGAGTTTAATACCTTTGATTAAGAGCGTGTTTCCACAGTGGCTGTTGCCTTCCTACTTACAAGAGAGAAACAAAACTCGGGCTTATTTTATTTCGGAGCTGCAGGGGGTCTTATGGCATCAAAAGAAGAGGAGAAAATGTTCAAGGATAATTAAAGGCAATCCACCTCATCAGCCTTTTCTCCCCTCTCTCCTCTTCTCTTCATTCTCTTTGCAATACACGCTAATTGCCACTTCAGTGACCTGAGGAATTTTTTTTCTTTCTTGAAGTAACTTGCGTGTTTGGCTGTTGCTCACACTCGTAATTGACAGCATAAATCAATGTATTGCCATTAGTTCATTGGATAACAGAGTGTGAGTTGAGTCCCGCGCTGCTGTGCTAGCTGGTTTGACATTAGTTAAGCTCAGGGCAGGGGATGATGGGTCTGCATGTAGTTTCTATGACAGCACTGGGGCTGGAAGCAGCTCACAGCTCCCCTTGGGATTCTCTGCTTAGGGTTAGGGTTAGAACCCAAGCTTTGGTTTTCTAAGGAGAGACTGAAGTGAAGTGAGTCAGAACCCAAGCTTTGTTTTAGACGCTGTTCTTTCCTTTCCATGTTTGCCTGCCTATTCCTTGTTAAGCTTCCCATGTTAAACTTTTACTCCTGCCTTTAATTTGAATGGCCCCTGGCATACGTTTAAACTCATCATTACTTAGGTTGCAAAAACCCAACTTGGCGGACTTTCGGGAAAAATCATTGTGAACAGCCATTCACAGCGGCTTCCCTGGGGGCCAAGAAAACTCAGTCACCTGCAGGCAACTTTTTGCTGGAGGTTTAAAATAACAAGACCCAGGGTGGGAGCTCTGCTCCTGAAATGGAAGGTGTTTCAATGCTGCGTTACACTTTCAACTCTGCTCATTGGTGATACATTGTATCGACTTACAGAAAAAGTGACCTTAGGGGAATAGGATGGCCTTGGAAACTTTTGACCCAAGAGTTTGGACAGCTTTCTTTAAATTCAGGTGAACTGACCTGAATGGACCAAAGGGTCACCGCCAGAGTAAGTGGCGCAAAAATGATGCTGAATTCAAAGAAAGGACTGAGCCACAGGTATCAATAGGTATTTCACAATGGCCATCAGCTTGGGACAGAATGACCTCACTGCTTGCTTGTAAAGTGGCAGTCTAAGGCATTTGAGGGTAGAGAACAATGGTTTTTAATTAATTGTTTGCCAGAGAGACTATAGACTAAGAAGAAGAAAAGCGATTCCAACAATGCCAAATATGTGAGCCTCAGGGAAGCCAGAACTTTGAAAGCCAGACAGGTTGACACAGGCCCACAATCCCAACACTAAAGAGACTAAGGCAGGAGGATTAGAGTTCAAAGTCAGCCTGAGCTATGTAGTGAGAAACTCCAAGCACCTAAAAAGAAGGTTTGGGCCCTACTTCTGTATTTGCTTCCCATAAACTCATTACCACTTCTAACTCATATCTAAGCCACTTACGGTTGGAAGGCATCCTGCCTGTTTTTGTCTGTCTGTCTGTCTGTCTGTCTGTCACTTTCCGTGTGTGTGTGTGTGTGTGTGTGTGTGTGTGTGTGTGTGTGTGTGTAGAGAGAGAGAGAGAGAGAGAGAGAGAGAGAGAGAGAGAGAGAGAGAGAGAGAGAGAGAGAGAGAGAGAGAGACTGGGGGCACATACTAGGCAAGTACCCTACAGCTGAGCTACCCCCGCAACCAGGATTTTAAGGTTTCTATTTTTGTTTTTATAGCTTTGATTTTCAACTTCATTTTGCATGCCACAACAGCCAAATATTTTCATTGCATGTGAAGCACATTTGTTCCAAGTCCTAATTTCAAGAAAAGTTAAAACAGAAGATTCTAAATAAAGAACAATTTTCGGATAGCAGATGCAGATGAGGGGGTTGCTAGAATCCTTAGACATCCTGGGAGTCAGTCAACCCTCAGAGTGTAAGGGCTAGAATTGTAAGCATGTCTTTCTAACCTGACTATCTTCAAGGAAAGATAAAACTGAAGAAATTAGAGTCTATCTGTGTACCTCTAGCATCCTTCATTCACTTCTCCGAGACACTGTTGTCTGTTTGTCAAACATTTTCTCTCCTAGGAATCTATTTAGATCCTAACTCCTGATCAAAGCTCATCCAATATTATTTTGAGGAAATACCCCCAAAACTTGGATTAGTCAGTATTGTAGTGAATTTAGGAGCTGAGAAGTTAGATGCTCTCAGAATGAGAAACTAAAAGTTAAATAGAACGTTGTGTCCAGGCTGTTTGGTGTTTCACTCATCCCAACTAGGACATGGTTTAGAGAAACAGATCCTTGTGATGAAAGATGGTCTTGTTCTGAAGATTAGGTATTTTTTGTGTGTTTTTTATGCCCCATTCTACTTCTGAATCACTCAGTGGGATAAAGACACATTGGCCCTCTACCTGCTCTTCCAATGTGCTAGGCTAAAGCACACTCACGCCACACATGATAACTTCACATGATGTCTGCACATGATGCTTTCATGTGATATCCTCCCATGATGGGTGCACATGATGTCCTCAGCATAGAAGCCTTGCCCTGGAACTCTACAGTTCATTTGGGGTTCATACCTGCTCAGTTGTCATATGACTAATTATATGTTCCTTGGGTTGTTTTCATATTTTGTTATGTCGTTCTTTATTTGGCATTAGGCATGATTTCAAGTCATCTTTGTAATTCTTGCTTTAATATCAGTCTCTTTCTATAGCCATAAAGAGTGAAGAAAACAGAGGGGGTTGGTTGTCTTGTTAACCATTATGTAATACTTCTGAGCTGTAACTGGTCATTGATAAATCATTGTGTGAATGGATATTTGATTAGCACTGAGACTTCAAATATTGGATGAACACTTAATTGCTTGAGTCAAATAAAGTGGGAGTCACATCTCCATATTGAGAACAAATGAGTTCTGGGATTCTAGATGCTAAAAATAGAAACATGTGCATGTGAAAAACACATTGAGTGGTGGAGTGAGTTAGAGTCAGAAAGAAAGCAACATAGTCTATATTTAATAGTTGGCCAAACAAAAGAAGGCAAAAGTATACCTGGGATCATTACATGTAGGTAACAGCAGGTGGGGAGAACCATTTTAATACCTTGGCAATAGTCCCCAACATCAAACAGACCATTCATGGCAATCCAGATCTGTCTGTGAAGCACAAAGTCTGTGAGGTATAAACTTAGTGTTATCCATCCACAGGAGAACGGCACATTTCTTGTTCTTTTGAGGTTCTTAGATACCAAGCATTCCCCCAGTTTTCTGTATATATGTATGTATGTATGTATGTATGTATGTATGTATGTATGTGTCTATGTGTGTATGTAAATTGGTCTTCTTCTGCAATCTCGTAGGTACCCGTAGATCCACAATTTTATATATTCACCTGTTTATTTTTTCTATTAGAACATAAAGTTCCTATTGACAATGATTTTTGTCATCTGCTTATCATGGGCAGCTCAATGCCAAGATCATTTGTCTGAGGGATGTTTGAAAAACTGAATTCGTTTTCCTTAAATGTTTATCTCATGTTAACAAGCAAATGTAATGGTTTGGAAGTGGCTTAATGAATATGCATGGCTTTTGGGGGGATAGATCTGACTAATTTTCATTATAGATACTTTGGTGGTGTGGTTCCAAACAACTATGTCATTTGAATCTCTGTTATATTTGTATTATTCTGTGACATATTAAGCATCTCTCATTACAAAAATGGAGTCTCTTTACTGACGCTCGGATTGTCGGCTGGCCTTACAATGTGTTTTAGTTAATAGAATGTGACAGAAATGAGAATGCATGAGTTCTAAGGATAAACCATTGAGATTCTGCTCAACTGTTCCATGACTGTGTCTGGGCAGTCATCTACATGAGGTCATTTTAGAAGAGCCAGTTCCCAGATGAACTGGCAGGTGACCACAGATGCACTGATTGAATCCAGCTGAAACCAGAAACTCCCAGCCATGCCCAACCCAAATTGCTGACCTACAGAATTGTAAGCTAAACAAACACTGTTGTAAGCCATTACGATTTTGGATTATTAGGTAGCAGAAGTTAATTAGCACCCATATATAGCTTTCTTTTTTTAAAATGGAAAATAGATTCTTCTCTCATATAATACATTCCTACCACGGTTTTTCCTCCCTCCATCTCTCCCAGCCATCTCCCCTGCCCCACACCTTCTCCTGCAGATCCAACCCTCCTCTGCTTCTTCTTCAAAACAGAGCAGGCTCCCAAGAGACCACAGTCAAACAGGATGAAACAATAATACAAGGCCACAGACCTCATAGGAAGCCTGGGCAAGGCAACCCAATGGGAGGAAAAGAGTCCTTTGAGAAGATATTTGAAGAAGATTGGCAGTGATGGTTAGCCTGAGCACTAGCCCTTGCTTTGGAAGAAGGTCTTTAGATGGAACTATCTGGACCATAGGAAATTTGAGACAGACAACTGGAATGAATTTAAAAAGTAATGAAGAACTCATCTTCAGAGAGCAAGTAGAGGAATCTTGTGAAGAGCGAACAGGCCTTCAAAACTTGAGGGGCACAGGTGCAAACATGAGGGCCTGACTCCAATGTAAAAACCAGGCATAGTTCCTCACATGCCAGTAAACCCAGCCCTGACAGCTGGGGAGACAGGAGGGTCATTAGGGCTTGCGTCTATCCTCCTACCCATAAAATATGAGCTCTAGAAGTGAGAGATCCTGCCAGCAAAGTGGCCAAGCATGAGAGAGGAAGACAAACATCTGTCTCCCTCTGGCCTCTGTTAGAGATATTTGTTCTCTCTCTCTCTCTCTCTCTCTCTCTCTCTCTCTCTCTCTCTCTCTCTCTCTCTCTCTCTGTCTCTCTCTCTCTCTCTCTCTCTCTCTCACACACACACACACACACACACACTAATATTTGTGCACACACATGCACACTCACACACGCACACACTCCTCCGCCATAGAGAGGGAACTTCAGAAGATAGATGGAGGGAAAGTTTGATGGCTTCATATAATTTAAGGTAGACAGGCAGAGCCACAGCAGCAGACAGCAGCCTGTGTATCAGGATGAGGACAGTTTGTGGATATTTTCTGAACAAATAAAAGCATATAAGTCATCGAGTCAAGATCAGGATAGATTCTAGAAAAAGGGAGGGAAGGGTTGGACTCCTTGAAAACAAAGAAGATGAACAGATCTTTCATTGCAGAGAGAGAGAGAGAGAGAGAGAGAGAGAGAGAGAGAGAGAGAGAGAGAGAAGACTGTTTTCCTTTCCACCTCTGCTACTTTCTGGTTTTAAGAAAGTGGATGAGCCTCGAGGTCATTGGGGAAATTGGCTTGCTGTAATCATTTCACACAGCACAGCAAATAAGATAATGGAAGGATAACAGTTAGTGCATTGTAGAAGGCTGGAACAATGGCTCTTTATTATGGAGGGTTGGTATTAAAAACTCCAACTGGGTAGTCTTTGATGATGGCCCTCAGGATGTCATACAGATTTTTAAAGTACCCTTGGCTTCTGTTATTTGCATCTGCCACCCCTATTGCCCTTCTCCTCACCCCTGTACAGAACAACCTTGCTTACTGCTCACAGTGGGAAGCCCTTTCTCCTGACTTTGGGCTAGTCACTCACCCTTGCTTATATCAGGGTGATGAGAGAGTTTTTCTGTTCAGGGATGCGCGCCCAGTTCTGTATTCCTGCTATGAGCACTAGGCCACAGGATAGCAAAGGTATGTAATGTTAGAAAAAGGTATGTAATGTTAGAAAACAGGTGTGCTCAGTGCTTTTCACTCTCTGGTCATTTGGAATTAAGATTTAAAATTCAAAAAATGGAGGCCATGATGGCAGAGTTGTATTTCAGGTCTGCTCTGTACTTTTCCTTCTCCACATTCCGCTCAGCAGCACAGATCTCTCCTGTTGAGTCATGACAGCCATTGCTTCAGGGGGAGGCAGAGCCCAGACAAGAACAAAGGATACAATGTTCAGATTTTGGAATTCAAAATCTGTTTTTGTAGCTAAATTCAGAGACAATAGTAGTGAAAAGCCAGGCTTTCACTTTGCAGTCCTTCTGCTTGTTGAAAGAGAGACCAGAAGCTTTCCTTTAAATATTAACCAGGTCCTTAAAATATTAAGAAGTTAGGGGATTCTGGAAGGAATGATATACTACTACAAGTCAGTGAAGAGAGAATATGTAGGAATAACAGGATGGTAATTTCCCAGTATACTGGAAAGGAAGAAGGCAGAATGAATGGAGGTTACAGAGACCTGAATGGGACCTGAAGGCAGAGAGGTAAGAAGTCCAGAGTGCTTGGAAATCTATGACTGGAAAAGGCTGGGGTGTAGACCTTACTAGAACTGTCTGGGAGAGATGGTAATCCCCAAAGGGGCATTGCCACAATCGTAGAAGCTGGGATGCTATGTTTTCAAGGTGACCCTGATATTCAACTGTTATCCTCCCTCCCTATCCCACATCTGTTGAAGCCAGGAACCTTCTCCAAGTCTTTTCCAAATAGTGTGTGGGTTGGTATTTAAGAATTAGACACCAACACGTCTGTAGGAGATTGTTCAGATAGGGATGGGGGGAGGAGATAGATGAAAGCAAAGGATAGAGGGAAGACGAAGAAGATCTCAGAGCATGAGCTGTGTGTGCACTACTGTGCTGGGAAGGGTTTGATAAGCACCAAAAGGGAGTAGTGCTTCCTCAGATAACTCCAGCCCTCTGCTAAATAATTAGAGATCACAGGCACTTCCCAGGACAGAGCCAGATCTGTGCCCAAACAACAAATAGAGGGCATGTGACATTTCTTCAGTGAAAATGCAATTCATAGGTCTCTGGGGAACAGAAAATAGATGTTGGGGAAAACCCTAATGTTGACTTTTCAAAAGAGGTTAGTGTTTAAAATAAATTACCCTGAAGTAGTATGATCTAATTTGGGAGTTCTGCCATAGGTAGAAAGACTGAAATGAATATGTACCGTGTAACAATTTCCTCCTAGATTGAAACATTCCAACCTGCAGGCAATGCAAGCAACTCAAAATAGCTTCAGGAAGTTCCTGAAACAGAACAAATTCCCTGGGCCCCTCCCTGCCAGAGCAAGCAAGGAATCTATAGAGAATTCTGCTCAGAGCAGCAAGAATATTCTGAGATCAGCTGCCCAGAAGAAACAAAAACCACATTAGCTTCCTGGAAGCAGTTAAGACCAGAGTCATTTGGAAAGGGTATTTCCTGAACAATTGAGCTGCCTGAAGGCTATGTAGTGCGCTCCAGGTCCTAGCCTTTGTTAGCTGTCATCCATGATGGGCTGGGCCTTGGTGATGCAGCTGTCCTTGAGTCATTTCTTTTCCAGTAAGTAACCCTTCACTCCTATTTCTCTAAGTAATACCATTAAAACTCATTGGTTCACCAAGTTGGACTTTGGTGGTATCTGAACTTTGGTCTGTCAAAAGCTTCCCTTTTAGGATGGGTAGAAAGATGTGTTTTGTCTTGCCAGAAAAAGTATTGTCACACACAGTTTGTTGGTCCAACTCTTCCTATCAGCTTCTAAGCTTTGACTTCACAATACCATCCTTCAGTGCTTGTGTGAGACACCTACTAATATCTTGTGTGGGGTTGCTCATTGTTTATTTGTCCTTGCTGAGCTCACTCCCTAAGTGGACATGTAATTGTGCATGCCTGTCTTGTCAAACTGCTTGTAAGCTTTCTAATGGTGGGTACCATGTTTCTTCTTTCTTTATGTTTTTAGATGTTATCTCAGATCTGACAAGTAGTTCTTTTTTAAAAATTGCCTTGTGAGTGATTCCATAATAATGAGCAATTTGGTAAACTATGACTCTTTGTATTAGTCCTTTGAGATGGACTTTTTCTGGGTGTAGCCCTGGCTGTCCTGGCACTTGCTATGTAGACTAGACTGGTCTTGAATTCACAGAGAACTGCTTGCTTCTGCCCGTTGATTGTTGGCATCAAAGCATGCATCACCACACCCAACTTGATCAATACTTTTAAAAAAAGAAACAATGATGATTTGAAAAACTCTAGTGATTAGGAAACTGGTTTATCTGAATCAAATGACCTTTTCATCTGCACTTTGGAGACAGATCCCACTTGCTAGCAGTTGTAGAGTGTGTACCATGCATACCTCTCTAAGTGCCTTTACATAAACATCATCTCCTACTTCCCAGAACTCTGCAACAGAACTGCTCTTACCCTCATATCATAGGTTAAGGGTCTGAAACCTATGTCAGGTAGGAAAGTGGTCCAAGATGTAGGTTGTCACCACTCCAATGTCTCTATCTGTATATGGATGTCTGTATCTTCTTATAAAGGCAACCAAATGACTGCTTCAGAGAATTGTGTGTGTCAGTTCTCCGGACCTATGTTTCTCTGTCTGCAGATTTAAGCATCTGCGTCAGAAAAAAAAAGGTTTTTATTTTTATTGAAAATAGGTTTTTCTCTCATACAATACATCCCTACCGCAGTTTCCCCTTCTTCCATTCCTCCCAGATCCTTCTATCTTCACCTCCTCTCCAGATTGACTCTCTGTCTTTTCCTCTTCAGAGAGGTGCAGGCCTCCAAGAGACCACAGCTACATCTTGTTTAGGACAAAAGAAGACAAGATACAACAAGACTAGGCAAAACCTTTCGTCTCAAGCCTGGTATAAGGCAAACTAATAGGAGTAAAGGAGTCTCAAGAGCAGGCTAAAGAGTGAAAGACACACCCACCCACTGCTAGGAGTCCCACAGGAAGAACAAGCCAACAGCCATGACATGTATGCACAGGGTCTGGTTCAGACACATGCAGGCCATATGCTTGCTGCTTCAGTCTCTGTGAGCCCATGTGCACTCAGCTTAGTTCATTCAGTGGGCCATGTTCTTCTGGAGTCCTCTATCCCACCCCCAAGTTTACAATCTTTCCCCCTCCCCTTCCATGGGGTTCCCTGATGAAGGCTGGATGGAGACCTATAGTTTAGACTCTAAACTACATCTGCTCCAAACCATTCTGCTTTGTTATTTTTTACAAAGCAATTTGCCACCAACACTATTTGTACAGTATGTACACTGTATAATTAGGTGTGATAAGCAATGTAGAGATGAGTTAAAGCAAACAAGTGGATGTGTATAGACTACATGTGAATATGATTCCATCATCTTGAGCGTTTGCTAATTTGGGTTTTAGAGATGAGTTAAAGCAAACAAGTTGGATGTGTATAGACTACATGTGAATATGATTCCATCATCTTGAGCATTTGCTAATTTGGGTTTCAGAGAAAGGTGTGACCAGTTTCCCATGGACACTGAAGAAAGTCTACCTGAGTGTTGTTTTAGGAAGGGCATGGAGGAGGAGTGTTGCAGGCAAAGTCATTAACTGTCCTAAGCAGACAGTTGGTGTTTGATTGTAGTCTCAGCACTTGTGAGGCTGAAGAAAGGAATTTAAATTGGAGGCTAACCTGGGCAACCAAACCCCAAAGGATCTTGAAAAATGAAATCCATGATTTTTTGTAACAACAACATAGCAGTTTTTGTTCAGTTGTTGGTTCTGTTGTCATGGGAAATGCTAGTTAAGTGTAACATAGGGCCAGGCCTCCTCTGTGTTTCCTTCTGAGAGCTTCTTTACATAGTGGACTATAAAGAAGACTTTTATCAGCCATGATTCTGTGGCAGGATGTTTAGGGAAGAGGGAGAAGAAACAAGGACTCCATGAAGGTGGAACAGCTACCAATGGCTGCCAATCCGAGCTTTGGTTCACGGCAGATCTTTCTTTTCCTTTTTTGGTCATTTTCTAATTTTGTTGTATGGAGATAACAGACAACAAAGCTTGCATTGTCAGTGATCTTGTACCCAAGAAAAGGCCACCACGTGACCACTTTCCCATGGGCTCCTGGGGAAAGTGCACTCCCAGGAGAGCAGGGAGCATTGAACAATGTAGAACAATTCTACAGTAATTAAAATGTTGGCTTCTCTGGTTGTGATAATTTAGGGATTAAACATTGAATTCTGACCAAAGAGAGCTGCGTTTTGTTCCCTCACTCACAATCTTGTTTGTGTCTCATTCTGTAACCATCTCATTTGGAAAGCCTTATAGCTCCTCTGGTATGTTGTTGTGTGCAATTGTTTGGGCCTCCGTATAAATCATGTCACACAGAGATTGCCTTCATAAACTGGTCCCTCACCTGGCCACGATCCCCAGGAAACAGAACGCACTTTGTTACACTTGATTGGAAGCTTCCAAATCGGTCTTGGCTATTTTCTATTACTTAGATCCCTCTAACCTTCCCTTAGCTGTAGTTGAAAAGTTACCTCTTCTAGAGTCAACAGCATCTTGTGCCCTGAACCTTTATCAGGGGGAATATTCTCTAATCATTTTCAATTGTGTGAAGGCTTGGGACCTGACACCTGGCCACCTATAGTACTCGCTATCATGTCTGTCTTTTATTTTCCTGCCAACTTGTCATATCCTGGCTGTTGGAACATCATATTTGTGGCTCACAGAATCCCAAATCTATCCATGACGGATGTATTGACTCTTAAGGCCATCTCTATAGTTGAGTTTATTGGGTTGGCTCATGATAAGGGCTAAATAATTAATTGGATGCTTACTAAATCTTGACTCTTAATTAGAGTACTGTCCTTGGCCACTTGGACCCACATTCTCTTGAATCTGTTGATGTTCAGATGGATTATTACTATAAACAATAGAAAACAAAAATTTCAATGAATAACACACTCCAGTTAAATATTTGTTAAGCCCAAAGAGGTCTGGCTGGTTCTCTTGATGTCTTTTGAAATCTCAGAAGCAGAATATGTAGTTAATTATTATTTACTTTTAGATCTTAGCAAAAAGTTTATTTTGTAGCCAACATGAATCAGTAAATGGGTGTAGTAAAACAGTCATTTTATAAAAGTTCTGCTACAGAGATAGAACTGTGTAGAAGAAACGTTTCCCACATCTCTTTCTTTGCCATCAGTAACCATTCTGTGAACTAGGCCCAGGTGAGCTCATTCTTTATCCCCTAGTTTCCAGAATACTAAGCTAATGTTACACTGAAGATAAAAAGGTTAACTATATTGATTTAGGACTGAAGGAGCTGAAGGGGTTTGCAACCCATAGGAAGAACAACAATATCAACTAACCAGATCCCACAGAGCTCCCAGAGACTAAACCATCAACCAAAGAGCACACATGGGGGGGGGCCCATAGCTCCAGCCACATATATAGCAGAGGATGGCCTTATTGGGCATCAATAGGAGGAGAGGCCCTTAGTCCTGTGAAGGCTGATGCCCCAGTGTATGAGAGTGTCAGGACAGGGAGACAAGAGGGAGTGGGTGGGTGGGGGAGCACCCTCCTAGAGACAGGAGGGGTGGGCGATATGGGATAGGGGGATTCTGGAGGAAATAACATTTGAAATAAACATAAAGAAAATATTCAATTCAAAAAGTTCTTCCTAGTGGTCTTTTGGAAAGTAATCTATGAAATTGTGAGTCATTGTCACACCCAGATCTCTGAAGGGAGGCTGTGAGCCGAGTTAGAGTGTTATAGCTGAGCTTGGTGACACATTTCTCCAATTCTAGAGCTCAGGAGGAAGAGAAGGAGAACTAGGAAGTTAAGGTTAGCCTCTGCTACACTAGAAATTCAACACGCACACACATGCTCACACACACACCAATAACAAAGAAGGAGTATTTTCTGTATTATGCTTTGGTAACTTTTGTCAGTGATCACAGCAGCCATATTTTATCTGAGCAGTGATATAAAATTTGTCTCCCAAGAAAGCTCATGGGAAAATTTTGTGGCATCACATAATTTGTACCAATTTAATCATCTGTGAAGGGGCTCTTCAAGATATACTCAGTAGAAGAGAAAGAAGCATCCAGTAGAGATAGAAATATTAATTTGTTTCAAGGAGGGGAAGGCAGGTTGATATAATTTTGGTACTGAAAAGCAGTCCCCCTTTTCATTAGACCTGGGAGTACTTTAATTGGCACAGATGTCTATGCATGGTTCTGCTGCTACGAAATAAATGCTAAAGCATCAAGTAAACAGCCAACAAGAGCATATTAGAGTCAAAGGTTATTATTATCTCTCTCTCTCTCTCTCTCTCTGTGTGTGTGTGTGTGTGTGTGTGTTTTCTCCATTTGTATCTCTGAGTACCATGTGTACTGTATTTTGCCTGCTTTGTACCTTTTGCATGCATTGCCTGCAGAGGTCAAAAGAAGGTCTTAGATCCCATAGTACTAGGGTTATGGATGGTTGTTAACTATGATCTGGGTTCTGGGAATCCCACCTGGGTCTGCTGGATGAACTGCCTGTACTCCAACCGCTGAGCCATCTCTTCAGCCCCCACAAGTGATTATGAGAACAAAGTTGACTTTAGTTTTAGTCTTTTATATGTTAACGTATAAGCAGCAAAGAAGCTATTCTACCAGTGACTATATGGTGTTGTTCTGCATAGCTAGAAAGGAACAGCAGATCGGGCTCTTTGTGTGTCCACATATTCAAAAGGGGATGGACACAACTGATTCTTTCAACACAGTAAGTATGAGTGCTTTGTGTAGTCATAGTTCCAACAGTTAATGGAAAAATATCAGGAAATTTCCTTAAGAAGAAACAGCTCAGAGCTGGTAAAAGTATTTGTGGGATAAATTGTGCAATCTGTTTACTTCATTATATTCTATGGTCTGCCTTGAAGCTAGAATAGGTAATGCACTCTGGCCAATTGTTTGAAAGGGACATCTGGCACTTATGGGCAATGAACAGAGAAGAGTTCTTTTGTCCTTTTTCTGGCTGTCTTAAGCCCATCAAAGCTATAATCACACAGTAGAACTGAGGAGGTTTTATGATTCACCCTTGGGGAATGGATGTCTTCACAGAGCATCTGGACCCACACAGGTCTTGGTGAGTAGGCTATGAACTTTACATGTAGAATGGCTAGGTTTCTTGAGGTTGCTTATGATGGTCAGACTCACAAGTGGGATTTGAACCTTTGTCTGTCTATTATACTAAAACCAAGTTATTTTTTCTGTTACAACATATTGACTTAAATGAAATGGAAGTGTCAGAAATAGATGCATTCTACTTTGTCAGAAAAGAGGAGGAGGAGGAGGTAGGAAGAGAAGTGAACTCAACTTCACAGGAATATGTCATAAAACGCACATAAGATAACTGCAGTCCTGTTGGGCAATGGGAAGGTCAGTAGGTCAAAGATGACTGAGAAAGTAGTTTACTCTTCGAAGTTCCTAAGAAGAGGCCATAGACCATACAACATGTACTCTCAAATGTAGAGACTTGTTCTTCTTGTTCTGCTCTGGATCCAGGAGTGTTAGAGAAGACTCACATTGACAGATAAGGGTAGCAAGCAGGGCTGTAGATTGCCTGGTTTGTATATAAAGGTAACCTTCTATTATTATCTCCAGGAATTAATGAACCCCAGGAGGGACAGTGCCTCAGGGTGAGCAAGGCCACTGATAATTGAATGTTCAAACGAAAAACCAGGCTCACTACAACATATAGGACAAATCCCTAGTGCAACTGTGGCCGAGAACAAACACCAAGACTAATTTCAAAGCAAGTTCAGGTGCTGCGGTTGTAGCTCAGTTGGCGGTATTCTTGTCTGGCATACACCAAACACTGGGTTCTGTCTCCAGCACCTTATAAAGTTGGTGTGATGTTTCGGGTCTGTGGGTACAGGAGTACATGGCAGAGGTAGGGGTCACTACTCCAAGGTCATACTGAAGCATAGGTGAGTTCTTGGCGGGCTTGTGCTAGAAACTGTCTCAACTTCAGTCTCTTGATGCCACCACTAGCAAAATCGTGAGCTGGATGGAACCGATCAAAAAGGTAAGAGGGGCTTCCAAGACACACTAGCAATCTTGAGAACCCCAAACCTTTCTTTTGAAATGCTTTTTGTTATGTCTCTTGTCTTCTAAAGAAAATCTCTAGTACATGCCTTCTGCCCCATTTGGGTAGGAGGGTAGGGCAGGGACACACAAGACACACACAAGCACAGACACACATGCAGACACACACATAGGCACACAGACCCCCACATACACAGACAAATACATACACCAAACTATAGAGGAGGCTCTCAGTGTATGAAGAAAAGGAGCAATACTGTGTAAAAGACTGGAAACTGCTGACCAAGGCAGACATAAGCTACCACATACAGATAGCTTACAGGTGAAAACAGGTGTCACACAAATGACTTAAAATAGCTCAGGACTGTCATGGCTTGGTCCTTTTGAGTTCCTGGCTGAGCAATGTAGAGCCTGCAGTGAAAATAAGAACTTTTCCCTCCATATTGCCGGTAGCTTGAAGCAAGTAAGACTTCGTCTCTTCAGAGTGTCAGCTTACTTTCCCTTAAAGCTACTTAAAGCACTATGTACCTATGAGAATTTTTATGAGTACCTATGTAGACTTACTCTTATTCCAATCTAATATTTCTTATTAGGTATCTGTAGCGATCTAGGCCTTGTTAAAGGCAACAGTATTATGCAGAACAGGAAGTCCTGCCTACCATTTTACAAACACACACTGAACATAGTCCCCTCATAAGTGTGGATTGGGACCTGGAGGTCTTCCCCTGGGATTTCTAGGTTCCTGTGTGCCCCATATAGAATGTAGAGTTCTAACAAGTACCCCTAACACTGTCTCTGAGTTGCCTATCTTTGGCTGTGTGGATTCCCCAGAAGTATGGGCATTTTGATGTTGAGAGCTGCAAAGCCTCAGAAAATACAGTAAAGCAGAGAATGAGTTGGGAGAAGTTTGTGCTCTCAGCTAGATGTGTTCTTGCCCTACCGAGGACTCTGTGAAATAATTAGAAATAAAAATTTTATTTAACTTTAGTCATGCCCCAAACAACAGCGCTTAGTATTTTCCTAACTTTATCCTCAGTTTCTCCATGATAAAATGCAGGGTTTCAACAGATGATCTATAAAATCCCAGACAGTTTAATAAAATTCTGATTATATAATGCTTTTGCCTTCTAAATCCCTGCCTTATCAGCTTCTTCAGAGAGGAGAAACTTGGCCTAATCCAAATATATATGAGTGTGTGTGTGTGTGTGTGTGTGTGTGTGTGTGTGTGTGTGTGTTTGTGTGTGTGTGTGTGTGCATGTGTCCTGAAATGTCTTTTCCAAGATTTAAGAAAGATCTAAAAGGGAGAAAAAAATAGGACCACAAGAATTTTAACATTATAAAACATCTTAAATAAAAAAGTAAGGAAATAGGTATTTATATGTTTTTATATACAAAATATAGAAAACAGAAAAAATAAAACAAACTCTTATGTTATTTTAAACTTTTATTTTATCTATATGCAAGCATGTGGTTATGCTATTGTATAGCTTATTTTTTGCTTAATAGTGAATTTTAAAAAATAACCCCATGTCTGCCAAATGTATTTTGGAATATATATTGTTCTATGTCCTGTAGGAAATAAACTTGAAATTACTTTTAAATTTAAAATATAGTTCTTATTTCTCTTTTCTTGTCAATATTTCGTAATAGGTACCGTTCTGTGTTCAAGTTTCCTCCCTGCTTTGCACTGTCTGTGGAAAAGGAAGCAAGCAGAAATGGTTGCCATAGCTACCGGATGATGCTATTGCTAATGACAAGAGCACAGCTCAGTCAAGATTGGCAGTAAACAGGGCAGAGGAATTTGCAGAGAGCAAAGAGAGAAGGAAGGAGGGAGACAGGGGGTGAAGGGGAGGGGGCCAGGGGAGATGGCTTCCACATCCATACAGCTCCCCAGTAAATGATCTTCTATTCTCCTCTTCATCTGCCCAGTGCTGACCTCATCTGAGGGACGTAATCAAACAATATCGCTTTATACTCATTCTTGCAAAAGTCTGCACGGTGCAGAGGAGATTATGAGAGTCATTCTACACCCCACGCAGAATGTTATTATTTTACTATGTGGTTTGGAACCGGGGTGTGAAATTCCCCCTCACTGGAGACAGACAAGAATGGAATGTTATTTCTCAACTGGGAACATAATCTTAAAAGAATGACCCCCTTTAAAATCAAACTTCCCTACTACTCGAACTCAGAAAACTGGAGCAGGAAGGTAACACCCTGCTTTAGTCAACGCAGTGGCCCTCTCCCCAAGGAAGATAAGCTCTATTTTGCCAGTTCCCAAGTTCCTTTCATTGCTTTGTTTATGATTGGCAGGGGTGACCAGTTGACCTTCAAGAGGTAAGCTGAAAAGATTTTAAAGTGTGAACATGGATTCCTTCTGTCTGAATGCTGTAACAAGGGTTAAATCCAAGGCCACTGGGCAACATTCAGTTGCTTTTTTTGATGTCACTCAATCAGGGCGTAAGTATGCCAGCAGGGTTCAAGCTTGGTGCTCATGAATGAACTGTTTTTACTTTTATAAATATTCTTGGCGCAAATCGATACAAGTCAGGCCAGAGAAGTAAAATCAGTATTATCTACGGTGGCCAGCGTGCATCTCTCACCTCTGCAGCCTTCATTTCCTTGGAAGGCTAGTCGGCTTAGCCGGGCTAAGAAAAGCAGGCAGCATGGCTGTGAGCCCTCGCTCAGCGACGGAGCGCGCTTGGTCTCTCCGAGTTTCACTTTCCATCCAGCCCAGTGGAAAACCAGTACAGAAATATTAACTGAACTCTCAAGTGATTTGCTAGAGAGCAGCAAAAATTATAGAAGACAAATCTCATGTGCTGGGCAAACATCCAAGGGTAATTCTCTTTCTCTTTAATGGTTTTAAATCATGGATGTTTGTTAAACAAACGGTCCTTTCTCTTCACTATCATTTGCACACGCAGTGCAAGGCCTCAGGATCAGGGGAAGCCTTTGTCTTGGCTGTACCTGCTCATCGGTAATGCTCTCGGTCTGCAGCTTGTAGCATGCCCAGGGCTGCCATTTTCACACAACTCTCGAGAACCAACTCCTACAGGCCCGACTGCCAAAAGACGGAGTCACCCATGTTTTCTGTCTTTGGTTTGTTTTTCAAGAAAACTAAGCTTGATAATGTAACGGCACATTTCAGAACATCTGGAGTCTCGGAAAGAGCTGGTTTTGGAAGTTTCATGATTTGCTTGTTCAACATTTATACATGGAGCTGACTCTCGGTAGTCCCTGGTTTTCCATTGGGGAGTTAAAGATATTGCACTAGGGAAAAAGTCAGGTCCACGCTGTTAATTGGGAGATAAACACTGGAGCCAGGAAACAAAGTACACAGTGCCTACATGAGAGTCAGGGCGGGCTACAGAAGACCCTGCCCACGGGGAAGCGCCTTGGCAGTGTCAAGGGCTCTTCATGAGGACTGGCAGAGACTCCATGATGCAAACAGGTTGTCTACCTTGCCAACTTTGTCTCTGGTCAGTGCCGTTGATAAACTTCCTACACTTTTGGCCACCTGATCCTCTCCCCATTTTCTTGAAAAAACAGTTTTCACCCTTACGTTTTAGTCACATTGGTAAGTAAGTAAACTGTTTGTATTGTTAGATTGTACCTAAGGAGCTGGAGAGGTGGCTCAGTGGTTTGGGGGCACTTATTGCTCTTGAAGGGACCTCGGTTTGGTTCTGAGCATCCACAAGGTAGCTCACAACCATCTATAATTCCAGTTCCAGGGGATCCAAGTTTCTTCTGACCTCCTGAGGCCACTGTGTGCATGTGGTGCGTGTACATGCATGTGTGTAAGAAATGTAATAAATATTTAGATAATCCTTGAGCAGCAGATATGGCTCAGTAGATAAGAGTATTTGCTGCAAGAATGTGGACACATTCAAATCCTCGGCAGCCATGTGAAGGTCAGCCGTGGTCATGTGCCTGTTACTTCAGCAAATGGGAGGCAGAGCGAGTAGGCTCTCTGGAGCTTTCTGGACAAGAGCCTAACCTTCAGTAAGAGGTGCTGTCTACAGTGAGTGTGGGAGAGTGACAGAGGGCACTGACATTATCTTTGTACCTCACTGTGCACAGACACAAGTACACTTACACACATGTACATATACATCTAACACACACACACATGTACACGCACACTATCCGATCTACACTAAAGCCTTCTCTGGGTACAGCCTCTGTTCCTTTACATTTGCTCTGTCTTCTTTCTCTTTCAGAGGCAGGCTAACCATGCTTTCAGCCAACCCCTCCCTGAAGCTCCTGCATCAAGGACCCTGATGACTGAACTATGACAAAGTTGCTGGCTAGTTTTACAACCCTGAACCTCAGGGGTACCAACAGAGTTGATAATCATAGTCTTTGAAGTATCTGCTTCAGTTGGAATGTAGCACTGGCCCTGAATTTTGCCCTCTGAACAGATGATGATTCCCCCTGTTTCCTCTTTCCCACCTTCACCGACTGTTTAGGTAATGTCATAGATTTCAATGCCACTTCTTCATCAGGACTCTTCAACTCCCTTTCCAGTCTAGAGAACAAGACTCTTACCTAAGGGCCTGCCTGTGTCCAAGTATGAGACTGGTAGTATTTGACCCGTCTCAAAGGAAGCAGTCATAAGGCTGGGGATGAAGGGAGAGCGTCTCCATAGAAAGAAAGAAAACAGACAACAGAATAACCCTGCAAAGACCCAAAACCAAAACATACGATGACAAACAAACAAACAAACATCTCTGCAGCCTTAGAAATGATTTCTTTCCTTGCCCGGAAGAGAACTGTGGAAGAAGAAATGGTTTTCTGAGAGAAATGGTTGCTCTCTGCTTTGGGCCACTGTCTCCAGGGTCATTGGGCAGCATTGGCAACATGTCAAGTAGTTATTAGAGGACTACGTCTGATACTCACAGGAGTCCAGAATATACAGTAGCGAGAAAGAATATAATTTTATTCTCCTTTGGTAATCTAGCAATGTTAACATCTAGAAAGATTAAAAAACCCTGAGAGGTACATTGTGTGAATCCCAGTTTTGAAATAGCTTCTATCATTAGGAAGGTAATGGGTGAAACATGATTTTATCTAATTTATTTATGAAATAACACACCTTTCTATCCTTCAAGAATTATTACATTAACATGTTGGCAGAATGTAGGCTAACCCCCAACAAAGTGAAATTGAGCGTATTAAATAGTGTGATATTTTATCAGATATTGAAGAGATTAACGTGTCTAAGAAGGCAGAAAACGCAAACACTGTAGAAACATAATAAACAATAGTAGATATTTGAGAAGTTTTACCCAGTAAAACTTGATGTGAACATATTTGAGCCCCTCTGTAGTGATGAAATACCAGCAAGCTAAAGTCATATGTTATTTGAACTATGTGGAAATTTGCTATTTCAGATTAGTTTAGCTAAACACCTCTTAAAATAATCCAACAGAGACAAATTGTCTGGTATACCAAATTTATACGTTCTTCGTGTTGGTTGCAAAAATTAAATTGCTTGTTATTTGATAAGCTGATATTTGATATGATAGTCAATTCAACAATGCCAAGGGAAGATTAAGAAAATCGAGACTGTGTGGTGTATGTATCATGCAATTATAATTAGAAGATTGTTTTCTACTCATTTCGAGTTAATATGTAAATAAAATAGGGAGCCCTGACAGTTTTCAGCACAAGAAGATTTAAAAAAAGAGATGAGGAATTTCTACACAGGTAAGTTCATACTTATTCTTTTAAATTATAATTGCTAAAGGCAAGAGCCAATTTGGGTGTGTCAGACTTAGAGAAATCAAAACAAGAAGGTGTGTGTGCGTGTGTGTTTTAAATGTCCCACAGGCCATGAGCCTATAAAAACCACAAAGTCATTGGGGAAGGAGATTTTAAGAGTTATTTTGGAATGCGCACAATTTCTAATGAGTCCAAGTTTTGTACACTCATGGATCTGACTATGTAGAGACATGATATTTTATGAAGATTCATAAAGAAGGAAGAAGGCAGTTTGGCCAGTGACCCACATATTTTTTTTCCTTGGGCACCTTTCCTGCAGGGCTTCGGTATTGCAAAGATTTGGCTCCTTGACTGGCTAGAGGGTCACTTGCCGAGCTACATACACGGTTGGCCTACAGGTTTTCAGTGTGTTCCTTCTGTCCTTCTCCCCTTTGTGCTACTTGGGCCTTGAGAACAATACGGAAGTCTTCTAGAAATGGTTTCTATAGCTTTTGGTCGGTCAGGGAAGACTCTGAACTTTCTCAGCTTTCTCTCATGATATGTGTCTGCCCTGGTCCTCCCTAGAGACTCCCCATCTCTGACGCTCTGTTACAGCTCTCTTGACATCTGATTCAAACCACTGCTTTCTATCCCAGGAGGGAGGCTTGGAACTTTGATTTATAAAAGGGCACTTCTCACTGAAGCCAGAGTTCTTTTGTGGCTTTTATATACAACCTTATCTGACTCTGGAAAAGTGATCTGCATGATAGATGTGGACAAATGAGTTGGGGGACTGGCTATTTCTTCTCTTTGGATCATTAGTTTTCCCCCAGTTGACTGGAAAGTCTGCAGATTTCTACTTCACTGACACTTTCAGCAGCAAGGAAGAAATGAGTCCCTGGGTATGGCTGGCGGGAGGCCTGGAGCAGGTCAAATGTTACAGCGATGTTGGAAATGTCTAATATACAGGAACAACCTTCTTCTGGAAGGGTTGTGCTTTATTGAATTGCCATTCTCCTCTCCTGATGTCCCTAGACTGCCTCTGTCTGACGCTGCGTTTCTGAAATAGTGTCCTTCCTCTCATTTGTCCCGCAGACCTTGATCCAACATCATGAAAGCATTGGGAAATAAAAATGTCTCTAATGGCCAGAGCTAACGGGAGGAAGCAAGGCTATCAAATCTTTGCCAGGAAGTGGCTTCAGACACTTGGAGCCTGGAGATGACAAACCTTAACCCTCGTGTGGCCCCGGGTTCCTGTCACTCCGGAGTGAGTTCCCACAATGAAGCTGAGGTCTGTGGTAGAGGACAGAGTTAAGATCACATGACCAGGCCAACATGCACACTGGTCCCATCTCAGCATCGAGACAATGAACAAGCCTAGCTCCCTGTCTCTGTCATCTTGGTGACTTTCTGGGCTTAGTGGTTAATGTTCTTTCCTTCTCTCTGTGTTGCTGAAGTGATGCAGAGACAGGTGCTGGGAGTGAGATCCCACTGCAAGAAGAAGCCTCAGGGCTCACTGTCTCTGAAGGGGTAACTTACAGGAGGCTCGCTGCCCGTGCAGGGCTGTTCACACCAGGCACCCGAGCTGGTTACATTATGGAGCTGGTTAACTTTAAAATCATCTCCATTTAACATTTGTGTGTGTGTATGTGTGTGTGTGTGTGTGTGTGTGTGTGTGTGTTTGTGTGTGTTGGTGTGTGTTTGTGCATGTGTGATACATTTTACAGAAACCCACCCTGGGGAGAGAAGGGCCAGTTGCTTCTTTATTACATTGTAGAAGCGCCACATTAGCGTTCCAGTCTATATATTATGAAATTAAGTGGATACCCTTGGGGTTAATTCCTTGTTGTAATTGTAATGAAAAGAAACACTTTCTAACCCTCCATTTAAGATCTATAACTATTAAAACCCACTAGCCTCAGTGACTCCTGGGGCCAGTGGAGTGCTTTAGGGTATATAAAAAGAGACACCCCTACGGTGTCCAGGACCAACCACTGAAAAGTGACCACCTCCAAGTGGGAAAGTGAACAAGAGAGTTTTCCATCCTGCCCCTCCCTGCTGTTTACCCATGATGGAAACATTCATCAACTGCGTGAAATTTTATGCATATTAAAATTGTGGCCCTGCCTACACCTGGTGGGGTCCTAGGGCTGAAAGGAGAAGTGGAAACAAGCCCATCTCTACCAACTCATAACCACTTGCAAATAGCAATTTAACTTCCTCCAAGGGAGTCTCACTGGGAAAGCAAACTATTGAGGGGCAACTGCAAACTCAACAGGGGGTGGCTAAAGAAAAATGGACTCAGGGGTCACTCGGAAGGCGCGTGTCTCATGATGTCATGTTGAGGTTCTTGTTTTTGTTGTGGCTTCATCTTCTCTTTATTGTAATCTTATTTTATGTATGCTTTTATTCTCTCTTTTTATCCTAAAGGGCCTTTGCATATTTATATCTATCTATCTATCTATCTATCTATCTATCTATCTATCTATACATGCGTGTGTGTGTGTGTGTGTGTGTGGCTTCTAGTTTAGTGTTTTTTTTTTTTTTTATGAGATTCTGAAGTGTGCATATGTATGGGTCTCTATTGTCTGTCTCTTGGGCACTTTTCCTGGTTTTCTCCAAGTCCAGTGTATTGGATTTTGTTTTACCTTATTTTATCATTATCCTATAGAATCTTGTTTCTTTTCTAATGAGAAACAGAAAGGGGTTGGGCCTGGATGGAGAAAGAGGTGGGGAGGATCTGGGAGCAGTAGATAGAGCAAAAATGAAAATCAGGGTGTATTATGTAAGTTAAAACAACTTTTTTCAGTAAAGAAAAACAAATTAAAATGTGGCCCTTGCTTCCAGGATTTGGTACAGCCAGAGGTAGCAGTGTGAGGTTTTTGAGGGTGAAGTTGAGAGTAAATCATCCTAAAAGATGAACCTGAAAGACTGAGACAAAGAGTCTTCCCTATGGAGAGTATGCGCCTCAGAGAAACACAGCACACAGACTATTTCTCGGACATCTCGGTAGCCTCCTGTTTGTCTCAGAGCTGTCTCAACAACCACTTTCAGTGCCAAATGCATGCACAACTCGCCTGTAAGGAACCATGTAGCCTGGTGTCATCCAGTTCTTTGTTAGCATCAAGAGAGGATGTCCTCTCTGCATGTGACTATCCGACTTTATTTTTTTATTACAGCTGTTATCGACATTAAAATATCAAACCTACTGGTGTGCTATCATCTGACACAGAGTAAAATGGCTGGTGTATACACGAGGGACAGTGACAATAATTTAAAATGGAGAGAGAAAGAGAGAGAGAGAGAGAGAGAGAGAGAGAGAGAGAGAGAGAGAGAGAGAGAGAGAGAGAGAGAGAGAGAGAGAGATATTCTGTGGAACATCTGAGTCCCTTCGGTTGCTCCTTAGATTATGAACTGTCTCGGAGGAAAACAAAGCAGCCGCATGCCTGTCTGACAGGAAAAGAGCAACCTAGAAAGTAATTGCTGTATTCAGAAGTTTTCAGTCCAGTGCCTCAGGAAATGTGATGAAAAGGTCTGCTTAAGGGAACACCCCTCACCCCACCCATAACGCTGTATATTGTCTCCTCTTAGTAAGAAAAGGTTTTATTTTAGATGATTAGTCCTGTTAATTCATACAGCAGAGCTCCTGGTGACTCTGTGCCTGTTGAGGGTGTGTGATAAGTGTGCATACCCACATCATGCAGGAGCGTGAATGTGTGTGTGTGTGTGTCTGTGTGTGTGTGTGTCTGTGTGTGTGTGTCTGTGTGTGTGTCTGTGTGTGTGTCTGTGTATGTGCATGTGTATGTGTTTGTGTGTGTGTGGATGTGTGTGTGTCTATGTGTGTGCATGTGTGTGTGTGTGTGTTTGTTGTAGAGAATTTCAGAATGCTCCTGGAAAATCATCTCTTCTGTTGCTCTTGTACCACTTGCAGTGTTCTCCATTTTCAAATGCGCTCCCTCTGCAGTCATCTCAGAATGGCAGCAGAGGGCGGGAAATAGCCCATCATGTTTAGGTCACTGGCTTGTATCTGCGGCAGGCAGGTGGTCTGAGTGAAATTAGCAGGCCCGTATCAATTCAGTGCCCAGCTTCTCTTACACCACTCAATCAGAACTGTGTGCCAGCCCCATGCCTGGGCTTCCCTCTTGTCTCTAATTGGCCACTTTGAAGAGAATATTTTCAGACACTCAGACATGTCTGTGACAATACAAGTGAGAATGGCTCAATAGAGACCTACCTGGAAGCCTCAAGTTCTAGACATGATGGTTTTAAAGATATTTTCCCTTCCTTTCCCTCACTTCTTTTCCTCTTCTCTTCCTCCTCTACCTCACTTTCTTCCTCCTACCTTTATTCCTCCTCCTTTTCCTCCTCCCTTTCTTCCTCCTCCTTTTCCTCCTCCCTTTCTTTCTCCTCCTCTTCCTTCTCCTCTTCCTCCTCCCTTTCTTCCTTCTCCTCCTCCTCTTCCTCCTCCCTTTCTTCCTCCTCCTCTTCCTCCTCCCTTTCTTCCTCCTCCTCCTCCCTTTCTTCCTCCTCCTTTTCCTCCTCCCTTTCTTTCTTCTCCTCCTCCTCCTCCTCCTCCCTTTCTTCCTCCTCCTCTTCCTCCTCCCTTTCTTCCTCCTCCTCCTCCTTTCTTCCTCCTCCTCTCCCTCCTCCTCCTCCCTTTCTTTCTTGTCCTTCTCCTCCTTCCCCTCATCCCCCTCCTCTTCTCTTTCTCCTCCTTTTTCAATTTTAAAGAGAGGGTTTTGTGTTGTGGCCCAGGCCACTCTACATTCCCTCACTACATTCCTGAGACTGGTCTTGAACTCAAATATATTCCCCTGTCTCAGCCTTTCTATACCCTCACTGACATGGTGCAATTGCAGAAAGTAAGGTTTGTTTAGAATGATCCTAGCTGTATAAGATCATGTGCACAAATGCTGTCAACAGCTCCCTTCACCCCAGGACCCCTAATATCTTACATTACTACTGGACAAGAAGCAAGCACAGAAACTTAACATGTCTGTCAGAACACAGCAGGAGAGTGAAACCCTGTGAGGAGACTTCTGAGTGGTTGGGAGAGTATTCCAAGAAAATAAGAGTCTTGTGACCTCAGTTTTAAAACAAAACAAATGACCAAAAAATCCAAAACCACAAAATTTGTTCTTGTAACGTGTATTCCTGCTCCTCCAAGGTATAGTGGATAAGAGTGACTTAACTTCAGGTCACTCATTATAATTGCTGATAGTTGTTTATTTATATGGCTTTATGAGAAAACATGTTCTTCCCACATGAGCCTTACCTGCCACACGTAGCTTGCCCTTGTGACTGGGTATGTTACTCATGTGTTGTTTTTAATCCCAAACTATGTCCTGTCTGGTGCCCTCTGAATAATGCTGGTTATAGCATGAGAACTTAGCTCATTTCATTTATGGGTTTTATGTCCCCAAATGGTACTCATGAACGGTAAACTCATGGCTATGATACCATTGTGCTGGTGAGATTTTTCTCAATTTATCACTGGGGAGAAGGAACTTCAACTGAAGAATTGCCTCCACTAGACTGGCCTGTAGGTAGTTCTGCCAAGCATTTTCTTCATTAATGATAGACCTGGCAGGGCCTAGCCCACAGTAGGTGGTGCCCATGCTGGGTAGACCTAGCAGGGGCTAGCCCACAGTAGGTGGTGCCCATGCTGGGTAAGTGGTCCTGGGCTGTATAAGAAATTAATCTATCCAAGGAGAGTAAGTCAGTAAACAGTGGTCTTCCACCTTCTCTTCCCGACTCCAGGAATCCTGCTTCAGTTCCCACTCTGGCTTCACTTGCTGATGGATTATAACCTGCAAATTAAAATAAAGCCCCTTCTCCCCTAGTTGCTTTGGATTGCTGTTTTAACAAACCGACAGAAAATCAATCCAGGATGAAAGTTAAATGAATTGTAGTTCATCCAAATTATTTTAAGTTCATCGCTATTCAAACACAAGAGTTTTTCTGTCTTACCTGTTTTGTGTTCCAAGATCTTATCCTGTAATCTTCATTGTCTGTTCTTATTTCTTCTGTGCCTCCTCCTCTCAAAGGTAGGTCCTTAGTCCTCCTTAGTATCTCATGGTAAAAGTACCTTTTATTTGCCAGATAAAATCATTGTATAGGAGGCTGAATAAGCTCTTTCTAATTCTTACTGAACTCTGACTGGCTGGTTCAACTCAGCTGTTCTGGACCAAACTCCTCTCCAAGCTGACAAATTCAGTCTGTCTTCTCTAGGCTTCTCACTGAATTTCTCTGTTTTGCCTCAAACTAACTCTGTTCATCTCTTCTAATCTGGCTTCTTCTTATATTTTGGCTTCAGCTGCCTTTGCTAACTTGCACTGAATTGCACTTAAGACACAGAACAAACTCAACTGAACTCAACTGTATTGCCTGAATTCAACTAAACTAAACTCACTCACCCCCCTCCCCACTTCTTTGTGCTGCTGTTATAAGTCACCTCTCTTTCCTGTGCTGTTCATATGTGAGTTGGCATCTCCTATCTCTGACTCGTTCTGTCAAATCTTTCTTTGAGTGGTCCTTTTATTTGTTCCATAATTAGATATTACTTTCAAACATGGCTTCTTCACATGGTTTCCTTCTACAGACTAGTTTTACCTTCATTATTAGAAATTAAAGGTGTGTAGTAAGGGCATGTCTGTATTCCAGCCAGATCATACTGTTTAATCCAGGGCATGTGTACATTCTGTGTGTGCTTTCCAATGGGATCATATAGACCTAGATGGTCTTTGAATGTGATCCTTTGCCAGAGCAGCCATGCTGCTGGATTAGAATTTCTCTACATTTCATGACTTTTGTCACTTTTCTGAAATGACAGGTTAGGGTTTTGGAGAATGCATCAATGTCTTAGAAACATTTGGATGTTTTGTTTTTTCTTCTGGTGTTTGGTTTTTAGCACTAGATTAAGGTAAAATTGGTAAGAACACCACTGGTGTTATCTATCCCCTCTTTGTGTGCCACACAGAGTTACTCCATGTAGTTATCTGAGGACAGTTACTGTGACCAGGGTCTCCTCGGTTCCCTAATGTGACAGTCACATTTTTTCTTGATACAGCCACTTTAACATTCAGAGGCTCTAAGCGCTGGCAAAAGTGTGTGCTGACTTCTGAGTATGCTTCAGAATGAAAACAAGAAATGCTGCCTGGTTTCTTTGAGTTTCACATTTCACCAAGTCTGATTTTATTTTACAAATCTTTGTTTATTTATAATTTTGAAGCATCGGATTGTATATGAGAGTGAAGGTACACAAATGTATGCAGGTGTGCACATGCTTGTGAAGCACAGAAGTCAACCTTGAGTGTGGTTCTCCCAAGGTTGTGGGCTGTCCTCCACGTTTTTGAGACCAGGCCTCTTCACTGGTCAGACGTTTGCTAAGTAGAATGCACTGTCTGACCAGCAAGTCCCAGGTATCCCTGTCTCTGATCAACACATTCAATCAAGTGTGATGGAACTAGGAGCTGGACATGGGGAGGTTGGTACGTCCTGGGGTTGGAGTTTTTATCAACAGTATTCATGCTTTTATAAAGGGGCCCTAAAGATTGATCTCTTTCTGTCAGCCACATCAAAAGCACTGAAAAGTGGGCAATGTCGGTCTTAAAGGGTAAAAACCATGACTTTGTGGGTTCAATACCTTGAGGAACACACTTCTTTTGAAATATTATATTTCATTAACTAGCTTGTGTGTGTGTGTGTGTGTGTAAGTATGACTTCTTGTGCCAAAGCACACACATGGAATTCAGAGGACAATGTTAAGAGTTGGTTCTCTTATTGGCCACATGGACTCCCAGGATGAAACATAGGTCATCGGGCTCAGGGGAAAAAGCTTTTGTGTGCTTAGACATTTCCCAGACCAAGAAATAAATTAATTTGTAAGCCACTGAGGTCATGGTATTTGTTACAGCAAGTAAGGCAAGTAATCTGTGCAATTATAACAATATATCTCAGTCTCTCTCACTGCATAGTGAACCACAGGAATTAGGAGAATTGTGTGCTATCCCTATTTAGTTCTCCAATATGCAACAAAATATATTCTGTACTGAGTGATTAATATATATTTATTAAGTAGAAGAATATATGCTTTGAAGGGAGACAGACGAAATTAGAAGCATCAGCATGTAGCCAAAGAAACTCATGACTAGAGGAAGACATCATAGGGCTAAGCAATCATGTTATATATTAATATGCTGCTTCATGTGAACTTGTTAAGGGATTAAACCATGAGCAGCCTACTCAGAATTCCTAAGACAGCTCTGTAGAACCCATTAGGCAACACTGGCTGTTGCCTCTGCTATCTTTCTATTGGTGCCATAAATAACGACAAATTTAGCCTTACAAGAATACACAGTGGATACCTTGTGAGGATCTCAGTTCTTAGTCAAACTTGCATCTTGCTGGGTGAAAATCAGTGTCGTTTGGGCTGGATTTCTTTTGGGGTCTCATTTCAGTTGCTGGTCCCTGAGATTCTGGGACTGAAGTCCCTGTTCCTTGGAGGCTGTTGATGGGGGTCCTCTCCAGATTTGCAGGTGTCCTTCATGATGCCTTCAGTTCTAGGTTTGTTTGAGTTTAAACAAACAAACAAACAAAAACCAAAATCCAGCAATGCTTGGGTATGAATCTCACCTGTGTCTGATCTCTCTGATATATCCTTTGTCAGACACAAATGGTCTACATGAGGCCTACCAGAGACTTCAGGATCTCTATTAATATCCCTGTAGTAGACAGACTGTCTCTCTAAAAGATGTTCACATTCTATCCCCTGAAACTTGTGAACATGTTAAATTCCATAGCAAAGAAGGATTGTAGTAGCAGATGGAATCAAGCCCTAAGTTGCATCCTTTAAACTTACATGATTAGCTTGGGTTATCTAGTTGATTTGAACTTAACCACTAAGATCTATGTATTGGCCAGGCGGTGTCATGGCAATGAGATATGAGAAACTCATCCACTGTGGTCAGATCAGAAGGTGGGAATGGGCAGTTGACCAGAAACTATTAGCAGCCTCTGGAGTGTGAAGAAAACAAGCACATGAACTCTCCAAGAAGCAGCCAGAAAGTCAGTCATCCTTGTTAGCACCCAGTGAGAACCCATTTGCAGGGCAGACACTGAGAGCTATATAACAACAATTTTGAAATTTTTGGAGACTCTCCCTAGGTAGCCTATGCTAATCCTGGATTAGCTACTTAGCCCAGGCTGACATCAATGCATATAATCCTCCTGTCTCAGCCTCCCTAGTGCTAGTGTGATCAGCTTGAGAAGCTGTACGGAGCCTTCTTGATTACTCAACAGCTGTAATAGAATTCCACCCATTCCATAGCCATGACAGTAGCTTCAGGCTCCTGCTTATCATGTCCAGGGTCATAGTTTTTGGTTCTATAAAATGATATATAGATAGATTTTTTCAGAGACATGTCATTGGCTTTCTATAGTTGCTGGGGGACAGAATGATAATAACGTGTTATAGTGTGTGACTAGAAATAATGAAAACAGCGAACATGGTAGGAAGCCATGGTTTTCTTCTGTGGACTTCCACGATGTCATGTTCTGCCTGGTTTTTTACATGCAAAGCCATTCCATTATCTCTGCTTTTCTAGCATTTTGATTTGAGGAATGCATATCTGGGTATTGAATGAATGGCAAGGTTGGAATTTTCTTCTTTGATTCTTAAACCTCTTTCCTTATCCCTACCTTAAATTTGTTGGATCTTGTAATTTCAGTGGAGAAAACAAGTAGGAGAACCAAAGTTTGCCCAGGCTCAATCATCTTTCCGCATTTCTCTTATGTATTCTGTTCACTGCCTTTATATTACACACTAGCTTTTGAAGTCGAAGAATGGGAGGCCATAAGATTCACCATGGGTGGACCAAATGTGTTATGAATGGAGAAAGTAAAAGCAAATCAAATAAGTTTATTAAAAATTGAAAGTCAATCCAAATTTTATCTTTATATAACATGTATATATCAATATATAATTAAGTATTATTTAAATCACACATAGTTGGAATTAATCTGCTCATTAAGCATTAACTTCATGTTAGATACAATTAATACATAGCACGTGACTGCTAATAGTTTATATAAAATCTCAAATTCCTCAAAAATATGAACATTACCTCACCTCACATGTAAAATATGTATGTCAGTACAAAATTACAACCCAATACTAGTGGATCTCCTCAGATGGGTTGAATTCCATCTCCCACCAGTCTTTTCTTTATCTCCTGTTTTTCCTTGAATTGCCCAAGTGGACTTTCCTTTTGTGTTCAGAATGGGTTTCAGAGTTTATCTCATATGAATTAATTATAATAACTATATCTGTAGTAAGGGATACCTGTTTAAAATGAGAAAAGTAAATATGAGAATAAAACTGATTTTGCTTCCACGGTATGTAGAGTTTCTAGTCTTGTTTGCCATTTTTGATGAGAAAGATCACCTTGGGATTGGTTTGAATGGATCTGACTTTGTGAAGAAGATTAACTCTAAGAATGATAATTACTGAGCAAGAGCAGAGAAAAATCTCAAAATTACAAATTCAGACTTATAACCCTTCTAAGAACCTGTTGAAGCTGTTATGGGAACTTAGAAAACTTGTACAGGCTCTCTTGGAACTTGAAGTTCTAAGCACAGGACCAGACATGATCATGAAAGTTATTTGTCTGAGCAGGAAAACAGTCACCTTCCTTTTTGATGAGCCCATTGAAAAGCTACAAGCTTGCCTGGCTTAATCCAGGTCTGCTCAGTTACATAGTCTTAGTCTTTGTGGCCTTTTGGCATCTTTAGGTCCAGCAACTGGTGAAATCCATGGACTCATTGAACGAACATCCTTTGAAGAACTGCTTTCAGATCGTAAGTTGGGTCTGCCGATAGCTGACAGTCTGCAGTCCCATTGTCTGCGACATTCATGTACCTAAAGGGGCCTTCCCATTGCTAGCTCTTCATCTGGTGCATGATGCTGCTGACACTTGTTCAGTAGTTGAAAATTCTCTTTATTTCCAAACACCGGGCTGTGCAGTCCTGTTAGACTTATTCTTATTGTGCCTCTATGCTTTAAGACAAAAAGAGAAACCTTCATATTTCTGCAAATGGAATTTTTGATAAATGTACTTGATAAATAAATATTGTCACTCAGTCACTAATGCATGTTTTACGTTAGTAAGAGCTGCAGTATTCAATATGCATGTCTGATGTGTCTTATGCAGTGTTTTACATTGGATGTGTCTCTCATGTGGTTTGGGATGAGAGAGAGAGAGAGAGAGAGAGAGAGAGAGAGAGAGAGAGAGAGAGAGAGAGAGAGAGAAGTTAGTTCAAATTTGATCATCTTTTGTATGTTGTTCTCTAAATAATTATTATGAGTTTAAGGCAGGGATTCTAACTGAACTTAAACGTTGCCATTTTGGATAGACTCACAATCTAGCAGGGTTCATCTGTCCCTACCCACGTCCCAGCACTGGGGTCACAAGCACCACTGCTATGTCTGGCTTCTCACGAGGACATTAGAGATTTGAACTCAGATTCTCATGTTCAGGTTGGAAGCACTTTACTCACTGAACCATCTGTCCAAACCCCTTTCTTTTTCTCTTCTCACCCCCCTCTCCTTCCTTTCTTTCTTTGAAAGATTGAGCTTAAATTGAAGATTTCTAGAGCTTGCCAGAGTATCTCTGAGAAGACACTGCATTCAGTTTGAGGACTCTGATCATTGGGAACAATACTGGGAATAATGCATAGAATTGTAAAGACAGTTATCTCTTCCCATGGTCATAATAGTTTAATTATGGTCATGCACACTGAGAAATACTATATTCTGAGTAACTCTCTGGGAGTTTATTAGAAACTGAGAAATTAATAATACAAGCTAAGTTAAAAATGAGAAACTCATGATTTTTCAATTTGAGTTCTAACCTTCACTGAAATTTATAAATTAGAACACATCCTGACATTCTTTGATTTCGGGTTGATTGACCTTTAAACTTGCTACCCTACTTTATATAGCCGAGCACTGATGATTGTGTTTTTCTAGATTGACTGCCCCTCCCCCCAGTTATATCAGTTTTGTGCATCCTGTGTCCAACTATTGTTAGCAAACCACAACAACTGAAAAGGGCAGCTCTCTGCTCTTCCCTCTGTGCAGAATTTTCTGCACTAACAGGAGCCGTCTAGAGAAGGAGAAGCAATAAGGTATTTGTTTCTCTATATATTTTCTACGAAAATTGACATGTGATCATAGATTCTGGCAAGTCTTACCCTACAGAGAATGCTGGAGCCCTGGGAGAGGGAGGGGCCAAGCTCTATTCTGTTCTGGAGACCTGAGAATCAGAACAAATGATGTTCTAACCCGAAGGGTCAGGCACATGATGGTGGAGGAGCTGATGTTTCAGTTTAAGCCCAAAGGCAAAGAAAGTAGCTGTTAGTTGGAAGGCAGGGAAGGTTCTCTGTTCAGTGGGAGAAGACTCAACCTTGTATTTTACTCAGCCTTCAACCCTCCAGCATTGCAGATGGCAGTATGCTTTTCTCAGTAGTAATGCTCATCTAATCCAAAACCACATCCCGGAAAAAGCCTCCCTGAGTATCTTTTAATCCAGTCAGGTTGACAGAATTTTCCACCAGGATAAATCAAGTATATTATAGTATTTAAAATATATAAACAATCAGCATTACTTAACAAACATGATCCCAATTGATTGTGTTATCTTTAAGTGTCAGAATACGTGACAGGATTCAGATCATGTCAGATGCTGAAAGGACAAGAAGCAACAACATTTGCATTTCTGGTCTCATCCGGCCATATCCCACTGTTTTAAACCCTCTAACATCTAGAATCTGCAGGCTCCTTTCCTTTTATTCATGGTAAGCTGTGCTGATTTCCCGCTCTCTCCATCCCCCATTGCCTTCGGACTCCAGCTCCCTGACGTACATCCTCTGCAGTACCATGTGCAGTTCCACAGCCTCATTTGGTCTCTGTCAGCTCCAGGCACAGAGTCAATGTCACTCACTGAGCACCTGAGGTGAAGTCACGAAGGCTCTGGACCTAAGTGCTGCAGAAGAGAAGATTAGAGGGAGAGGTGTCTCCATCGTTGTGGAGAACAATTTCCCTGGAAGTAATCAGAAATCTGTTGTTGAAGATTATAAACCCAGATGTCCCATCAGGACCTGACTACTTGAAGGACAGGAGGCAGTTTTCAAAAGAAGAGATGATCTCAGTGGGTGTCCTAAGTGTTATGCATTCAATTCTAATGGATTTTTCAGGAGAAGAAAAGTAACATTTGGTTACTTTTGAGGATGCTATGGAAAACAAATCTTATCACAAACGTTTAACCTTCTCAATATTTTGTCTACATTTCTTTTCTTTTGCCCTGGTCCATCAGTTTATATTCTACCCTGCTGTACTTTATTAATAATGACTTTAGGTAATAAAGAAAAATCACATTCCCATAATCATATCATGTAACAATTAACCAATATAGATCTGCATGAGTTTTGTGGCTTGTATATGTCTATATTGCTGTACTGCCCATGTCTTTAGAAGTATTGGTTCTTAATCTTTAGCCCCATTGAAAGGCTTTCTTCTTCCTTTGGAAAAACATTCTGTTCCATTCTCATTTTCTTCTCCAGTAGCAGCCAATGCTGACACCGTAGAATTATTTTGAGAGATAAGAGCACAGTTTCTGTTTCTCCCTTTGTGACAAGCAAACACAGTGGTGGCTGTTGTGATGGAGCCAGAGGGACAGTGTGCCAGGTTCATTCAGAGGAGGCTGACATCAGGAGAGAAGTAAGTCATGTAAGTGTGCACATACACAATGCACACACACACAGATATGCTCCTGTGGAAACTGAGTCAGAGGCTGCAGTCTCTTTTGGTTCAGCCTTTGCAGTACATTCGAGGCAGGGTTTTTACAGAAACGGAATGGGTGAAGGTGGGATGTCTGTACATCGTGAAACAGGGTGTATTAGTTTGGCTTGTGCAATAGGAGTTGAGTGGTCCGATAACTGTCTTTTCACACTGGAGATGCAGAGAACTCAGTGACTGCTCAGGCTATGAAACTAGACATCTCAGCAGCCTCCTTCCCAGGCTGACAGCCAGGAAGATTCCCAGAGAGTCACTGGTCTCCAGTTCATGCTGAAAAGTCTAAGAGGCTGCAGTCTGATATTAGCGGAGTCTGGTGGCAGTGACAGCAGCAGTGGACACACAGGCCAACGAGAAGCATATAATAAAATCACAATGTATCTTCTTTGAAATGCATGTGTCAGTACAGAGACAATGACAAACTCTTTGTTGTTAGCATAGAAACACCTGTGGGTGGCTAGACATTGTCTCTGGAATGATGGCACCTCAGAAATCGTCTAAAACACTATTGAAAAATACGTAAATAAATAATGAAAGAAAATAAAAGCTTAGTGTTTTATTTAAAATTTCCCTCTCTGGTGATTAATTTTGACTGTCCACTGGGCAGGATCTGGACGCAGTTAAGAGACGTGTCCCTGGACAGGTCTGTGAAGGCAATCCAAACATTCCCTGAGAGGGATTAAGGGGGAGACAACCCTCCCTAGAGTGGGTCCTGAGCCTTTCTGGTTGGTGGAGCGGATATAAGGAGTTAAGAGATGTTGCTGCCCTCTTGCCTGTCTCACACCCCTTCGCTCTCTTTTTCTGTTTTCCCCCTTCTCCCCATCATTCTTCCTTCCCTTGTGTGTTATGATTGTGTAGAAGTACATGTATGCACATACATGCATGCCCACATGGAGGTCAGAGGAGGACAACAAGCAGGGTCTGCTCTACCTGAAACAGCATCTCTCACTCAACCTGGAGCCTGCCCATTTTCTTTTTTAGATGAGCTGTCTGGGTGGTCAGCAAGCTTTGGTGACTCTCTGACCTCTTCTGCCCAGCACTAATTTTAGAAGCTCATGTGTCCCTGTCCGGCTTCAACTTGGGTTATGAGCATGTGTGGACTCAGAAGCCAAAGCATTCACAGCAAGATTTCTTACCTACCGAGCTCTCTTTTGAGCCCCACAATTCTGACTATAGAGCGTCATGTTAGAAGACAACAGAGAAGGTGGGGAGCTGGCTGTCGACTCCAGTCTTAAGATTCTAATGCCTTCTGCTTAATCTGACTCCAGAAGGGGGGCTGAGGGACTCAAATTGTCTTTATGCAGAGTGGTTTTCATCCAGCATGTCATGTTGGCTTTAGACCTGCTCAAAGGATTGCATTCTGTCTCTCTGCATTTATGGTTCTCCTTTTGTAAGTCAGCGTGGAAGGAATATGTAACATGTTTACAAGGATCATTAAAATTGCTTTTCTTCTTAAAATAATGTTATAAAAACGAATCTTCCCATAGCTTTATTGCTGGATGTTTTCAGGGTTCGATTACTATTTTTTCTAATAGAACCTTGTGTTTTTGTTTTTGGTTTTTGGTTTTCTGTTTGTTTTAAACCTTAGCCATGTTACCAATCCTTTCTCATTATGAAGAGAACAGTGTTCAGAGTGCTTGGGGGCAAGATCACAGTCTTGCGTTGTTGTCTCCAAACACAAGGAACATAGCACTAAATCTTCCGTGAAGTCTAGGACTCAGCACAAAGGGAGGGATTTTCCTGTTCAAAACTGGGTGGAGGGGCTCTCTCCACCTACAATGCAAGAGAAGCATTTAAAAAAGATTTAAACGTTCTCAATTGGCAGCAAGCCTGACATGTAGAAACCCTAGTCCTGACTAATTTAAAATAGAAAATAAAATTTAATTTTTGCTTAAATTTTTTTGGGGGAAATTTTATAGATGAGCTTTTACCCCATCTGTTCCCCTTCCAGGTACGTCCAGGTTCTCTAATGCTCATCAAACCTTGTCTCTATTTCTGCTTTACTTAAGATAGCATTTTACAAGCATTAATAAAAATACATCATGAAGAACACATGTTCCATTTGGATTGAGCTTCTTGTCATGATGGCTTTTTGGTTTTTGTTTTTTTTGGCTGTTTGTTTTTTGTTTTGTTGTAATAACAGTCTAGAGCTTTGATTGGCCAAGTGTGTCAAGGCTAGTTCTCTCCCAACATGAGGCAGTGGGAGGTCACATGGTAACTCCTAAGGGATGGGACCATTTAGGTTGTACCCAGTGCTGTTGAAGGAGGGGAAGGTGCTGGAGTGCACACCTGACAGAGGGTATTGGATATGGCTCAGAGAGCTGTGCATGTCATTGCTCGTTCTGTTTCGTTGGTCAGAGCATGCAGTGGAATCCTGCCTGCCTTCAAAGGACTTAAGGGAACACGCTAGACTAACTAGTAGCCCTTGCGACTGTGGCAGCAGAGCATCTTAGTATTGGGAGGATAAAACCAGAATTCCAGGGAAGCAAGCTGTAGGCAAGCTCCATGATCTGTAAAGACGAAATACTCAAAAAAGTTTTAAATTATAGATGAGGCCGGTAAGAAGTCCCCATGTGTTTCTCAACTCATTTCCATAACATTGCATATTATCTGATTATTAATAAACAGATAATTAGAGCCTGTAAAATAGTAGATAAAAGTATGTTTTGGTTCAGATTTTTTGTGTATTTTGATTGGTTTTCTTTGGTCAGTTTGACAGAGATAGAGTTTTCTGGGAAGAGAGGTCTGTAACTGAATTTCTTCCACCATACAGTGCATAGTCAAGCCTGTGTGGGTATCTTCTTGATTTGCTGATGTGGAAAAATCTAGCCCTGGGTGGGAGATATCAACCTTGGGCAGGTGGGAGTAGGAATGGGGTTACTAAGAAAATGTCATCAACTCCGGTGGATGCTAAAACAAAGGGTTTCTCAAAAAACCTGACAGCATGACCGAAGTTCATACTCAGCATTGCAAGAACCAGAGAGTAGTCAACCCAGAGACCTATAAGAAAACCAAACGCCAAACATGACTGGTTAAAACAAACAACTTCCAAGAAAATGATTCTTAATGATATTTTGCTATACTCATAGATCATTGCCTTATCTAGTCATCAGAGAGACTTCCTCTGGCACCAGATGGGGACAGATACATAGACCCACAGTCAGACATTACAGGGAAAGAAAGTCTAAATTGGAGGTCTCCATTAAATTGCTCCTCTCAGTGCCCGGCGAACCTCAAGAAAGAGGAGGAAGAAAGATTGCAAGATTCATAGGAGTGTAGCTCTCTGCATCAGTTGAGCAAGGTACACAGGAACTCACAGAGACTGAAACCACAAGCACGGGGCCTTCAGAGATCTGCACTTGGTCCTCTGTACACGTTGGCTATAAGCTTAGGTTTTTTGGGGAAACTCCTGACTATGAGCATGAATAGGTTTCTGACACTTTGGCCTTCTCTCTGGACTCTTTTCCTCCTGTTGGTTTTTGTGTTTGACTATAATATGAAAGTTTCTGTTTAAACTTAATATGTTTTGTTTTGTCATGATTGGTTGGTATCTCTGCCCTTTTCTAATGAGAGTCAGAAAGAGACTGTATCTGGATCAGAGGGGAGGTAGGGAAGAGCTGAGAGTAGAGGGAGGGGAAACTATAATCAGGATATATTGTATTAAAAAGGAATTTATTAAAAAGGAAAATAAAAGGAAGGAAGAAAGAGGAAAAGATACAAAGAAAGAAACTTGAGTGAGCCGTGGAAAGCAAGCTAGCAAGTGATTCCTAAGTCTATGATTAAGGTCTCTGCTAATGCTTGAGCTCTTGCCCTGAGTTTTCTCAGTGGTGGACCGTGGTTGGGAAGTAGGATCCAAATAGACCCATTTCTCCCAAGATTGCTTTTGGTCACAGTGTCTATTCAGTGATTTAAGCTAAACAAGGACAAAGCACTTGCTGTTGCATCTGACAATCAGAATTTGAGCCCCAGAACCTACTTACATGGTGGAAGGAGAGAACCAACTCCTGCAAACTGTCCTCTGGCATTTAAACTTTTGATGCTTTGTGGTTTCCCTTCATGCTGGAGCAGCTGTAGCAATAACAAACTCTCTACTGTATAGGACATCTCCAGGAAAAACAAAAAGGAAATGAATTTATATCAAGATATTGAGTGTGCTGCTTACATTTTTTTTATTAAGATACTGAGAGAAAACTTAGAGAAACCATCTCCAACAGAAAGACAGGGCATCAAGTGTGGGATGAGGTTGCCATCCTACAATCAAAACTCTGACCCATACTTGTTCCTGTCTGAAAGAACTGCAGGGATGGAAATGGAG
Source organism: Micromys minutus (assembly GCF_963924665.1). Lineage (NCBI taxonomy): Eukaryota > Metazoa > Chordata > Mammalia > Rodentia > Muridae > Micromys > Micromys minutus. The sequence goes on along the minus strand of NC_137973.1, from coordinate 79,562,446 downwards.
AAGAGCCTGAAGAAAAGAAGGTCCAGATACAGGACTGAAGGAAAACCCAGCTCAAGAGGAGGCCCCAAAGCCTGACACCATTACTGAGGCTATGAAGAGCTCACAAAAAGGGACCTATCATGGCTGCCCTCTGGAAGACTCAACAAGCAGCTGAAAGAGTCAGATGCAGGTATTTGCAGCCAACCAACCAACAGAAGCTGCTGACCCTGTGGTTGAATTAGGGAAAGGGTGGAAGAAGCTGAAGAGACCCTGTAGGAGGACCAGCAGTCTGAATTTAACCCGAACCCCTGAGATCTCTCAGATGCATGATCACCAACCAGGCAGCACACACCAGCTGATGTGAGGCCCCCAACACGTATACAGCAGAGGACTGCAGGGTCTGGGTTCAGTCAGAGAAGATGCACCTAATCTTCAAAAGACTGAGGCTCCAGGGAGTTTAGAGGTCTGGTGGGGGAGGGGTGGGGTAGGGATATCCTCGTGGAGACAGGGGGTGGGGGAGGAGATATGGGATGTGGAACATTCAGAGGGTGGACCTAGAGGGCAATGAAGCCTGGAGTATAAAAATAAATTAAAAACACAGGTACTGAGTGAATTGTTTACATTTCCCTTTGTGCCCCAACTTTCTTTCCACTTAGTGACTGAGGATGGTGATCATTTGTACAATTCAATATATTAATTTAAAAGGGCAATCACCTTGTCTAAGTTTGTTCCCGGGTTAGGGGTAATACTTTTAAAATCCCACTGCGCTGTTTTGTCATATGCGGTGGGTATAACTCATCAGACTTTATCTAGCTCTGTGCGGTACAAAGAAGCTCATTGCTGAAGCTGCCTATAGACACAGAAAGCTGTTCATCTAGCATGAGGTTCATGGCTTGGTTTTATTGTCATAGCATGGACTGTCCCTGTCAGCCTGGGTCATAAAGCCTTTGGATAACTGGTAGACAACCATCATCACCAAACAGGGCTGGATGATTTAATTGTCAATTCAGACCTGGAGAGCTCTGACCTGCTCTCCGTTTACCAGCAAATATCCATGGGCCTGGGATTATTATCACCGTTGGAAGAAATGATTTCCTGTCCAAAAATATATTCAAAGTATGCCAAAGGGACAGGAGATAAAACAAACTTTGATTTTAGCTGTGATAAGGGACAGTGAGTAGAAAGAGTAAGGAATGATGGGAAACAGTGGGGTTCATTTCTTTCAGGCCAAGCAGTTCAGGACTACTTCACCCTGGAGAGGACTCTTAGACCTGGGAAAGAGCCGAGGCCCAAGAACAGGCATGCACACAAACATTTCTGGAGCAATTTATATTCCCACGTATCCGGTGGGAGCCAAGGACCATGGCACTACATGCACCACCAATCTCTTCCGAAGCTGAATCCCACCTCATTAACAGCCGTGACAGTGAAGCAGAATTTAAAATGGTTGTGAAACTGTGCCTAGGGCCAACAGGAAGAACAAAGGTTTTGGGCAAGTGTGTTCTTGGTGGTATATGCTGTCCTTGTGAAAGGTTTGATTTTTTTCCCCCTACACCAGATAAAAATCCTCTGAGCCCACCCGTGCCTGATGTCATTACCAGTCCCCTCAGCTTTTGGGCTCTCTCCATACTACAAAAGGCCTCTTTGCTACCCATTGGAATTCAAAAGACTTGAAAGGCCTGGAGGAGGCACTGTGGAGAAGCTGTGGTTGGAATGAAACCCTTTTGAGTGGAGGAGAACCAGTTTCCCACTGGTCTCTGAACCTGGAAATCTTAGCATTTTTCCCCTGGGAGATGAGGTGTTGAAATCAGATTGCTGAAGCCGTGATACATGAATGAAAGCTTTAAAAAGATTAAAGAAGTTTAAGGCAAAGTTCAGATATATCTTTACTATCTTCCCCAGCACACATTGACACAAAGATTAAATACAGTTTAACAGGAAAGTGGGAAAATGATTTTAATAGAATATGGTCAGAATGCTGCAGCTCAAGGATTGTTATCTCCAACCCCGAAAGTAGAATATTCTCACATAAAAATCGAGAAGTCATTGAAGTTGTAATGACATTCAGAAAAATCTCTATTTATTTTGACCTGAGAGAAGGGGGTAGGGAAAAATAAATCTCTCCTAGGAACCAATATTTTATTTCATTTTCTTCTCGAGTCACAATTGTGCCTGATTTATTGTTAACATCTTCCCCCTGGCTGAGGTTGCTAAAGCCCTGAGCTGTGCTGGAAATATCTTTACAGTGTGCACAAACTTCACATCAAATAAATATTCCTAATGGATATTAGTGCACCTGAGCTAAGAAAACAGAACCCACTGGGGAGTCAAATCCTTGCCACCTTGTGTATATCTCGCCGAGAATGTAAAGGAGGTCCGTTTCCTGCTACTTTTCAAAATTAAAGGAAGACCAAGGTGACACTTTAAGATGTTCTGCTTTCATTGTTTGTCATATGGAGGAACAAACATGTCCCCTGGGTGCTTAGCTTCAGGAGCACCCAAGAGATTCTGAGAAAAATACTTTTTGAAAACTTCAACTTCCTAGTCACTTTTCAGTAATCAGTTAACATAATTTGACGATTATAGGCATAAACATTTTGTGGACACTTGGTGGCAAAGTGTTAGAGTGCTGATCTCCATCCACGAATGCTGGCAACATGCACCTTCCTCTGGCAGGGCACTTGAAGAAACGGTGGAATGTGCTCCCTACTATTAATAAATCTCAAAGCATATTTCATCTTGACACCATATCACAAGTTTGACACTGCAGCTCCTCTCTGAGGAATTTTGAGTCATCGAGACATCCCCTAGCTCCAACCCTCTCTCAACTAGATGATAATTTGATTCAGACTATTTTAACACATGCCAATATGTATATCTCCCTTGCAAAGTGAAGGTATGCCCACAGAGGGAAGACAGTTTAACTGACAGGACAGCACCACTTCTATGAAGTTGAACCTCAGTAGTTTAAAAACTTCTTAAGTCTGACTCACTTTTACTATTTCTTCTTCTCCTTCTTCTTCCTCAAAAGTGTTTTCATGAACAGGACTTTTGAGAAAATAAAATTAAATGAAACTCAGAAAATTTTCAGAAATCTTGATAAGATTTAATTTTCAATGAAATATATTTTAGGTCCTAGGTCATTAAAATGGTGTATTAAATAGCCACAGAAGTATTTTCCAATATAAATACCATGTCAATTTATGGACATGGCCAACTTTACAGTATTTTAAGCAGCTGTACCATTGAGTGTGTGTCTAATACTGGAGACAAGCCTCAACAGGCAAAGAGAAAAGTAAATCATAGCAAAAGAAACATGGCAGCAAGGAACTCAGATATTAGCAAGGGGAGTCAGAGTGGGGAGGCTTGGCAGCTCCTAAGCTGTGCTTTCATATTTCCCCAAATTGAGGTAGTGTCTACTTGGTTTGTTTCTCTGTTTGCCGTTATTTAACAGTTTCATTCCTGTTAATTCACAAATGAAAAAAAGCCCTGGTGGGTCCAAAAATACTCAGGGCCAACACAATTAGCCACTTTATGGTAAGCAATCAATAAGACTGGCTTTTGATAGCCCCTTCTGATATTTGTACTCGTGCTTGTGAAAACAGAAAGGACATATTATTCTCTTTTATTCATTTTCAGGTTTTTTAACTCTAGAAATCATTAAGCAACAGCGGGTGATTGCACGTGTGACTGCAGGTGCCCGCTGGTGGCTGTAGGTGGTTGACCAGATGACGGTTCTCAGGAGTCTGTTCTCTTTGCTGGCCTGTGAGTCTGGGAATGATAACAGGCTGGCAGGACTCAGGATAGATTCTCTTAAATTTTCTTTAATAAAATTTGAGGGGGATCTGGGAATGTTTTCTTTCTATCAAATATTTACCACTTAATCTGATGTTTGTACTAAAACATGGGGCTGGAGAGCTGCCTCAGCAACTGAGCACTTGCCACTCTCCCACAGGAACCCAGTTTGGTTCCCAGCACCTGTACCAGGCTGTTCACAACCATCCACCTCTCTAGGTCCACATGGCCCAGTGTCTCTAGTCTCTGTGGGCATGCCATTCACAGGTACCTACCCATGGGCAGAGAAACATACCTACACATAATTTAAAAATGACAATACAGACTTAAATATAAGAAAACCCCATTATAATAGAGATTACTTCTTTTTTGGATATTATTTTTCCAAGATAGATATGTCTATGGTGTACATGTGTATGTACAGTTTGTGTGTGTGTGTGTGTGTGTGTGTGTGTGTATGTGTGTGTGTGTATACACATTGGTAAGAGACCCAAAGTTGACAGTGGGACTTTTTCTGGATTTTTATCATATTCATTGAGGGGTTCAGTCTCAATGTTGAAATTTCAGGTGGGCCAACATGTCACCTGACATATATGTGGGTGCTAGGTACTGGGGCTCTGGTCAAGCACTGTGCCATCTCCCCAGCCCTGAGTATTTTGTCTTATAGCAACTAAAAGCAATAACAGTGTACCATGGAGGGTGTTATTTATCCTTGACTCTATGTCTAGTTTTTGAAGTACTTCAACACAGCATATTAGCTGACAGCCATAACACTTGTGAGAATAGGGACTTGAGCAAATGCAAACATTTTGCAACTAAAAACTAAAATACACGTTTTCATTGATGACTCAAATATTATTGAGATATAGGAAACATTGGGACATACTTAAGTTAATACAATTATCATTCCTGTTTTTCATATAAAAATCCGAGGCTCAGAGTAGCTGATTATCATAGATCACAGGGTTGCAAATGTTAGAACTGAAGTGCCCCTCTAGTTCTCCACCTTCCACAAATTTAATAATAAAATGGAAATTATTTCTTCATACCTACTCTTAAATGCTAAAGCTTAAAACTTGAGTAGCTGGCTACATTGCACACATTCCCCCCTCTTGAAGCACAGCTGATTCAGCAGGAAGCTGTGCTCAGGGTACTGCACAGTTGTTCCTGTCCGGATGGCAGCTGTCAGACAGGTGTCAACAAGTGTGCGTGTGTGAGCTTAACTGTGGTTCGCCCTGGCACGTCTGGATAAGGGCAAACTCTTGCCTTCCCTCCAAGAGCCATCAGACAATCTGAGGAAGGACCTCAAGGGAAGAATAGATATCAGTGGCTTGCAAGAAAATCTTTGAGGAAGGCTGGCTCACAATTGCTTTTGATGACAGAGTTTGTGACATACATCTTTTTGTTTCCTTTCTGTGACTGTGGGGGAAATGGTACCTCTGGAGGGCTGGATTCCATGGGTCTAAAAGTTTCAATACGTTTCTCATATTCTTCATATGTTCCTTTAACTTATAAGTAGAAACATCCATGTATAAATGATAAAAATATCCCTGTGTAAATATATCTGAAAAGACTTCTTTTGCTATGTTTGAAAGTTCCCACTGCTAAAAATCATCAACTTCGAAGCCAAGACAGTGCCAATGTATTCTAGTGTATTGGTAACTTCATGTGTTGAACTATTTTAGTTTGAAACATGTTGGGGGAGCATGGAGCCATGTTAAAAGATAAGACTTTGATACAATAAAAAACCAAGTCTGATCCTGTCATGTCCCCATTCAGGATGTACAAGGTCCAGGGCAGTGATGGAAACTGTGCCCTTACCACAAATTAGAAAACATATGTGACAGATTTTATTTTTAATTCTGAGCTTCTGTGTAGCCTTGGGTGACTCTCTGAGCCTCAGTTTTCTAACCTACAAAGGAAAGCTTATCCTGGATAACGCACAATGTACCTCTAAGCTCTTATGTTGTGAATATTAGGGGAAAACATAACTAATCTATTATCTACTGCTTGCTTTTGAGTAATGGCTCTGGTAAGATTTTTGCATGCAGAATAAACAAAAAACTCCTGCAACCTAACAACAAAAGGCAAACAAGAACCATACAAAGCAAAAATGAAAAACAGACATAGTGCCGAAATTGAGCATTCTCCAAAGAAGGTCAGCAGGTGTCCAGCCACAATTGGAAACATACTCAGCATCATTAGTCCCTTTGGAAGAGCACTTGAAACCACAAGGTAGAACAGTATGTATCAGTCCATCAGTAAGACAGAAGTAAGACGGTCACAGGACCCAACAGCAGGTGACAGTGACTTAGATCCCCAAGAGGTGGTCATGGAGGCAGCCATGTGCCCAGAAGTGGGCCTTTGGGGCTGCCAGGCAGTTCTATGCTCACCTAATTGAGGAACTGAGAACTTGAAATTCTTTCAAGCTGTTTATCATGTAAAATAATGGACAGAATCTTGACCCTGCCTACACGTTAACATAATCACACTATGCTCATACTCTCTCCCTGACCACCATCCCCTTTCTTCCCACTGTACTCTCCCTTCCTGGTCCCTCCCTATCAGCCCATCATCTCCTATTCTACACACTTCACCATTGGGTAATTTTACCTAGTGAGAAGATGACTTACTTGCATTTTAGTTTAAACCAAACTAGAGGTTTGTATGTGTTCTCCTCTGGAGAAGAACTAGTCAACCTTAATAATTCCACAAACACTTAAAAACCAGAATAGATAAATTCTATTTCTCTCTCCTTTCTTGGGAAAATAGGCTTAAGTCCTTCAAAATATCCTCAAATAGTAAAATTGCAGCCCCACAGTGGCTCCTATTAAAGCAGCTCATTTTTTGGTTTCTTGACTTCCGAGAGGCCTTCTTTAAGAGAGCGTCACTTTTCTGAGCACTTGACTTCTTTACTCTCTGAGAAGTCTTGGTGGACCATAAAACGAGGCTGCTGAACTTTGTTCATTACACAACCTATAGTTTTCGTGGGGCAGGAGGATTACTTTCGTCCTTGGAGAACTCTTATATAGAGCCAAGTGTTGGCAACCATGAAGGAGTCATTAGGGGGTCCACTATCCTGTGAGGTATCTTTAAGAGAAAGTCCAGGCAGTTCTGTGGTCATGGTGCCTAAAGCTGACTTGCAGTCCCTCATCTGATACTAAGCTGTCTCTACAGTGGAAACACTGCCTCATCTCCATTTTGAATTCTGCAAGATAGGTCCTGTTAAGTGTTTGTTGTACGCTGGTCAGAATCTCAATATTTAAGACCAAAGAAAGCTAAAATGTACAAGACCAGAATTTGCTCTTGCTTGTCCTGGCTCTAGCTCATGGCCCACAAGCATCTTGATGGCGGATGTGAAGAAGGCAGAGGAGCCCACGCAGGACTTAGCATCTCATGGCATGCCACATGAAAAGTCCAACTCTTTCAACTGTTGCCAGCTCTTTACAAAAGAAACTAGGAATGACTGCTATCTACTGTTTTTCCACTTTGGATTTCCTGAAGCTTCAGTCAATGTGATGGGCTTTAGTTTTGAAAGAAGTGATATCTCTAAATAGAATTTTTTAAATTTTATATCTACCTTCTGTCCATAATTACATGTAACTTACTCACTTCCTTGTCTGGTACCAACATGTAGAAATTTAAAAAATCTAGGAAGAGAGTAGTTAGTAGTTGACTTTATTCTATTTGAATATCTTTGCATAGGAAAGAGAATAAACTTTTTTTAAATGTTGTAAAGACCCCATTATATATATATATATGTATATATATATGTATATATATATATATATATGATATTTTGCCTAATTTTCACATGCTTACTATTATTTTTAGTAGCCCATTCATCACTGATGTTACAATGATGTCAATACATAATATTACCTGTTTATTTTGAGGATTTTAAATGTTATTGTTTATTTTTTTATATGAGGCTGTTGTAGCCCAGGTTGGCCTTAAACTCACATGTAGCTGAGGCTAGGCTGAAACTTTTGATCCTTCTGCTTCCACATCTCAAGGCTGAGTCTCAGAACCCTAAGCCATTAGTCATGCTGGTGGTTGAGTCCTGGACCTAGGCAAGTGCTCTGCAACGAAACTACATTCTCATCATCATCAGCTGATTAAATTAAAAAAAAAAAATTCAGAGATAAAAGAGGGAGCTCAACAGAAAGCAACTCATTGGCACCTGGATTACCTATTTGAGGAATATTGATTTTTAGGGATTCGCAGACTTCGCATGATGCGCACTTTCTACCCTGCTAATTCCAAAACACTCCATCTTGCCTTTTTCCTCTGCAGCTTCTACTCAGAAGCAGGCTGATATATATTTTGGCTACTAGTAAAAGTTTAGCACCTTACGTCTCAATATTTTTCATCTCCTATAAGCTGTTCACCTTGGGCATTTGGTCACAGTATCAAAAAGTTGACTAGCACAGTGCTCTAGGAAACAAATAGAAACTGTCATTAATAATTGCTAAAATGTCCCCCTTTAAACTGTCTTTATTTTCAGTGTCACTTTCCCTGTGTCTACATATTATATCCATTAATCAGGGGACCTTGGGTGTATTAACCATTGTCTCATAAGTTAAATGTCCCCAGTTAGAATATACATTCTGCAATTATCCAGAGTACATCCCTATCTGATTCCTGTCTGTCTCCATTCAGAAGCATATTAGAACCTTCATGTTGATGATTGGATATGATGTTTTAGTTAATTGATTGATCTGTACTTTGACAATTTTATATTCAGATATGTTTTTATCATATTTACCTACATTACTTTCGTCATTACTTTCCCACTACTGTTGAGCCCATTCTGTCAGAGTTCCCCTTCTACTTCAGTCTCTCTGTGTGTCCCACTGAGTGTAATTAGGCTTGCTTGAATGAGCAAGGGTGAAGGGTGGGTTAGGGCTCTTTTTATGTTAATCAGTGAAAAATGTCAATGCACAATGAAGACAGTTTGGAGTGAATCGTAGTGTGGCATGGAGATGATTGTCTGGAAGATTCAGAGCACCGAGGGGTTCTTTGCTGAAGATCTGATGTATTCAAAGGCTCAGAGATGACAGGTGGAAAGTAATCATGGAAAGGAAGGGACAAAGGAAAGGACTGGTTAATCAGCAAAGTGTGTATCAATGAGAAAAGTCACTCCTGGATAACTTGAGGGATCAGGGACTGCAGGAGAAGATGTAGGAATAAAGGAGGTGGTAAAGTACAGAAAAGACGTTCAGATAAAATGGTCCAGTCAAGAGGGATGCTGTCCTGGCAAGTCTTGAGAAGGGCTGCTTTGAAATCTACAGTGAGGCTGGCAAATGAATTAAGAGAAGGTGCCAATGTTTATTCTTGTCTATGAGAAAATTACAAATGTTAGAGGGAACAATGACGTTTGAAGCCCACTTGACCTTATTGGAAAGTACTTTCTGCCTCAATATAAATTTAATATTGTATCACCCTCAGGGGCGACCTCGAAAATGGAAGTGGACAATTAATGGATGATTGTCAGGATTCACTGGATTCACATGTTTCCCCTCCTCCCTCTCCTCTTCCTCTTTCTTTTCTCTCAAAAAGTTTCACTCTGTAGACCAAGAAGGGTTGAACTCAGATATCTACTCAGCTCCAACTCCTAAGTACTGTGTTTAATGGTGTCAGCCACCATATCTAGCTATCCCGATTCCTCTGAAAAGCTTTCTTTAAGTTTTGGATGCGTGGAAACTTAGTGATGTTGCCATGCAAAGGTTTACAAACATGAAGCTTAAAAGGCAAGAGAACTCTTTCCTTCCTCACAGAAACATTCCGCAGATGACTCCTAGTGTGTACAGATGTAACCAAACTGTCAAGCAATATATGTGTAGCCCAACATTACAAAGTATTGCAGAACACAATAATGTAGAAAGCAAGATCGATTTTAAGAACTGTACATTGAACTATTTTACTGAGTTACAATAGAGATCAATAGATATAATATACATAATAAAACATTTTTGATTTGTATATGTACATCAAATATTTTTAAATAAAATAACAGTGTGTGGATCACACATACTGATGTGTGTTGCAAGCATTGACTCTAAATTTGCTCATGTAACTATCCGCTGTAAACACAATTTACCGATTTTCCCACTCAACTGGAAAGACTCTAATATTGTCAGAGTGTCACTTAGATGTCCATGGTCTATGAGTCTAGAGTTGTTCACAATAAAAAGGTCTGCTTTCCTAGCAGGCATACTTTACTTGGCTTATATTATAATGCTTCAAAGTGCTTAAAGATTAATTTCCCCAAACCTCTTCATGCCTTAATTTTATAGAGCTAAATGGGCTTTGCTAATTTTTTTTTTAACCCTTAAAAAGAAAACTTACTTTAGCTTGTGGTTAATGCAGACAGTGATGCATTTTAAGAAATTGTATTGGTTCTGTTTTCTAAGTTTTGGAGAGTGGAGTAGCCCTGGAGTTCAAATACTTGGGCTATGATCAGTGTATTGTGCATGTAATATTTTATACACTTGCTTCTTTCAGTAGTGAGACAGTTGAAATGGTTGAAGACTAGGTTTGAGAACATCCACCTCTTCAGAGTGTCCAGAATCAAATATACGCTTGTTTGGGGGATCTGATATTTTCTTTGATTGTTCGGGCATCCAGGACTGGGATGTGGTTCTAGGAAGGGAATTCTGAGGGATGCATGTCAGATAATCCACTTAACGGAGCTTAGAGGGATGCTTAGAGGGGAGAGCTGTGAAACTCCTTCTCTCTTTAGATCACTGTACTGGCAGAGCTTCCCTCCCCTCCCTTTGCTGTACCCATCTGGCAGATTCTGGGAGCCATTTGTGGATGTCAACTCCCATATAAATGCTTACTGATAAGATGACTTCAAAAACTCAGTCCCAAATTTTGTCTTTAAATCAAATATGCCAAACCCTAAAGAACCTTAAACACATTTTCTACTCTTATTCAGATTTAGACTAATGAAGAAATCAGGAGCAGCAGTCCCTAATAGGCTGTTAATATCCGTGGTCTGGATCATACAGGACAAAGTGGACAAGGAATGCTGTACTTTCTGGACTTTCTTTCTTCTGTCAGCTTTGTTACCCACTCAGCCTAACCATGCCTTATAATTTAAAAGGAAGTTTGCTGTGAATGGCTTCTCATAGTTCCTATTAAGAAAGTCTTCAGAGGGTTTAGAATTTTTTTTACTGGATAGTTTATGTATTTACATTTCAAATGTTATCCCCTTTCCAGTTTCCCTCATCTTTCATTCTTCCTCCCCCCAGCTTCTATGAGGATGCTTCCCCTCCCACCCAATCACCTCAATGCCCTGGCATTCTTCTACGTTGGGAAAATGTGCCTTCACAGAACCAAAGGCTTCTCCTCCTACTAATGTCAGCCAAGGCCATCCTCTGCTACATGTGCAGCTGGAGCCATGGATCCCTCCATGTGTGCTCTTTGGTTGGAGGTTTAGTCCCTGGGAGCTCTGGGGGATTTGGTTGGTTGATACTGTTGTTCTTCCTATGGAGTTGCCAACTTCTTCAGCTCCCTCAGTCCTTTCTATAACCCCTATATGTATGTTGAAAATATTCATTTATAAAACCAGTAACAATTATCATGTGCTTCTGTGGACTTTAAGAGCCAGACTCCTAGGTTTTGGGTGACAGGCTCACTAATGCTCTTGAGAGAAACACCAGTTGAATAGATGGAAGAGACTTTTGTTTTCGTGAAACAGTCTCACATAGCCTTGGTCTGGAAATATTACCTATCTGGTAGACCTCTGTATAATTGAAAGCACTCAATCAACTGAGGTACATAGCCATCCCAATACAGGGGAAATTCATGGAAGATGACCCCATGGTCAGGAAGGCCAAGATGCCACTTTCTCCCACTGTATACCATCCATAGGCAGGAAAGTCCAAAATAATGAGGACAAGGTTTCTGTTCCAGTTGGAAAGCTAGAGAACAAGAGGATATGCATGTCTACCCCAAGGATAGCACATGTCTCTCCCCAGTCTCTGAACTGGGTGCCTGTGTTGTTGTTCAGGTATTTTGTTTTGTTCTGTTTTGTTAGTTAACTAAGTTGGAGCGGGGTTTCAAGAACTACATATTTAAATGTTGATCCAATCAGGAGAATTTTACTATCTTTCTCATCTTACTGATAAGATAATAAAGATATTAATAAGAAAATGAAGGCTTGGAAAGACAGGTTTTTTTTTTTTCTCAAGGTCAAATAACTAAAAACTATGTATTTTGGAATTCACAACAGATCTTCCTTTTCAGCTGCACTTTGACAACAGCGTAACACCCTTATAATAATTATCACTGTGATTATTATTATGATCCAGCACAAAGGGCAGCTGTGAATTCCCCAGTTTCTGCCGGTCCTAAGATAAGCATATTTATTGACTGATCCCATTAGGAAACACAAGAGAAACGAGACGCACACGACAAGAATCTCTCAGTCAGTTGTGTTCTGAAATTCATTTCCCTGAAAAGGGAAGGACTCCCTTCTCCAAAGTGCAGCTCTTTCCTTCACGTTCTACTTCAGTTTTGGTTTTCACCCTTCACTGGCTTTACTTAACACTGATATGTGATTAAATTGAATATCACTCAAATAAAGAAATAAGCCCATTTCTTTCCATTAACCTGTCAGCATGGAAAGGGGCTGGGAGAATGATTCACTTCAGGAATCAATGCGCAGACAACACTTTCCAATCCTGTGTAACTTCTGATTCTCCTAGTCTGTCAAACTAGTAATCTCTGTTTTGTTTTCCTGGCCTTGAGATTCCACCCCAATCAGCTTGGGTGACATGAACGAGATCTATTTCTATTATGTGATTGTTTGAGCAAAATGTTATTGATGAAAAAGTAGAAGGCACAATGACAAGAAATTGCTTAACTGTCATTAGACTTTGCTCTCTGTGGCATTTAGAAAATTGGGGAAAACTGGCAAAGTCGATAATAAGGTCTCTCAAGGTACGTTTGAGTGTTGTAAGAGCAACATAAACATATTCACTATAGAGACGCACATGGAGAGATTGGGCAACCAAGAGACTGCCCAGGAGAGAGCAAGGGAAAGAGAGACAACAGAAAGAAATGGGGAAAGAAGAGGGGAGGATAGGGAGATGGAGGGAGAGAGAAGAAAGCAGCAAAGGGGGGGGAGGGTTGGAGCGATGGGAAGGAGGGGAAAGGAGGGATGGAGGGAGGGAGGGAGGGAGGGAAGGAGGGAGGGAGGGAGGGAGAGAGAGAGAGAGAGAGAGAGAGAGAGAGAGGGAGCAGGAGAGCACCAGGTGGACTGTATTTGTAGTTACCCTGCATTTATTACAGATAATAATAATTTGTTGAGATATCACAGCCTAGATCTTTGTGTGTGGACCATTTTGGTATTTGATTCGATGTGTGAGCTTAAAAACAGCTCACCCATCGTGAACGTACTGCAGATGTTGCAAGGTTCCATCAAAAGATGGCGTCTTTAAAATTTGAAAGCATCAAACCCACCAATTTACTCGTTACTATTAACAAGATCAAATCATAGCAATATCTAACTCAGCAGGCATTTATTTATTGTTGTTATTAAAAATGTCTGGCACTGCAGGGAAAAAAGACTTATGAAGAGAGTAATACAAATGAAAGTGACTCACCGGCATCCTACTATGTGACAGAAGGGGACGAACACTGTCTCTCCTAAGTAGACGTGCGAAGGAGGAATAGTTTACAGGCAGTGTGACACCAAGCCTTAGAAAGCAGAAGCACCTTTTCAATCCTTTCTTAAAAGAGATTTATTTAATGTAATTGTGCATGTTTTGTTATGTAAACCACATGCATTCCTGGGGCCCATAGAGGTCATAAGAAGGCATTGGGGTAGGTCCTAGGATCTGAACCTAGGTCTCCTCAAAGAGTAGCTATTAACCACTGAGCCATCCCTCTAGCCCTTGGAAGCACATTTTCTTATACCCATAAAGGGAATAAAGCTTGAGTGAAGGGCCTTACCTGGCCCTGTTTATCATGATTTAATATCACGGCTGTCCCATTACTGCAGCTAGAATAAAATTGGATGTGTATGCATACATATGTAAAAATATACATATCAAATCTGATGCATACAAAAGCTAATATGTACAAAATTCTATCCCTATTGGTACATAACCCTGTTCACACATGAACCTATACATTGTTTATGTCCCCTTGCATCTGTGCATTGATCTTTGAATTAATAATATTTGAGCAAATAGAGTATGCTTCTCATGGAGTAGGGCTGGGATAGTATCAAGAAGAAAAATAATTCATTTAATCTACGTGGCTCTCATAAATACATCAACATGGTACTTTTAGAGACTGGATCTAGGCATATGGCTGTAAGGAGGTCACCAAGTGTGTGTCCTGCTAGTCACACTAGCTGAGCAGAACTGAGGGAATTACCTGGGGGGTCTGGAGAGTGCTCAAAGCTGAGGTTGCTGGGCAACTTCCAATGATTTTGTCATTAAGAAATTCTGGAGCCTGGGAATGTGCACTCTGGAGATGAGCAAGTGCTACTTTGAGGTTTGACAAAGAAAGAAAATAATTTGTAAATAGAGAAAGTCAAGCTTTGTTCGTCTCAGAGCCAGAGTGTGGCGGTCATTAGGCCCCAATGTAAGCTCTCCAAGTTCAGCAGATGTGAGAAGAGCGTATGTCATTTTTGAACAGCATGTAGTGTGTGCTGTGTCAGAACAATGGGTGAGACTTGTCTGTGTGTCATTATCTCCTGTCCTTTGCCCTTGTGTTTTCTGATGATTTTCTCTTTATTCACTAGGAAAACAAATGTTGTCCAAGGGAACCATGTTTCTGCATGTTTTATTCATGCATACAGTAATCCATTTAAGCATTTTTGTATGTATGCATAATGTGTGTGTGATTCAATGTACTCACACACTGGAACATTGGTGGAGGTCAGAGGACAACTTTAGGCAATCGGTCCTCTTCTCCTATCTTAGTTGGAGGTGAAATCTCCTTTGAACACACTGCTGAACTATATACCTCAGGCCAGCTGACTCCTATCCTTCTATGAGATTCGCTTATCTGTACATCTTTTGTCTCTACAAAGGAGCTAGGGCTACAGATTCATAACATTGCACTCACCTTATCGTGTGGGTTCCAAAGATGGAGCTTAGCTTGGAGGTTAGGGTTATTCCAGAAGAGCACTCCCCTAGTCTGTGCATGCATTTTGTTGCATTCTCCAAAAGTTGGGCATAAGCTGGCATGCTTCAGTCTGGTCCAGTTCCTCTCCTTGAGATCTTCAGCTCTTTCTCTCCTGCTTATTCAATGCTAGAAACGGAACAAATGGTTCTTCTTCTTCCTTTGAAAACAGTTCCCTTCCTGTTGGCTCAGACAAGTCCACACACAAACGGGTTAGAGCGCTTTTCATCTTTCAACTCAACTGGAACCCTGAACTAAGCAAAATCTTCTAGCACTGGGCATCCACTTTTAGATCCCTTTAAATAAAAGCCTCTGTGAGAGGTTATCACAGTTGATGCCTCTTTCTTATTATCAGGTTTTCTCGTTGATGTACTTGTTGCAAATTTTCAATGCTCACACCAGTTGTGTAAGAGAGTTGACTGAAGTTTCAAAAAAAAAAAAAAAAGCCATGCTATGTTGAAATTTTTTTAAAAAGAGTGACTGATTAGAACACCCTGCTTGTAGAGAGTTGATATTAGAAGAAAGATTACCTTAGATTGTCTTCAGTCTTCATAAAAATATGCATTTATCTCCCTCCTCTATTTGACATACAAATCCTGCCGAAGAAAGCCTCAGCAGACCAGTGGCTTCCACATCTCTATGCTGAGAATATTGGGAGCACTTGAAACCTATAAATAAAGTGTTTTGTTATTGTTGTTGCTGATGATGTTTTGTTCTGCCTTGTTATAACCAACCTACTGGCTGTCCCAGCCAGTGCACATGGGAAATACAATGAGTTGTAGCTGTCATTTGTTCTGGGGCTATCAAAGTTTGCTTCTGTTGTGAAACATGCTCTTTAGGGGGTCACCCTGAATCCCTGTTTATGGGCATGGTCAATCATATTGGGGTCAAAATAATTGTTAGTCCCCTTCGTGTGAGAGCTGAATGCTTTGTGATGGGACCTCAGTCTTGGTCTTATTGTTTCACAGATAATGTTTTCCAAGTGATTATAAAGTTTTGTCAGACCCAGAGCTGGCACAAATGTCCCTATATAATTATGAATTCCTGACCTATGGAACTCAATTTACCCCAGTACTGAGTTTCTGTGAGACCTCACCTGCGGATCGAAGCAACATCTGTCCTTCACAGTTCTGTGAACAGAATACAGTGATTATTTTGAATTATCCTTTGTTAGAGTAACTGCACAGTTCCCTTAAATAGAAAGCTTGTCTTGCATTTGAAAATCAGATTATGGCATATATATATATATATATATATATATATATATATATATATGAAGAAAAGAAATGACTCATTCATGAGATTCCTGAAACATGTCTCTCACATTAGCCAGGTACATATTTACAGCTCTGTCGTCTGTTGATGCTTGGATTCCTTTATAAACAAATCATCAGAAAGAATGTGGGACCTAAGCAAATCATTATAATGTAATTTTGCTTTGTGTGAGGCACCTCTCAGACTATTTCATATCTTTATAGGACAATGCTTGACATGTTGGGTGTTTAAAATGAAGCATTTGGCTAGACAGACTGCTAAAGATTCATAGATCCCCTTCAGCTGAGGGTTCTTTTTGCCAGTGTGGATGAAAGGCTTTGAGGAGATACGAGTCATGTACCAAAAATATAGCTTAGCTTTGGTCAGCGCTCCATCTAACAGTCTCTGGAGCGGGCATCTCCTACAGAACTTACAGGCCTAACAGCGTCGAGCCCAGAGTCTTCTCAAGGTGTGTCCTTCACTCTTTCCCCATGTTGACACATGACTATCCTCGACGTTTATCTCTTCCTGTTTCTAGTTTTGAGTGAGGTCAAGACAACCTCAATGCTCAGGAAGTGAGTGAGAGTTGACTTCTCAGCCATTCACAGAACACTTTGTAGAGCACGCCAAATAACCGGGGCACTACAGGCAATCCCAGAAGTTAGACAAGCGCAGAAGACAGGCTATACGCGGCACTACAGGCAATCCCAGAAGTTAGACAAGCGCAGAAGACAGGCTATACGCGGCACTACAGGCAATCCCAGAAGTTAGACAAGCGCAGAAGACAGGCTATGCTTGGCACCAGCCCTAGGTTCTCTGTGGGACTTTCTCAGGAGTCCTTAGCTGTTCTATACTACAACTGCACTCAGTACGAAAGGAGTCTAATTTCAGTTATTCAAAAATGCTTAGTATTATGTAAAGCTTTTTATAGACATACCTGGGAAAATAGTAATCTGCCCTTTAGTAAGGATTTTATTGTTTAATAAAAAAAAGTGGGGATGGTGTTATATTAGCTATACATAATCTCTGTTTTAGTGAATGCTAAAATAAATTAATTTAGTAATTTTTCTTTATGAAAATTACCAGAGGAATTAGATCTGTCTTTGAGCACAAATACGAGAGCCAAAAGAACAGTAAATGTAATTTCAGTTTCATTCATCTGCTTTCAAAGACTGAGACAAACCTGGCCCTCTTCCAAAAGACCAAAGTAAACAGAGAGGAAATGTTGGGAGGTTGAATCTGAGCCAGGATAAACTAGGCTTTCCAGTGTTTGGGATGGATATTGGAAATGGATCCAAAGCATGGTTCAAGGGCATACATTTACTTCATGAATCCAGGCCAAGTTGCTTCAATTAGTATTTTTTGGAATTAGGAAATTAATTTGTATCAATATTAATCTGTACAGGACACTACCAAGGATATATAAAGGGATACTTTGACGAATAATATATTCCCCCTGTAGTGTCATTATTGCCTTAGATCAATTTACTCCATGTAATATTTTTTTTTTGTCCCATCAACAAGAATGCTACATTTGATACAACACTGTGGTTGTTTCTTTTGAGTATTTCTTGATTGAAAATGAAATGTAAAAGTTCTGGTTTTAAGAGAATTTTAGAAGATACCATATATGTTGCAGAACAGGATCGATTATACACACACACACACACACACACACACACACACACACACACACACACGTATATATATATCAAACTAAAGGAAAATAATTATAAATGAGGTCAACCTACCATTAACCCATGTCTTGTTGTGTGATGTTTAATTAGATCGATACAGAAACAAAGAACAAGGCACAGTGAAGATATTGGTCTGGCTATGACAGTTCTGAGAGAGCGGTCCACATTCCAATAATGAAGGCTGACCCTAATTATTCAGGTTAGTGTCATTACTTGTTTCTGCTCAGATTGACTTAGAATCATTCCACATTAAGAAGAACATGTTTTCTGGCTTGTAAAATCCGGTAAATAGCTAGTGACCATATTATTCCATAGCCAAGAGAAGAGCTAATGAGCTGCTGTCCAGTTCAGAGAGCCGCAGCTGAGTTGAACAACATGCTCAGCGGTGCCTCAGCTGCTCAATACTGTTCCTTAAAAGAAATCAAACTTGTTGTATTCTTGATTTTTAGAAAAATGACAGAAATTGTTGAGTGGTTATTTGGCCAGATTTTACAAGCCAGAAAAAAATGCTTTTCTTAGTGGGGAATGATTCTAAGTCCATCTGAGCAGAAACAAGTCGTGACACTGACCCGAATAATTAGGGTCAACCTTCATTTTTTTTTTTTTTTTTTTTTTTTGGAATGTGAGCCGCTCTTTCAGTTCTCTTGGAACTCCAAGGCTGGAAGAAACACTGGAGAATTTGAACTCTGGCCTTAGTAAAAGGTACCCTAGCCACTTGCAAATGGGTCCACTATTTAGCCAGAAAAATACTAGTTACATGCCCAACATAGTTGAAGATTATTTTAGGATGGTAAATTGTTACTTTTAAGATTTTATTATTAGATTTATTAATTTATGCTTTTATCTATATGGTTTTTTTGCCTGCATATACTAATGTGCATCCGTGTCTGTGCCTGGTGGTAGCAGAGTTCAGAAGAGGGGGCGGATCATCAGTTATTAGTTATGAATTACTGTGAGCTGCCATGTGGGTGGCGGGGACTGAACTAGGGTCCTTGGTGCTCCTAAGCGTCAAGTCTCCCCAACCCAAAAGTTGCCATTTTTTAAAGGCTAATATTTGCAGGTTTTAACTAGCTATTTCTTTATACTGATTATAGCATAGTTCATAGCAATGTTCCCATTTGGTGGAAGGCAGCCTGAGGTGTAAATGTCAGCCTTGCTCATTTCTTCAATAAATATTCAGACTGTACCTCCTGCTGTGTGGTCCTGGGCTGGAGGACAGCTTTCATTCTTTCTAATCCTGCTTCTTGTTAAGTATAAATTCATATTACTCTTCATTATAATTCACTCAGTATGATCCTGGTTTTATGATAGCGTTAAAGGGAATGTTTTCAGTTTGCTTTAAAAAGATATCTTTTAAATTATAATTTGCTGTTGTTTTATTTCATTTTATCTTATTTTATTGAGACAAGGCTGGTCTTGTACTCATTCTGTAGACCAGGCTGGCCTTGGACTCACATATAACTGCCAAACCTTGCCTCCCAAAGTTCTGGGATCAAAGCTGTCCACCCCCATGCCTGGCTCAAATTATTTAGTTGGCAAGCAGCTACTCCACTGGTTTTGTTTGTGGTCCCAGGATTCCGATAGACTCTTTTGATCCTTGGGAACATGTGGGATGGTGTACACAGATACAGAAAAGGGATGCCTTGCAAATCTTTCTGGGAAGTTACTGTATGCTTGCTTAGCACAGCCAGGGTTCTATGATGCTCTTTCATTAACAACTGAAAAGCAAATTAAAACAGCAACAGAGCTTAGTTTTCAGAACGCCACCCGAATCATGGCTTTGCTATCTTCCCATGTTACCACCCACACTCCTGGAGGAGTGGCTGCTTTAGATTCACACATAGAACCTGAGACTAATAAGAAAGTGGAGCTCACAAACCAGAGTGTCCTGTGGCCACTTGGCACCTGCACATGGTCTCTCAGCAGTCAGAACACTCCTTTAAAGGAGTTTAACTTAACCTTGAGATTGCAGCCACCCGCCCGTATTTGGACCACTGCCACGCGACCTTGGGAAAATCCCTGCTCTAAATAGCAGCAGAAAGGAGACCATCATTTCAAGTGCACATAAATGAGGGTTAAATGGACCACTGCACATAAAATGTTTACCACAGTGCTTTGTCTGCTTCTAGCATCCTATTGATGGGATCTATTCTGTTGGTGTGTATTCAGAAAACCCTCTGCCTCCTTCCACAGTGTGACTCGGCACTGTTCTGCCATGTGGCGGAGTAAAATTTAACCCCATTTGCTGGAAGAGATTTAAGATAAATACATAGCTTTTGAGAAATCTATGTGTATCCAAGTGTTGCTGAATTCATTAATACATGAAGTTTCTTCTACTTACGAGGACAGAATTTTTCTGTCTTGTAGTTTTTTAAGACTTTTCTTGGTAGATTCATGCAAATCTTTGTTTTATATTAAGATATATAGATAGATAGATAGATAGATAGATAGATATAGATATATAGATAGATATATGTATATGTATAGGTATAGGTATAGATATAGATATAGGTATAGGTATAGGTATAGACATAGACATAGACATAGACATAGATATAGATATAGATATAGATATATAATAGCAGATCCCGGTGCTACTAGAGTGAGTAGGTTTTCCGGAAGGCTCTGTCTGTCATTCACTAGCTGTGTGACCTTGGGTTATTTACCGTTCTGTGCCTGTGTCTTCATCTGAAAGAGTGGGTGGTGGCATGACATGGTTTTTCTCAGTACTGTTACAAAGTCTAGATACTGAAATGTTGTCAGGTTCCTAGAACACACAGTCAATACTCTGTAAGTACTGGCTATTACAAACATGACTCATAGTGAAAGATTTAAATATAGCTTTTCTCTCTCTCTCTCTCTCTCTCTCTCTCTCTCTCTCTCTCTCTCGTGTGTGTGTGTGTGTGTGTGTGTGTGTGTGTGTGTGTGTGTGTGTGTTGAAGCTTAGAATTACAAAGTACTAAATTAGGAAAATAATATTAGCACACGGTATTCCATACATTCATCTCTCCCAGTTTTAATAATATATCCAATAACTATCTATGTTCAGCAGTCGAGTGTTCAGTCATAGGGATAATGGTGTCAGGTATAAATGGCACAATTAAAGACACTACGGGAGCCAACTTGCTCAGAAAGTTGCAATGCGCATATTCCTTCCTAAGAGCCTCGTGGATGCACAGCGAGGAAGAATGAGAGCATCTTATTTTATTCCCTGTTGGGAATCTATCCACATCAAATATACAACATAATTCTGCTGGTGGGCAACCTCTGCTGAGACTCCCTGCCTCATCATCCAGGCCTTTTAGAGATGCAGATAGCTGGGCATTGATTTCAATTTTTAAGGAGTCAATACATTATAAGTGTAAGTTAAAAGGGGAAGGATACCATGTGGTTCTTAGAGATATTTTGGGCTATGTCTAGTTTAAGAATACTAATATTAACACATATTTGGAACTAAGCTCATATATTACTGTCGAATGCTGTTTAGACAGCATCTAAATGGTTTCTAAATGGAATTTATGCGGTTTGTTTCAGGACTATGAAATTAATTTGTTCATTGGTTCATTGAAAAGCCACCCTATAGGCACTCATGCTGTGCTGAGCCCAAACCTAGGCACTGGGGTACAAAGATGAGAGCGTGTTTCTGACCTTGGGAGCTGACTCCACTAGGACAGAAGAGAAAAGACAATACCTTTCAAACAATAGGTGCTGGGTTAAATTCCAAAGGAAATATCCAGAAGGCAGGAGAGAGGTCTCAGATTACAGCCAAGAGTGGGAGTGTCATGGTTTGTATATGCTTAGCCCAGGGAGCTGCAGTATTTGGAGGTGTGGTCTTGTGGAAGTAGGTGTGTCACTGTGGGCATGGGCATTAAGACTCTCCTAGCTGCCTGGAAGTGACTATTCTGCTAGCAGCCTTCAGATGAAGATGTAGAACTCTAGCCACTGCCTGCACTATGTCTGCCTGGATGCTGCCATGCTCCCACCTTAGTGATACTGAACTGAACCTCTGAACCTATAAGCCAGCCCCAATTAAATGTTGTCATTTATAAGACTTCCCTAGGTCCTGGTGTCTGTTCACAGTAGTCAAGCTCTAACTAAGACAGTCACTAAAATCTTTCAAGAACAGAAACTCAGAGCAGGGGCCTGAATAAAGTAATAGGGGCTTCCATTGGGCCAGTTGCAGGAGTACCAGGGCTAAGGGGATAATGGTGTGGGCAGGGAAAGGCTGAACTGCTTGTGGAGTAGTAACTATTCCCCATGAATGGAGCGTAGGATTCACTTTGTTCTCTGGAGGTGATTCTGTGGTGACAGAGCACTGTCTCAACATCTGTAAGACCCCAGGGTTGAAGGCCAGCACCACATAACCCGAGAAAATTCCATGC
This sequence comes from Micromys minutus, assembly GCF_963924665.1. NCBI lineage: Eukaryota > Metazoa > Chordata > Mammalia > Rodentia > Muridae > Micromys > Micromys minutus. Next base: position 79,540,191 of record NC_137973.1, on the reverse strand, counting down.
TCCTCTCACATTTGGAGAAGCCCAGATGCTTGCTGAGGGCACAGCGAAGCATTAGGTGACCTTTCGGGTTGAGTAGGTTGAGAGGAATCTCTATTGTGAGCTCCCTTGTGCAGCAAAAGCATTCTGCTTAGAAGACTTTTCTCTGTAGAGAGCGAGACCGTGAACCGGACAGATCTGATGTCCCAGCAAGCTGCCATGTCTGGTTCCTAGCTGGGAGGGTTTGCACGGTAGACATTTACTAGGCCCTGGAAGCCTCTTGAATGGGAGAGAAGAGAGCAGTTAAGGGCAGGGAGCTGGCTCAGGCACAGGGTCTCTAACTAAACAGATGAGTTTGAACTGTGTCTCCAAAGCTTCGGGGAGTCATCGGTGTGTTTTAAGCAGGGCAATGGCACCATTAGGCTTGATTTTTAAAAGCTCTCGTTGGCCGCTCTAATCTAGCTGGACCACAACTTCGAGTACCTGAAGGGACCAACATGGACTTGCAGTGTTTCTAAGACGGGTGGTCACTCAGGCTGCTGAAGAAGCCATCTGGGGAGGCCTGAAAGGTGGCTGGAGAAATACTGCTGGTTGAGAGAGGAGGAGACAAAAGCAGAGCCCTTGGAGAGTCTTTTGAGTCTGCATTGGAAAACCTGCAGTAGCACAGTGAGCAATGGGGGTGGGGTGGGGGTGGTCAGAGTAGATACAGGGGAGGAGAAAAGCTGATTTCAGGGCACTAGGCTTGATTTTGAGAATTTGCTGTAAAAATAAGTGGAGACATTTTAAAGCCTGTTGAAAAGAAGTCTATAATGTAAAAGGAAGACCTTCAATATTACAGTTAGCACCAGCTGTCAACTTGAGACAAATGCAGAGCCTCCAGGGAAAAAAGTATCTTTTTTTTATGTATAGAGGGAATTTATTGTAGTGACTTAAGTCTGTCATCCAACTGACCCACCAAAATGGGCAGCTGTGAATGGAAAGTCTAAGAGTCTAGTAGTTGCTCAGTCCCATGAGGCTAGTTGTTTCATCTGGTCTTCGATATAAGCTAGAATCCCAAAGAAGTAAGTTTCAGTAGATGTGCTAGCAAGTGCAGGCAGGCGACTCTTCCTTCTTCCAGTGTCCTTACATCAGCCTCCAGCAGAAGGTGTGGCCCAGATTAAAGGTCTATACCACTATATCTGGGTTCAGAACTTGCTTTGTACCAGGCTAGTCTTGAACTCAGAGATCGGCTTACCTCAGTCTCCTGGGATTACTACCATGTTTGGGCCCATGCTTTTCTTTTCTTTTCTTTTTTTTTTAATTGAGCAACTTTATTTTAAAAATGTACAGATTTTAAAAGCATTTTTGCATAACAGTATATGAATACAGGGAAAAGGTGTCCTTAGTTGAAGAAATGTTTTCCATCAGATTGGCCTGCAGGACATTTTTCTTAATTTGTAAAGGATATTAGAGGGCCTTGACCAGCATGGGCAGTGCTATGCATGTTCATATGGACCCAGGCTGTATAAGAAAGCTATTTGAGCAATCGAGGAGGGGAGTGGGCTTGTGGGGGTGGGGATGGGAAGCCAGTAAGCCCCATTCTTCTATGGTTCTTGCTTGAGTTCCTGCCTACAATTCTCTGAATGATGCACCTGTAAGCTGAATTAAACTTTTCCCTCCCCCCCCCCATTCTTTTTGGCCATGGTGTTTATCACAGGAACAATATAGCAACCAGACCATGAGGCTAGGTATGAAGACTCACTTTTTTTTTTCTCTCACAGGCGATGGAGGAAGGAAGGGCTTGTATTGAAAGGAGACTTCTGATAAATATGGACATTTAGGAGAGACTGTGGGAGGACTCAGGTGAGAGGGAGGGAAGTGAAGACGATGATCAGGAAGCCACAGGAGGAATAATTTTGAGACAGGGAGAGGCACAGAAGACCAAGAATGATAAAGAATTCTAGGATACATATTAGGGGAAAACCAACTGCACTAACCTTGCTGGGAACCTTACTTACACTACAAGTGGCTTTTAATAATCTCCAGAATAACACAACAGACACATTTTGTTCTTCCACACATCACACAGGAGTATCTGAACCACGACGAGGAGCAGACAACGTTCTGAAAGACAAGAAAGTTCCCTTTTGCCATGATTTGACTCTCAGTGGTTTCAGCTGCTCATGGTCAATACAGATCTGAAAATACTACAAAAAAAATTCCAGAAATGAAACAGTTCATAAGTTTTAAGTAGCTTTCATTATAATGTATTGTGGTGATTGTTCTGTTTTATTATTAGTTATTATGGTTAATCTCTTCTTGTGACTAATTTAAAAATTAACCTTTGATGTAGGTATGTGCAGAAGAAACTGTATAGAGTTTTGGACTAAATCCTCTACTGCTGAGTAAGTAGGGGATTTTTTTTTTTTAATTCAAACATTGACTCCAAAATTCAGATATACCACAGCTTTCTGTGTTAAAGTACACAGCTAGAAACTAAAGTGTAAAAAGTAAGGGGCCAGAAAGATAGATGGCTCTGTGATTAAGAGCACTGACTGCTCTTCCAGAGGACCCAAGCAAATGGGAGAATTTTCAGCATACACATTGTACCCTGAATCTATCTGTAACTCCAGTTTTAGGGAATTTGACACTTTCTTTGGCTTATGTGAACACCAGGCATAAAGTAGTGCACAGACCAAGAGGCAGACAAGTCACTCATATCTATAACATAAACATACTTTAAAAGAGTAAAGTTCAGATGCAATGAGACAAAGAATATAGGAAGTTAGGAAGTACATTCATATTCATGATATTCAGTGAATAAGAAAGGAGCTCTCTAAAGAAATTTTACTGAGGCCACACATGTGTACACACACACGTGTGTGTGTGTGTGTGTGTGTGTGTGTGTGTGTGTGTGTGTGTAATAAAAACTTGGAAGAAGTAGAGGTGTGTTGTAGTGAGCTAATGGAAGGGAAAGCTCTCAGAAACAATTAATAGAGTTTTGTGTAATTAGGAAGGATTACATTGGTACAGGCATTAACTTTAGGGCAGACACTTGTCAAGTATATATACAAGGCACTGTAGCTCCTAGAGACACAGATATAAAAAGTTTGTAATCATCAATGAGCTGAATGTTGATTTTGAAGCAGACACTTATAAGACCCTATTGTATACTGTTTAGTGCGCCATTTATGGGCTGACTTTGAGGGATGAGATAGTGTGTACTGTGGACAAAATACCAGTTTTCTGTCACCTTAGGCCAGGACTCTGTGATACAACTCTACTGGCCTTTAGAGATTTCTGATAGGGCCAGTTCAAATGCTCTTGTAGTAGGAGGGATACACATATTCCTGTTTCTGACCTACTGAGCCATCTCCTTGACCCCTTGTGTTTTTCTTTCTTTAAAAAATTTAAAGCAATCTTCTCTGCCTGTGCATTATTTTCTAACTGTAAACCCCATGAGAGTCATAAATACTTCCACAACACCCTCTCTAGGCTACAGACAATGCCTGGCACATAGGCGGTAGGCAATGTGCCATTGATCCAACATGACTGTTTAAATAGCAGTGAATAGGTTAACCATGTTTGGGCCATACTGTGAAATAAACAAAGCATAGTGAAGACAAGGGTAAAGGAACAAAGAGAGAGAGTGTGTGAGTGAAAAAGAGGGGAGAAGGAAAGGAGGGAGGGACAGAGAGATGGAGAGAGAGAGACAGAGAGAGACAGACTGAGAGACAAAGAGAGATAGAGACAGAGAGAGAGACAGAGAGAGGAAAAAGATATGACCACAGAACGGTACATTAAACCATAGAAGAAAAGGCTTTCCATTGACAAGATTGTCTGGACAAGAACAAGTTCATTGAAATACTGAATTTTATGAAAAAGAAATACTTAAAAAATGTGTTGTGGATAAATTTATCTGTTATCACTTATGTGTAAATTTGAGCAATCAAGAAAATCTTCTGTTTATTCAGTTTTTTCATGATGAAATCATGGTGATTCACCATAAACTTGTAACCCAAGTGCTTCATAAGAAATCTTATTTCTGTGAGAAACTGAGAAATCTTCATTTGGTTTGTATCACCCATTTTCCCATGAACATAGTAGTATTTCAGTAGCCAGGGTCATACCCAAGTGCTTCTGAAACTTTGTCATTGCAAGTGACATCAACGTTCATTAAGCATTCGGACTGCAGGGGCTCCCAGTAGCCTTCACACCACATCAGTCTAACTAGCACACCAACATGGAAGTTGGAGAGGCAATTATGTGTGCCTGATGCTAACTGTGGAGCTGTTGGCAACCTAAGGCTCTGGAGAGAATATTCAGCTTTCTTCCAGAGTAGCCCAGAGTAGTTCACCATTCTCCAGTGCATGAATCCACATTTATGAACAGAACAAATTGGATTCCATGGGTTACTGAGGGGCGGGCGGGGCATTAAATTATGTTGTGTGTGGGTGGGGGCTTTGTGGCACATCTTGGAGGGGTAGAGATTAATATGATTGACATGCATTGGATGGCTGTGTGAAATTCTCAATGAATATAAAAATATTATAGCAAAAATAGAAGTTGGGTTGATCTTTGCATGTGGGGTAATGGAAACCCACACAAACTTTAACCAAGGATCAAGCAGTCTAGCTAAATGTTAGCCATAATAATCACCTCATTTTTTGACAAAAAAAAAAAAAAAATAAAGTGGTAAATGGTAAGTCTACAGCACAGAATGCAAGCAAGAGACACTCACGGAGCAAACGGGACTTTGTTTCTTATTAATTACTAGATTAAGGAAATGACATTTACTGAGGAAAATAAGAGATCATTTCATAGAATTGCCAAAGGTCTTTTGAGCCTCCAGAGGAGCAAAGAAATGAGCTTAATGATCAAAACTAATGTTGGGAGCTGGGACTGTAATACTTCCTAATATTTTTGCTAATTTGACAAGGCATACAAGTTTCTCAACAACATAATGAGAACAAAGAAGGAATTGCAGTGGGGAAAATGCTGTGTTCCTCTCACTGGTTTATGCTTTAATCACCTGAGGGCATCTCCGTGAGGTGATGGAATCGTCCTAATGAGAGCCTTGTTGGAATGGGTATCACTAGGTATATGTGAAGAGACAATTTTCATTATCCCTTGAATTTAGATACCGGAACAGAATACTGTATCTTTTTATGAGAATATAACATGGCAGCTTGCATAATAACTACTTCAAATGAAGTGGGTAAATACCTTCTTTCCAACATTGTAACACGTTGTTTAATAGATATATACTCCACGATGGTGAGTCTTGGATGACAACTCTGTGGGAACGTGGAGCTCCGTGGAAACATGAGTCTGTGATGGATTATCCAGATCCGGTTGATGGAAGTAGGAAGACAGCCTAACTGGAGGCAGTATCATTCTGAGAGATACTCAGAGATAAGGGGAAAGTGAGCTGTGAACCAGCATTCATCGCTCTCTGTTTCCTGAATAGGAGTTCAGACTGTTCAGACTAATCATGCTGTTTCTGAAGTCCATATTGAGAATAACTCTTTGTGTTGCTGAGGAACAACCTGGTTTAAAATCCTAAGTCAACTGTGAACTTGAGGCGATCCTTGTTCCACACGGAAAGCTGCAGGCATCTTCTGTGTCTTCTTGCTTCCTTAGCACCACTGAGGAAGCTAGAACACAGACTGCTGAGGGTTCTTTAGTTCATAATAAAATTCAAAGACACTTCCCATGGGTGTGGCTCCTTGAAAAAACTTGAAGGCAATACTCCCTGGGAAAAATTCCATTTTTTTCCCAGCTTCTGTTTCTGGGAGAGTTCTACCTCCCTTGTAGGGTCATCAACTGTGACTCACAGGCTAACTCTGCTCTGCTGTTTCTATCAACAGTGACTCAAATCCCATCACATCCTTTTCTTAAGGCTACTCTGTTTAGACAATTTGCACATGAAGTTAAATGGTTGCTAGTGACCGTGTGACCTGTCAAATCTGAAGTGTTTCCTGTTCGGCCTTTACAGAAAAAAGTTGGTAACCCTGCTGTACTGCAAAGTTTCCTTAAATATTCCCATATGAACAGAGTTAAAGAGCTTATAAAAGATGGGATTAGTCAAAGGTCAAACAGTTAGGGAAACATTTGTGTAAACAATTGTAATTTTTTCCTTATTGAAAGATTCTGCAGCCTGATTACTGCTCTAGAAGCACATTTTGACCCCCTCGGTAGGAATTCGTTTGGTCATCATCTGTCCCTTTATGGAGGCTTTGCCTGGGATCCGGGATCTGTGATGTATGCTTGAAGAAAAGCTCATAAAAATGTGTCTTTCATGATTTTCTGTTTTCAAATTCACCTCTGCCACTGCTGAATGCTGTCAATTTCCCCTTTAGACATTGCAGGTCCTTTAAGTCAATCTAATGTGCTCTCTGTGCCCACTATGTCCACATGACCCAAGTATGGATTATTTTGATGACCCAAGTATGGATTATTTCCATGTCTGACTTTATTCTTTTCAAGGGATCCTTTTCTGTTTTTTTTTTCTCTTTTCATTCTTTTGAACCAACTTAAACTTAACCTAAACATAGCACAGTCTGAATGATTACATAACGTTACGTTTTTTTTTTTCTTCCACACTGAAGTTAGAAGTGGTTTAAAAGTCAGTTGTATAAATGTTCTGCCCTGGATGTGTTGGCTGGGAAAATGCTCAACCAGTAAAGTGTACGCTGCACTGCCCATAGCCTCCATGTAGAAGCCTGCTTGTAATGTCATCCTTGTACAGCCATTGTGCTAGAGAGTTGGGAACAAATCTCTGTGGCTTGCTGTCCAGCAAGTCTAGTCAAGTCAATGGATTTCAGGTCCAGTGAGAGCTCTTGTCTCAAAAAGTAAGTTGCAGAGAGATGGAGGAAAATGTTCAATGTCGACTATTCATCTCCATGTGACTCCTCATGACCTTCAGATTTACATATACATACATTCAATATTCTATTGACCCAAATTTAATGTATACTCAGCATTTTATCAAAGAACACATTTTTTTCTTTTTTTGTCACCAGATTATCTTTCCTTGTGTTCTTGAAAGGTATCAAAAAAGAGGAAAAAATCATATGGGAAATACAATCTGTAAGTGGATGTGTCAGTCTCCCTTAAGTGTAAGGATTAACTGAACTTGAAAAGGAGTGATTTGTTCATTTGCGCTAAGCTGCTGAAGACCTAGTGTTTATAAGAGCTGACGGCCAAGTGCAAGGTGAGGACTGACCTTGGGTCTCCCCAAGTGTAGAGATGGGGTCTGAGACAGGAGAATCAGGAAGACTTATCAACATTCACCAACGAATGAAACCAGTGGAGGAGGAAGACTGAAAACCTTGCTACTGTGGGACATGTGTCATGTATCAAGAGAGTGTGTGAAAAAGCCGGTGATGTCCAAATGCTGGAGAAGGGTGTGTGTCAGATAAATGACCTGTGCACGCTGAGGGCTTTGCTGGCTGAGGGACCTTGAGACTTCTACCTGAAGTTAGTTATGTAAGATGTTTTCCGGAGGCACACAGGTGAAAGAACGCCTTGCTAAAGCAAACACCTGAAAGTCTATTTTCCTGAATCAGGCACAGGTGAAAAGATGTTTTGATATAGCAAACACGTGAAAGGACACTTGATGAAGGAGTATAAATCTGACCCCACAGACAGTGGAAGGTGAGCACAGAGCCTTGGTTTGGTTTGCTCGGACCCATTATTTTTCACTAACAACACACATGTATTGATCCACCCTACATAGCGTTGTTGAACTCAACTTGAAATAATGCCACCATTGAGAGATACTCGCCCAAGAACTGCTCGTGAGCTTCACATGGCAGCTTCCCACCTCTGTGGCCTCATCTCAGGCTGGTTGGCTAGCCTGGCTGTTTCTTCAAGTTTGAACTACAGCTGCCTGCTCTCTGCCTGTGGAAAGGACTGGTCTGCAGCTGCTGAGTCCTGTTTGGTGTTTGCTGCAGGACTGAACTGCAGCCAAAGAAGATCAAGTTCGCCCCCAAAGAACTACTGCTGAATGAGTCCACTTCCCCCACATCCTAGTAGTTTTTCCCTTCAACTATCTCTGCTGGGTTGTGGGCTAGAGGAGTGGTTGAACTCTTATTAAAGTAGGTTGCAAAAATTGTATGCCTACACATACCTTTCTAAACTCTCAGGCCCTTTCCATTCTTGGCAGTACCTTTCTCTTTCCTGTTTCTATTTTTCTGTGTTTCTGCCTCCAAAGAACTCATAAGCTCATGGTACATCTATAGCATAATGCCTATACCATGATGATCATAAAGGAGATCCCTGGGTACAGATTATGTAGGTAATGCTCCCAAACACACTTGGTCCTTACAATGCTAAACTCTTGTTAGGAAGCATTGTTCTAACAGGTGGACAAAGTTAGGCCTTTTCTGTATGAGAACTTCTATAGATATTGAGAGTGTGTTTCAGTCGCACCGACCTGAAGGCAGGAGCTGTCATTACATGCAAATGTAGAGACATAGCTTAGGATGGGAAGTGGAAATTCACCAGTACTTGTAGGAAGCCATGTCCTCTCTTTGTGGTAACTTGAAACCCATTTTCTCTTTCGTAAGATGCATTATTTTCCTATTGATCTTGGGGGGAAAAGTCACAAATTTAGTGGCTTAGGACAATATGAACCTATGGTTCTGATGTTCCTATTTTGTAGCCTGTTTCATTGAGCTAAGATCAACATATCCTTGTTATGTTCTCTTTGAGGTTGTAAAGGCAAGAAACAGTTACATGGTCTTTTGTTTTGTACCCATCCACAAAGTTTTTGCCTTCCTTGGCTTGTGGCTTCTTCCTTCATCTTCAAGCACATTGAGTCTTTATGACTCCGTTACTGTTACCAAAGCTCCCTATTCAGTCTATTCAGTCTATGAACTAAACAGCCATGTAACCTAAAGGGCATTCCCTCCCATGCTTCCCACCACACCAAATTACAAATGGTTCCTCACCCTGCTCTGATTCTTGACTTTCACTGGGAATGTCTGTCACTCTAGGTAAGGCAGAGAACAAAGAAACATGTTCACCCAGTCCAAACTGAAGAGCTGATGAGTTTACTGGGCTCCCTTGCAGCATCAGAGCATGGGTGAGAGGCTGCATAATAAAGGCACAGGTGACCCAAAAGCAATTGCATCACGTAAAAGTCCCACTCAGCATGGGTGACCCCTAAATGTGGCATCGATGGAGTCTGGACTTTAATCCTCATCTCTTGCCTACTCTATAAGCTTCCAAGACCTAAGCAGCTGAAAGGCACAGTGTGTAGAATCAAAAGTAGGGACTGGTCGTCATTCTTCCCTTTCTTATATATTAGGGCTGCTAACAGCTCTGTTCTATCACCATTCTATCAAACATTCTGTATGTCACCACTGCAGTTTCTACTCCATGATGTCCAATGGGCACTTGAGGTTTGAAGGGAATAGTTCATACAGCTGTATTACCTAGAATAAAGCTTCATGCATGCTCTGGTAGAACAGATTTTGAGCTATCTATGCCCTATTCCTATCTAACACTCACTGTATACTGTCTCCTATAATGATGATCTAATCATGTAATACCTTATGTTGGAATATATAAATTATTACAATATGTCATTCATAAATTTGTATAAGAATTAGATAAGATAATATAGTATTTAATGAATACAGAGGAATTCTCTAGTAAAACCCATGAATGAGATTATTTCTGTATGAGTAGTGCTTAGCACAAATAAAGTGCTTAATGATGGCTAATTTGCCAGGCTCTTATATGGAGAAAGCTCATTTTGTTTGAGAGCATTGAAAAGGGTTGTGTCTCTGTTTTAGCAGTATGCAGAGTCTCAGGGCATCTAATATGAAAACCTTGTCAAAGCCAATCCAATGCAAGGTCATGCTCTTAAAGTATAGTGTAGACATGTGTACTTGTTCATTGACTAATTCTAGCCCCTTCATTACCTTTGAGATAGCAGCCTAAAAGTTTACAATTTAATTAGCTTGGTGTTACTGGGTGATTTAATTGAGAAGTAAAAGTTTTAAATTGAGAATTAAGGTAATAACGCTATGTTGGAAAACATGGTTTGATTTGATATTTGGATTAAGCTAGACATTGCAATTTGTGGGTATTATCAATTTATTGTGTAAATTATTGGTTAGCATGTGTAGGTATGTACATGTATGCAGATGAGTGTGTGAAGGTCAGAGGGTGATATCAGGTCTCTGCTATAATCTCTCTAAGTCTTCATTTCCTATGTCACGGCATTCACCTGCCCTTCCAGCCTATGTAGTCAGCTTGTCCAAGGAGTGCCCTGTCTATGCTTCCTTTAGCTCTGGGATTACAAGTGTGCCAACTCCTCAGCTTTTCTGTGGGAAGTTGGGATCTGGACTCCCATCCTTGGATTCTCAGGGCAGATGCCGTAATCACTGAGGAATTCATGCAGCTGCAGCTTTTGCTTTTCAAGGACTCAAGATAAATGTCCGTACATATAGTTCAGTCTCAACTTAACTGTAAAATGTATTTAGGTTATTAAAACTATGACTTTTGATTTTACAATAATAAGATAAGCAGTTTTAAAAGCCAAATCTACTTACAAGAAAATAAATCAATATCACCCCCACACATGAAACATGTACATCCATGTTAGCAGAGACACACCAGATATACACGCACATAAACATTCATACACACTAACATTCATACATATGTACTGCTTAATGCCAAGAAATTCTTCTGCTGATGTTCTGTGGCCATCCTTTCTCTCACTCACATGCCACTATATGACATCAGTGTCTATAGCTAAGATTAATATTTTTAATGGAAAATCTAAACCTTCCTTCAGAGGCAGAGTCTTTTATCAATAGGTTATGTGACTTATCTGTCCCCTTGTCCCACTCCCATACCCGTTCTCTGTCTTGCTTCTCAAGCTTCTGGTCAGTAGTCAATAGATTGGAAAGCAAAATACTAACAAGATTATTAAAGACCTTTGTGTTTCTCAGAGGATAGACCATTTCATTTTTTAAAATTGCAACATAGTGAAAAGCTACCTGCTCTTCTTAATTGTTCTTGTGCTGGGTCTTCTAGCCAGGGTCCTGTGGATGCTAAGTACAGATTCTCCCATCGATCTCCATCCCAGCCTTGAAGTTACCCTAAAGCCTTGCCTGTTTAACTTATGGGCTTGATCCGAACATGGCTATAATGAGGGGAAGGGAGAAATTTATAGCTCTATTTTCCCCTTGTAATTACAGGGCCAATAGCAGCAAGTGTTGATCTGAATGGATAAGTAGAAAAGCCTCTTCCTTAATTCTAGTTGTTAAACGCAACACTGTGTGTCATTGGAATTATGTTGAAAAATCTTTTGTGGGGAGGGAAGCAAAGGAGTTCATTGAATAAAATGTGGTCATTTTCCCCTCTTTGGAATAAATAGACATATGGAAATTCTAGTCAAATTTGTCACAACCCTACTTGATACTTTCAGCCATGTGTAATTTCTTATTTATGAATATCTTGAGTAGGTACTGTGCTGTTTTCCCCAGTAGCAGCTAAGTGGGCTTTGGCTGCTTCCCGCAGGATTCTTGTGCTTGGATAGGCAACCATAGTTGCTGTGCCTTCACACATATAATGGCACCATCATTGCCAAAAGACATTGTCTCATTCTGCTCTTAAAAATCTTTCTTTCCCTTTTCTGCAGTGGTCTGAGCACTGGGGGTATAATCTAAATATCTACTGTGTGTGTGTGTGCATGTTAGCTGAGCCACAGATATTTAGTCTAAGCACTTTGATCAGAAGGTTCTATGTCAACTGCCATCACTGAAAAAGTAACTTCTTTGATGTTTGAACGCTATATTAATCTGTAGGTATAGAAATATAAACTTAGAAGGCAGTTTGGTACTATGTCTATTTAAAAGAAAATAGCAGTAGGTCCACTGTTGGAGTTTATTTAGCTCCCCACAAAAGACTCATTTGCCAGATTTATAGTGCTGGACATGTGTTTCCTCCTGAGAAATGAGCCTTAGAGCTAACCAGAAAGTGGTTGGTTACTCCTATAACATCTATGCCATTATTACAGGTTATTACAGTCGTGAACATATTCTACATGGTTGTGACTGTAGCTCGTCATGCCCACAACTAGATAATACTGTTGATGACCATCCTCCAAATCACCCAGCACCCTGTCTGTCAACTTCAGGCACTATGAAACCCAGCCAATATATAAGAAGCTTCTAGGTCAGTACCAACTTGATTTTTCTTTGTCCCCTGACCAGAGAAGCTAGTGTCTTCAACTTATGAAGGTTTGGTGCCTGGCCAGGACGATCGCAATGGCCTGTATTGTCTGATTGCGGTTGGGGGATAGGCATGATCAGCAACTGAAGAGGCGCTGGGCTTTCATTGGCAGGTTATGGCTTCTGCAATGAGCATTACCCCTACGTATGGTAATTTCAGTTAAATTTATTTAAATTACATGAATACATACACATATATAAGTTTCATATAAACATATATATGCATATATATATAACAATAGGTTTCCATGTGGCTTTTTCAAACACTTGTCATTTTATCTATTTCTATACCCCACGCCTTACCCCTGCCTCCTTCATCATTCTACCTTCCCATCCTTTTGCTCATTAAACTTCCTTCCCCATTATTCTCCCTTCTCCTTTTATATCGTCTTTTTTTTTTTTTTTTAATATTGTGGCACTGAGGACAAAACCCAGAGTCCCACACAGACTCTGTTATCTCTCTATTTCAATCAATAATTATTAATGTATTTAAACAGCATATCTCCCCTCCAGAAAATACAATCTCTATAAGTATAAATTTGCTCAGATTGTTTTATAGTACAAATACCATGATGTTCCACCTGTATCATATGTGTAATGTATATATTATGTGTGTATATATATGAATATATATACATATACACACACATATTCAATACCACAGTTATACCCCTGTAATACTATACACAAGGGACTGGATAGTCCTTAGCACTTTTTATAAATCATTAAATCTATTTTGTGACCTCCGACCTTTTAAAGACGGTTTTATATAGTTTGTCTGTGTATAGAGTTGAGAGCACACTTATGGGCCTTGGCTTTCACCTTTAACAGACTGAGTCCTGGGACTGAATGGATCACCAGGCTTGGTGGGAGCACCTTACCTGAGGAGTGACTCCCATTGTATATTTACATCACATCTCAGGATAGCCATCTGAGTAGATAGCATCCTAGAGTAGAAACTGTGACTTCAGAGCAGCTCCCAGGGCACCTGGGTATGCAAGAAGACTTTAGGAGATTCTGGTGTGTTTGGCTGTAAAAAGAGAGAGAGAGAGAGTAGTTAGAAAATTGCTAAGCCAGGCTAAGAGAGATGGTTCAGTATTTTATAGAAAGTTCTGCTCATCAGGAGGACTATCTGGAATTTGGTTCCCAACAGATTACAACAGTCTATAACTCCAGCTCCAGGTGAACCAACTTTCTCTTCTGGTACCTACCTCTGCCAAGATATAGACAAAAAATAATTAAAAATAAATCTGCAAAAAATTACATGGCTTCATTTTGTTTTCAAATGTCTCTTGAAAACTGACTTGCTGTCCACCTAGCTAACTCAGCTTTTAGGTGGCATTTAACCAGTTTTAAAGGACAGACTCTGTGAGCAAAACTCATTAGCTGTTCAGTTTTAAGTGATCTGAGTGGGCTGTCCCTCCGTGTGAATTTGCAGTTCCTCCAGGAAGAGCCCTAACATTATCTACTGAATTTTTAAACCAACTTATTAAAAGAACAGCCCGAGTGGAGGAAATCATAGAATTACAAAGCCACTCTTCCCACTTACTATTAAGCTAACAATGTAAGCATAATATTTAACTTTATTAACAATGCCCTCAAGTCAAAGGTTTGGGTTTAAATGAAAGCAACAAAAAAGAATGTCTTATTGAAAACATTATTTGATATTTTTTAAAGAAGCATGCAAACCAAAGACCAGAATTAAAGCCCAAGAGAAGACTTTATTTTAGTATATTTGAATTTCTTTTGAGCTCCAATTAACCCTGAGGCCCCCTTCCTTTCTTCCTGATAAACTTTTGTCCCCCAGCCTGCTGGGAACAGAACAATAAGCTGCCAACAAGGGGCCCCCAGAACTGTGTAAGTGACTCTTACTGAGTCATTATCCCTCAGCTTTTAGAAGTAGCATGAAAAGCCTTCGTTCTACACCTGGCACTGGGAATCCTGAGCCAAGCAGGCCTTGGTGGCTATAGAGCAGAAATCAAGAAGTCCCGGAGCCATCTGCCTGCATCCCACGTGTTGAATGAAAAACATTAGTGTCGCTATAAATTAACAGTGACGTTTCATCTCGCCCCTGCTCTTTCTTACACCGTGCGAGTCAAAGATGCAAAGATCCAGACGCCATGAAGGAAGTGCCCTCAGCCTGCCCTCCTCTACCATTCAAGGGCAGTGGGGAGCTGGAAACAAACCAGGGACTTCTTCAGGCCAAGGATCTGCTGTGGGTTGGGGAAACCTTTGTCTTTAGTTGTTGTTGTTGTTTTTTTTAATCAAAATGACCAAGAAAAGAAATGATTCAATTCATGTAAGTCAAGGGTTGGATATTTGGTAATAGCATGCCACTTGGCACTTGCTTTTTCTCTTTTCTTCTTCTTTTTCTCTCCCCCCCTTCGTTCTCCTTGTCCTAGTCCTCCTCCTCCTCCTCCTCCCCTTTTTCTTCCAGACTCCTGCTCTCCCCTTCCTCCCCCCTCTGTCTCGTCCGAAGCGCTCAGCCTCACGGGTAGTTTTTGTGTATATTTGCCGACTTCTTAGCTAGCAAATCCAAAGTAGGAATCAGCCTTTGGATCCCAGGAATATCAGTGACTCTGGGAGGATATAGGGCCGATTTTACAAATCCCATGGGCTCTTGCCATGTCCCTCTCCATAGAAATCCAAGGCTTTCCCAGGCCTCACATTCTCTGTGTTATTTCGTAGCATGTGGGGTATTTACTTATTTCTTCAAGGTATGGATTCAAAACAGAAATTGGTGGGGAATACATGTATGTGTATGTGTATGTGTATATGTATATGATGCAGGTGTAGGTGTAGTGTATGTGTATATGTGTATGATGTATATGTATGTGTACGTGTATATGTATGTATATGTATATGATGTATATGTATATGCATATGTATGTGCATAATGTAACCCACTCCCTGGCAAGATGCATGCTTTCTGATGGAAGAGTGGGGAACACACTAAGCATGCTCTGTTTGTTTCCTGCTTAGTCACTTGATGCCCATTGCAGTTATCAACTTGTTCACTTCTGATTCTTCACTACCTATTTTTTCGGACTTTTAATCAAATTTCTCTTTTCCCCTTCATTAATGCTGGGTCTTCTTTGTGGAAAATGATAGTGAGCACATTCTAGAGATGCCTTCGGAATCATCAGGAGAGTGGCTGGCTCTATTTGCCAGGTTCTCTCTCACACCGTGATGTTGCTTTAGGTTAGCTCCTTGTTTAGGCAGACTCATGCCGCAAGCTTCTGTATGTATTATCTTTTGCTCTCTATAACAACGTTTCGTTGGTCTTCTATATTTTTTCCCTTTTCCTGACAGAAATGAAAAATAAAGTGTCACCTTGAATAAATCTATTCAGTGGAAGGCCTTTCACCTGATACTCTTCTGTCTTCAACAGTCTGTTCTCCTTAAACAGAAGCCAAGCTAACCACTGACTTACTGAAAGGCAACTCTAATTTTTCTGGCTCAGAAATGGCCAAGTCCATCAGAGATCACTACTTAGGGACAGAACTTGCAGTGATGTCACTTAATTAGCAAATATAGCGGAAGCGTTGTTTTCGGATACTGATGTTTCCACCACTTGAAGATTCCTGGATCCCAGGGAATTTTCCTAAGTACCCATCACAGATTCTCACTGTCACCCCACCATAGACAAATGCTGCCTTGTTGGTACACAAAGGATGTGTTTCCTGATCTGTCTCTCACTGCAGAAGTTTCTCAACATGATCTGTAGCTGATATTCTGTGCCTTCTAAGAAACAAGTAATACCAAATTACATGGTGATGGTCTAAGCACAGCCGACAGGAAGGAAGGCAGAAAGACGTCTTCCTACATTAAACACTGTTGGTGCAAAGTACTACAAACGTATAGTTTGGTAGTCTTGTGCTCCACATTGCCATTAAAGCCAAGCTAAGTCAAATATTGAAATTCAATGACAAGTGCTAGTCTCCCTGGGAAGTCCACTAAAGGTGTGTGGGCCTAAAATACGTTTTTTTTGTTTTGTTTTGTTTTTTTTTTTTTTTGTGAGACTCATTTTTTATTGGAAAATAAATCTATAATAATGTATTTATTCTTGTATGTAGTTGTTTGTGTCAATGTGTGCACGCACACTTGCACATTTATGTCCCAGTATACATATAAGAACACGTTTGGATGTGTGTGCTTAGCATGCTTATGGAAGATAGATGTAAACCTCACATGTATTGTTAAGAGCCCTTCCTTCTCTCTGTTACAAAGGTTTCACTCCTGGCTGGCCTGAAACTCACTATATAGACCATGACCACTTAGAACTCACAAAAATCCTTCCTCCTAAGGTCTGGATTAAAATTGAATTGTTCCTTAACTAGGTTTTCTGAAAACACATAGAAAATTGTGAGTAATGAAAGAAATTTAAAAGGTACATATGATTAGTTTTGTTGTCTTTATTAAGGTAGATTACATGTTTGTGCAAGGACTCCCTTCTGCCATGATCACGTGGGTGACATGGCTGACTTTTGGATAGCTTTGCTATGCCCCATAAATAAATTGCATAAATAAAGCAGCCCCCCATGCACATAAATGCATATGTAGTATGTATGTATGTCTATACACACGTGAATACATATGTAATATGTATATGTACATACACATAATATATATGCATACATATATATCTCATACCATCTCCTTTGAAGAATACACAATCATATTCTCAGTGACACATGATTGTGGCCAATATTTTGTGAAATAATTAAATAACAACCACCGCAGGTAACATTTTCTTACTCTCCATTCATAACCCAATAGCTCCTCTTCAGATCACATACTTTGTATTGATACAGTTTCTTAGCATCTTTCTCCTGCAGAGGCCGAAGATGCACATTTGTGTAGGGCTTCTGGGGCAGTGAACCCAAAACCAGAAATACCTTTCTGTTCTGACACTCAATTTCTAACTTAGGAAACCTGAGCTAGGCTCTGCCTCTGTTACGACTTCCAAACACTGACAGGCAAGTTACCCCCAAATTTCTCTCCCAGAGCCACCGTGAAGAGCACAGTCGGGTGTTATCTGAGCGTTGTAAGACCCATAGCATTTATGAAGAGTGTGTTTTTTCCTTGCGTGGGGGTGTGGTGAGAAGAGCCTGCGGCTGTGCCTCTTCTACAACGGGGACTTGGATAGCAAACCTGCGGCTGTGCCTCTTCTACAACGGGGACTTGGATAGCAAACCAAGATTTCTTTCCAAGAGGATGACAAACATAAAAGTAGCATCAGGAACAATAAGGGAAATGCCAGGGGATAAACATTCATAATGCTGACTGGATATAATTTTCTTGGAAAACAGATTTACTTTTTCTTTCTGTACAAGCTGCTTTCTGAACAGGTACTCATCAAACTGGGCTAAGCTATGAGGACCTGCTTCTGGACGGCTTGAGCAGACTGCAAGGAAGTCTGAACAAACTGTAAGGACAGTGGTGCATTTCCCTGGTGTGGTTTAGGTTTAGGACCTGTGGGGAGAGGTTCTGGGATTCTTCAGTTGATGAGGACAAGGCTGAAGGAGGAGATGTGGGAATGCGTAATAGACTGAGGATGAGGGAACAACATCTGTTTTCTGTATCTAAGAAAAGTCCAAAAGGAACTGAGCTTAAGCTATAGGATAACAAATTTAAATTAGCAACAAGAAAGAATTTCCTGGCCTGGGGGGGAGATGGTGGGCATACCAAGGCTCGCCGGACTCTCCGATGCACATCTTTGGGAAAATGTTTTCATGAAAATGGAATGGTGTAGGTGTGGACCTTCCTGTTTGTTGGTCAATGGATCAAATAGGTTTTAAATAACATTTACTCATTTCCCCAGACTCTTGAATGTTGCTGCACCAGTAAAATAAAGGAGAATAACGTCAAAATTAGAACATCTCTTAATTATTTGCATGAAAAAGAAAAAATATGTCTCAGTGTCACAAAATTATACTATATTATACTACAACAAGTATTTTTTTTCCTTGAAAGGTTCTAGAATGAAGAACATTGTTTTAAAGTATCATTTAAAAAAACTCTGTAGAAAGTCTCACTTTGTTTTACCTTTTTTATGTTTGAATTCTCCTGCAGTATGTGAAGGACTGGCGCGGCTGGTGTCACATAAGGTCTTGCTCAATGGAGAGCTACTTCTGGGCCAGTTCTCTTTTTTAAGGGTCTGGGCTCAGGTTCTCCTTTCCAGAGACCTGCCTGCAGCCAGATGGCAAAGAGGCAACGGTGCGAGGGCTCAGAATCCATGAATTCCAGTGTGAATGGTCACTTGCTAACTAGGGACATCAGCTCAACATCCTTTGCCCCCAAGAAAAACAATACTATTTTAATGGAATCCTCCCCCTCCTTTAGAACTTTATTTAATTTTTTTTGTTCTTTTTGTATTTTAATTTCTTCTCAGATCTGGATTGGAGTTTTGTTTTACATTTTCTCCTCCTTCTCATTCTTTTATAAATTATGAGGGAGGTAAGAGAGTATTCTCACTTTTGGGGAGACTTTTCTAGTTAGGAGGTGTTGTTTCTGAATGAGCTGACTTTGTTTTTCTCTCGGAATGAGGTTGTTAACTTTTGAGGCCATACAGAATTGGGCTACAACTTGGCTCTTCATTGCAAAGAATATTATACAAGATTCACACAGGTAAATCTAACAAGCACACACTCTGTGCCAAGACACTTGGTGTTTGTTAAGTGAATTATATTACACAGCCTTTGAAGGTTTAAAAGGGGCCCTCATTCCAAGGTGGCTTAGAGTATTAATAAATTTGTTAACAGTACACACCTAGTCAGCAACACAACCCGAACTCCAAAGTGGGTCTAATTAAAAAAAGATCACATGTCACCTGTGCTCACAGTGAGCATCACCTGTCACCTGTGCTCACAGTGAGCATCACATGTCACCTGTGCACACAGTGAGCATCACCTGTCACCTGTGCTCACAGTGAGCATCACCTGTCACCTGTGCTCACAGTGAGCATCACCTGTCACCTGTGCTCACAGTGAGCATCACATGTCACCTGTGCTCACAGTGAGCATCACCTGTCACCTGTGCTCACAGTGAGCATCACCTGTCACCTGTGCTCACAGTGAGCATCAAATGTCACCTGTGCTCACAGTGAGCATCACCTGTCACCTGTGCACACAGTGAGCATCACCTGTCACCTGTGCTCACAGTGAGCATCACATGTCACCTGTGCTCACGGTGAGCATCACATGTCACCTGTGCTCACGGTGAGCATCACATATCACCTGTGCTCACGGTGAGCATCACATGTCACCTGTGCTCACGGTGAGCATCACATGTCACCTGCGCTCACGGTGAGCATCACATGTCACCTGCGCTCACGGTGAGCATCACAAGTCACCTGTGCTCACGGTGAGCATCACCTGTCACCTGTGCTCACAGTGAGCATCACCTGTCACCTGTGCTCACAGTGAGCATCACCTGTCACCTGTGCTCACAGTGAGCATCACCTGTCACCTGTGCTCACAGTGAGCATTGATCTATAGGAGGAACTTGAGCTCTCCTAACATTTGCTATGAAGGTGACTTTCTTGGTCATAAATGTGACTTTCCCATTACTGTGGCAGAACCTGAAGGAAACCGTTTTACCGGGAAGGATTTGTTTTGTTTCCTCTTTTTTGTCGATACTGGACCCAGGGTGAGGCAGAGCATCTTGTGGAAGAAACATTAGAACACATGTGCTTCAGTTCATGCCAGCTAAGGTGCAAAGAAAAGATCCAGTGCCAGCTTCCTGCTTCTTCTGTCTTTGCTCTACTTGGACCCTGGGTCTATGGTCTCCAGGCTCAGGACTGGTAGTCATCACACACACACACACACACACACACACACACACACACACACACACACCACAGCAATTATCTCTGCTGGCAATGCCCTCACAAATACACTCAGAAGTGTGCTTTACAAATCTAGTCTCATTTTAAAAATTCTTTCTCTATGTATGTATGTATGTATGTATGTATGTATGTATGTATGCATGTATGTGTGTATATAGGTATGTATGTATGTGTATGTACATGAGTTCCTTGTTATCAAGGATCTCCTGAAGCTGGCGTCACAGTTGGCTGTAAGTGGACTGGCTGTCATGGGTGCTGGGAACTGAACTTTGCTTCTTTGTAAGGACGGTATATGTTTTAAACTACAGACCCAACTCTCGGGCTATGTGCCTCAAAATCAATTCCACTTGACGGTCACGATTTATCATCATATTTATCATTTCCCAGGTTGGCTGCTCTTTAAACACCCTTGCCCTGATAGTTCAGAACCAAGTCAGTACCCTGGAGAATTGTCTCCTGATGTCTTTGACTGCTCAGCTCCGAACATCAACTACCACATCACACCAACTCAGGAGCCTGCAGCTGGTAAGAAAATGTGATGTTGAAAGGGAGCTTTTTCTATAATATAAATTCTTGCCATTGAAATATTAGCCGTCAGCCTACTGCCTCCTATGTGAAGTGCACATGGGACCACAGACAGATAATTGAGTCTACTTTTGAAAACTTCTCCTATCTTCAGGCATTTCTCTCCCTGCCTCAGAAACTCACTTGAAGGAATAATGGAACAGCAAGGACATCGAGCAAGGCTTGGGGGGTCTCTAGGCTCAACAGTCATGGAGTGCCGGTCTTAACAGGCACTTGCTAATGTCACCTGGGTCTGTCTGTTCAAAATATGAAAAGAAACACTAGCTACCAAGTCAAAAGAGAAAACCCTTTAACATTTCATCTCCTGAGTATGAGCAAATGTCACTTCCCGAGGATGCCTTTGGATTACTTGTGCCTCCGTGCCGGGCTGCTTGCTCTACGCTGAGGGTGAAGCTCATCTCTAGCTAACAGAAGAACTATCAGCTGTCATTAGTGACTATTCCAGTTAAAGGCAGGGCTGCGGCATGGTAAAAGGTGATATGAAAAGATAATTCCAATACCTGGAGATCCCACAGGGATGCCATTTTGAACTAAAACTGAGTTTGAGATGGAGTTTGGCATTGGCAAGGTGAACTTATCATTACTTAAATGTGCAGCAATAGTATTTGTGATGGGAACCGTCAATGTTAAAAACGCGAGGCCTTCATCTCTGCACACAACAAGGATGCTTTGCTAAGATACCCCTACCCTCCTGGACCTCCCTCTCCAAGACCTTTTTACAGTGCCTTCCATTCAGACAATAGCTTCTCATGAAAGGAACCATGATGATCAACTGACACCCTCACTTTTCTTCCTCAGAGTTATCTGCATGAGTTCCGTTCAGGGTAAGCATAAATGCGACAAGGGTCTGCACCCATCCCTTTCTTATTGTTAGCTTTAAAAAATGTCCCCTATTTCTCCATCGTTTTCCACATCGTTTTAAAGCATTAGAGTCCTAAAATAATAATAATACTTCTTTCCCTTGGTGATTGTCTCGGCCCTGTCTACAACAGTCTCTGAATGCCTGTTGGTAATCTGGAATGCTTTATAATGACTGCTCGCCTTCACTTAGGGCAGGCCTAAGAATTAGCTTTCGCAGAAGCCAAATCCCCTCTCTCCCACAGAGAATGTGATTACACCAGGTAAGGTTCGGGGGGCTTGCAGAGGAGGGCAGCCATGAGAGGCGGCTGTCTGCTGTGATTGCGGCTCCGTGCTTACAGTCTGGGGCTTGAAGATAAATTAAGAGTTTCCCCCTCTTGGCTTTGAGCAGTGTCCATCTTCACTGCTTCTTAAATACAATAGCCACACACTGTCGTTTTCTCTCCATGTCGTGAAGCGGTTTTCTGAGAGTTGCTGTGAGATACATTCCAGCACCCTATTTATGGAAGGGGGTGAGCTCTCAGCAAAGGGCAGAAGCCACGGCTCAGCAGTGCGGAATCGGAGAAGCTGGGGCAGCCGCGTTCCGCAAAGCCCTGTCTTGATAAACTGATGATAATTACTTTGTTTTTTGTTTTATTTTTTCTCCCCCGATCATGAAAAAAACAAAAACAAATGAACAAAAAAAAAAAAAAAAAAAAAAAAACCCCAAAGGTAATAGATCTAACTAATAAAACCAAACTAATAAAATCATTTGATCATTTTGATTCACTGCGCATCCCGGTAGTAAGCCTCCCTGCGGCCTCACAAATAGTTGCTGTCAAACCTTCCTCCATTTGTTTCTTTTTGGGTATGATTTAATGTCGCCTCCCTCTCTGTCAGTGTCTGTCATTTCACTTCTTGCCAGGGAGCAGGAGCATGATCAATGACCAGGACCCAAAACCCTATCCAGCAGACCACATGTTTTTCCCTTAAAGGTAATGAATATATGCATCACTGGATACACTCTGACGACACATTCAGGAGGGTGCTGCATCGTGATGCATCATGGGAAAATCAGAGGAGCACGTATCTAACTCGGTTGGATTGGTCCACTCCAGCTTCCATGCTGGTCTCGTTCTTTGTTTTGTAAGGTCTGGCTTGTGTGTAGTAGGTGGGAAGAGGAATAAAGTCGGACTGGCTGTTTCTTAATAATAATGGGACTAACTAGCCTACCGCAGTTTTAGCACCTTATGATATATGTTGCCAATAGCTTCTTCTTGTCAACTTTGTGAAATTTGATATCTACATCAAGTCAACCTTCCTTCCTTCTTCCTCCCTCCCTCCTTCCCTCCCTCCTTCCCTCCTTCCTTCCCTCCCTCCTTCCCTTTCTCCCCCGATGCTTGCCTGTCTGCCTGCATCGTTTTTATGCTGAATTTACCCCCATACCAAAAGCTAAACTGTGTCTTCTAAGATAATCTTTTTTTTTTTTTTTTTCAGTGCACCTCCTCCCTCTTCTGGCTTTGGGACAATTTGTTAATTTTCAGTGAGGATCATCTCAGTGGGGGGGGGGGGCTTATGTATGGGTCAATCCAGTTCTGTAAGTTCCTGGGTGCACCTCAAGTATTTGTTTATGGGATATATTAGAGAACCTAAACCCTTAAGTTCAGTGTGATTTTCGGTGTTTTTAAGAGTGTGCAGCAAAATTCAGTACTCTTTTTTTTTTTTTTTTGGCCACCAATGCTTATGTGTCCCGTGTCACTATTTGGCCTGTGCACACCCACCAACTTCTCCACTAGACCCCGATGGGTGCCCATACTTCTGTAGTGTTGCATCTTTCAGTTACTTGGTGTTTCTTCAGATGCACACACCCTTGATGGACTGGGCAGTTTCTAGGGTGTTCTCAACGTGAACATGAAGATATGAGCCTCTCGATTTGTTGATCTTTTAAGATTTTCTGGGTCAAGAGAGTACAAAGCACGTATTTGGGTTTCCTCAGGCTGCTTACAGGAAGAGGGTGATGAGGGTCTTCCTTCTTCCCCCTTCCCTCCTCTTCTCTCCTTCCTTTTCTCCTTTTCTTTCTTTCTTTCTCTCTTTCCTTCTTTCTTTCCTTTTTTCTTTCTTTCTTTCTTTCTTTCTTTCCTTCTTTACTTCCTTTTTCCCTTCTTCCTTCCTTTTTTCCTTCCTTTCTTCCTTTCTTCCTTCCTTCCTTCCTTCCTTCCTGTTTTTCTTTTTCTCCAGGTTAACCTGGGAACTCATAATCCTTCTGCCTCCAAGTCCCAAGAACTAGAATTTTAAGTGTATGATACCATACCTGATAATGATTTTTGTTAACTGTTCATAGACTGCTGAGCAAGATACACCATTGTTTATCACCCCAAGGCAGACCATGTTAGTTTGAGAGGTTGTTTTTGTGCCAAATGCCAAGCAAACTCTGAATGCATGCTATCTGATTACATTTCCACAGCTGTGCTTGTCGGGAGTTGTTGCCACATTTTACTTGCAGAAGAGGAAGTAGAAAATTAAAGATGTGAATTCAAACTTTGCAGAATCAAAGAGCAGGAGATTTGGTATCTTGGCATACTGAGGAAGGCAGCTGAGGATTCTGGCGGTCAGAGGCCATGAGTCAACAACAGTCAATGTGGCAGCACTACAGTGGCCTCATGTGTATTACCGTCACAGTCTATGTTTGGGCTACTGGTTTATACACCACCCTTCCTGATAAAACATCTCACCCTCATTTTTAGTGTAGGAGGTAATATTTGCATGTATTCCAGTAACCACCAATTTCTGTACTTGAACTTTTCCTTTGAACCTCTGAAGAGATTTTAACTCTACTGATTTGGAGGCCATCTTGGAGTATGAAGAGTTGACCAGGACCCCAGGCGGTGTTCATTGTCATATACTCTCTTTTGCTGTGATGAGACACTGTGATGATGGCAACTCTTATAAGGGAGAAAATTTAATTGGGGCTGGCTTGCAGTATCGGAGGTTTAGTCCACTGTCAGCATGGAGTGAAGCTTGTCAGCAGGCAGGCAGACGAGGTGCTGTAAAGGAAACAGAGAGTTCTACATCTGGATCCAAAGGTGCAAGAAGAGAGACACTGGGCATGGCTTGAGCATATGAAACCCTAAAACTCACCCCAGACCACGCCTACTCCAACAAGGCCACACCCCCTAATTCCTGTGGAGTAACGCCATTCCCTATGACCATGCATTTAAATCTGTGAGCCTATGGGGTCATTCTTTTCCAATGCACAACACCTGGTTTCTGTATCCTCCAGTGAGTTACTCACATATCTTATCCTTAGTTTAATGAAGATTATAATATGACTTCCTGCAGGGAGTTATAGAACTGACCCTGGAAACAGCATCTTTTGAACAAGCACGCATAAACGTTATTTTAACATAGATCTAGGAACATTTTCATACATGTTGCTGATATGTTTTTTCCTACTATATCCTTCTTGTCAACTTTGTGAAATTTGACATGTGTAAAACTTCCATAAATCAGTGACTTTACGGCAAACTCACTGATATGAAAATTCTTGAAAATACAGTCTGAAAACGAGTGTGAACAAGGCAGGGTAGAGGGCAGACACTGGGTTTGAGCCCCATGCAAGCTAAGCAACGCTCAAACCAAGTATGTAGTTAACAGGAGATAGGCAGACAGTCTACAGATCTGTCAGTGTTCATGCAGGCAAAGCCCCCGTATGAAGTGGAAACTTAAGGGCTCTTTGGAACGTCAGTTGAATGGTGTTTTGCTGGATCAAACATATGAAGGAAAGTTTAGCTGAAGCAGGCACAGGTGAAAGGATGTTGTACTGAAGCAAGCACATGAAATGACATGGGATGAAGGATTCTTTACTAACAACCCATATGCATTGGTTCACCTGACATGGTGTGCTGAAGTTTCTTTCCATTTCCTTAAGCTTGGGCTGATTGGCAGAGTGATGTCATCTGACACAGATGCACATGCTGAGGCAAGACTTGTTTGGAGGCAATAAATAGGACTGGATAGAGGCCGGAGCTGGGCTGGCTTGTAGAGATAGCTCTGCGGTGCTTGTTGGTCTCGAGTCTTCACTGATCTTCACTTTGCCAAGAGAGGCACAGCTGAGAACTTTTCCTGGCATCCTTCCGGGTCCCTCCTGATGATTAGGGCTGAGGCTGAGGACTGGCTGTCCCTGCCAGGTAGTGTGGTGCTGATTCCTGTTTGCTACCCCTGCTCTACCGCAATGGACTGTTGGTGTATCTGTGAAGTGTTTGGGAGCAGATGAAGCTGCTGCTGCTGACCTGTGAACTGAACTGCTGATTTCCAGACAACACGTAGGGAGTCGCTCCACCTTTCTAAACAAGCCCATTTCCCCTGTATCCTTTCTCTTCCACTACCTCTGGTGGGCTCAAAGGGAGGTTAAAGAGTCTAAGAGCCATTATTAAAAATAAGGTTTGGAAAATTAAAGTTACGTCTGTTTTCTTCTAACCTCATACTCCAGCGATTCCTCCATTAAGACAGCAAACACCTGTGGTACACTGACCCCTGATGCTTCCGTCTCATTTCCTCTGGGGTCTACCTTTTCACGGTGAAGTGGGTAAAAGACTTTTATCATTAAAGCAGTGCAGAACTTGGATGTCTGACTAGTTCTCCCTACTGACCAGTGCCACCATTGTTATGGGACACTCTGTCATTACTAAGGCTAGTATGAGGAACCCTAGAGCAACCCTTACAGTGACTGCTTAACTACAACTCAGGCTGACACCCTTGGGGAATGGATCACGAGACTGAGAGATGAAGCCACAGGTGAAGAATACTTCTGATATCAGTGTTAGGTATATTTTGTGAATGACAGGTAAATACCTTTCTTCAACACAAAGAGTTGGCAAGAGAAATGTACTCAGAGGAAGATAGTAAGATTCATCATTCCAGTGAAGGAGAAACCACCATTGCCTTTTAATCTGAAGTACCAGAGTCTTTCTGACTTATTATTATTTTTTCCTTTGAAGAATAACTACCCAATTAAAAGCATAGAGATAAGACATGCCTATTGTCTTATCAGCCATATATTTGTG
The DNA here is from genome assembly GCF_963924665.1 of Micromys minutus. Lineage (NCBI taxonomy): Eukaryota > Metazoa > Chordata > Mammalia > Rodentia > Muridae > Micromys > Micromys minutus. The sequence goes on along the minus strand of NC_137973.1, from coordinate 79,513,645 downwards.
TATGTATAGTTTTCCTGTTTGAATCATTTAGTATGCAAATAGGCATGTCTGCTTTCTAGGAATTTTAACCAGGCTAAGGTAAAAACCAAAAGTACCACCACCATCACCACCACCACCACCACCACCACCAAAACTAACAAACAAACAAAACACCCTTGGGAAACACCCCTAAGAAAAACAAAGAAAAATGAAAAAGGAAATTGTTCTCCAAAAGCGCAGGCATTTCAGTTCTCTGACAGGAATGACCATGTGATTTGCTCCTTGAGACTAGTCTCTGGGAACTAGAACTAGTTTCTACTACCTTGTGGTCCAGTGAGGTTCACATGGACTGTATCATGAACTCTGTGACTAATGAAGAAACGTACACGGAAAATGCACATTCCTGTAAAGAGCACAATGACATGGGACAGATTTCTAATAGAATCAGGATGATAGAATGCTGTCAATGAATACAGAAGGTGTTGACACAGGGCAGATGAGGAGGCTGTGTTTATGGCATAGTCTTCGGTGTTTATGGCATAGTCTTCGGTGTTTATGGCATAGTCTTCGGTGTTTATGGCATAGTCTTCGGTGTGTATGGCATAGTCTTAGGTGTGTATGGCATAGTCTTAGGTGTGTATGGCATAATCGTCTTTGGTGATTCTGGTATCCACTGATAAAACACCAGGCAAAAGACTCACATGGATCTGCCAATCAAGAGTTAGGAAAGACTATTTCAACAGTGTGGACCAGTTGAAAAGCTACTCAGATGAGCACATAAACATTGGGCATGGTACACTCCAGAAGGGATACCTCCCAAAAGCATCTTTAGATTGTTTTGCTCTTGAGCTTGTCACAATTACGAGACTAGTGCTGAACAGACGATTTGGTTGATGACACCTTAAAACACACTCTTTGATATGTAAGCAGTTCAGAGAATGTGACAGTTGCTGAGATTATTTAGTAGTGTAGTATGCCCCTGACTTGGAATTAATGTGTGGCAGTGTGCATATTTAAGGTAAACATAAACAGACCCCAACCTGCTCTAAGCTAAATGTAAGTGTCTCACAGAATGACAGAGACAAAGACTCATGCCAGCAACAAACAGCAGGAAAAATAAAGCCCAATCCTCTGCCCTGCATAATTGCTGTAAAAATGTTCAGAAGGTAAGCACTGAGGTATGAGCTGAGATATTATCTGTTCTTCAGGGAGACAATCTCTGCCATTCTCAGGGGATGTCATCCCCTACAAATCTTTATGAGTTTTAAAAGCTTGAGTATTTTAGGAATAGTGAGTACTCAGTAAACCTTGGGGGATGAAAGGGAAGTTGGACAAGAGATCTTTCAGCATGTTTGTAGAGATTTGTAATCTTAGGCAAGGGAAAGTTGGTAAAGGGTCCCAAGAAAATATTCTTATTCAATAACCCAAGTGGAGAAACAGAAATGATGCAAAGTAATCAGAACTTAGAGACGAGCTGAAGAGGAAAAACAGTTCATTAACAGTTAAATCTTTCTCATGTTTTGATAACAACTTTTATCATGAATAATTGCATCCATTTAAAAACATGAGCAGAGCTCTTTGTCCTCTATTCAAAGTTAAATAGTTCTTCAACCATTATTTTCTTTGATTTGGAACAGAGGAAGTCTTTGTTCCCGACACTGCACGAAGAACCTGGCGAAATTCAGCTGTCCATCTTGGTGTCACGCCTGTGCAAACACCCAAAGGAAGGAGTCAGAGATGGGGAGAACCATTCATTTTCCCTCATCACATTTAATCTTTGCTGTGATGTGTAAAATTTTTGTTCCCCACAAGTAGGATTATGCAATGCCTTGGAATGCTGAGAGTGTGCATTCCAGTCACACTGTGCTCACAACGAAGTGTGGCCAATCGGAATGCCCAGGTTGTGAAGAGTGTCCTGTGGATCCCGTTTGTCCCCACCTCCTGACCCAGACACTGAGGATCATGGGCGTGCCGTGGAGCCATGACAAATGCATGGTCAAAATGAAGTGGATGAAAACAGCTTAGACTTGTCAAAGGAACACACACACACACACACACACACACACTCACACACACACAACAAAACAAAAAACAAAAAAAGCACACAGTCAAGGCAGGAGCCAGGCAATTTAATTCTAAGTAAATGAACAAACAGCAAACCTTGTTTTCCAAAGGGGCATTTGGCTCAGGCATTTAGCGTCTGATTCTGTGCGTCCACTGCTAGGTTAGCACCGTTTTGAAAGGAGCGAATGAACTTGACATGAAGAACCTCATGAACTTTTTGGAATGGAAGTCCTGCTCTTGGATTCAGCCTCAAGATTCATATCTAGCTTTTCTTTCTTTTTCCCTCCTTCCCTTCTTCCCTTTTCTTCCCCCTTTGTCCCCCTTTCTTCCCATTCCCAGATGTATGATCTTTGGAAACTTAGCTTAACCTATTGGGTTCGCGTCATCATTTTCTGTAAAATGGGCAGATAGGATGTATCCAACAAGGCTTAGTAAAAAGATTTGCTACAAAATCACCTACCACTACCCTTAGTGCATTTCATACATGTGTTGTCATCATCCCATGGTCCTACTCTTTTGTGTATGTGTGTGTGTGTGTGTGTGTGTGTGTGTGTGTGTGTGTGTGTGTATGTGTGTGTGTGTGTGTGTGTGTACCCTTGTGCCAAGGGGGCAACATATATCAGGAATTGAACTCAGGACCTTAAGCATGGCAGCCATCACCTTTACCCAACATGCCGTCTTGACAACCCTCACCTACCAAAATTGCCAGAAAACTATTGGTTTCTAACAAAGGGAAAAAAATTAGGTATTTAAAAGAAGCCACTCTGGAGAAAGACAGTCAATTAGCATTTCCACACATTTTTATAGTTTCAGCAATGTGTGATGCTATGTAGTCAGATTATATAACTAGAGTCTTGTCCAAATTTATATCTGCAATGATGTTTTGTATAGCTTTGTTCTCAGGGGAGAAAACTGGAAATTATCTACATGCTCAACATGGGATTGCTTAAATAGATTCTGGCAATTTCATTCAATGGAATGCTAAGCAACCGTTTGCATCTTCCCTGGTCTGGAGACAGAAGTGGCAGGCGGTGTTTAGAATGGCTCACTGAAAAGCTGTTTGCCTAGTTAGAGAAGATTCTAGTCTAAGAACTGGAAATTGAACAAGCATTAAAATAATAGAGGAATACATCTACACACAAACACTTTTTCTGTTTCTAGTGTGGGTGACTTTATTTTTCTGTGGCGTTTAATGTTTCTTAATTTTATAACTGGTGTAATTTAATATTGTAATAAAACATACTTAAAATTATTTTTTATACTTTAAGTACACATGTTCTTAAAGGTACAGTTTATCATACTGCAAAGGTGCCTTATAAGAAACAGAGGGAGTATAAGAAAGGTGTATTTTCAGTCTCTTTCTGAGACTGGTTAATGTATGCGCTTTCAGGTGACCATGTAATATGTGATGCTTAATGTAAAAGTATCTAGGTTATTGCTGGTTTATGGGGAAATATTTGTATTATACTTTGCAAAAGTCCCGGTCTTTTCTTGTAGATTTTTATTGTCAGTAGAACCCAGGCCTCTAGGTTGATCAAGATAAAATGCTTAGGTAGAAAGGATGGCTCTTACTTATTGTTTACAGAGACAGGATGGTGAGATGGTGTCCGTCCTACCTATGGGAATACAGAGACTGGGTTCATAGATAAAGAGCTTGGTGAGCAAGCATGAAAATCTGAGTTTGGATTCCTACATCCATGTAACACTGGAGACAGATTGTGGAGTTCACTGGCTAGCCACCAAAGCCAAATTGTTCTTCAGATTCCTTGAGAAACCATCTTTGGAAAAATAAAGTTGATAATATTGTTTTCTGGCTTCAAAATACATGGACACACACACAAACACACAGGTATTCACACCCTTCCCCTTTACACCCTGTATACCTCCTACACACATATTAAAATTAAAAAAAATATTTAGGATATAGAGTTCGTAGAAGCTTAGACAGCATTTCTAATGTAGTTTGAGACATAATGAAATACTGCAGGAGGGGCAACATTTTATCTGTTTTTTAGCTTCTTTTTATACTAATCAAGTCACACAACTGAAAGACAAAGAACCAGCTATGCATTTGTTTAAAACTAATTTTGATAATAGTTTATAATAGGCCTTTGTTGTAAGGAAAACAATCCATTAGCCCCATTAGAACGGTGGATAATTTGGAGAAATGAGGGAATCAGATTCCATTATGCACTAAGGTTGGGAAATCTGTCTGAGTGTAAAGTGAGCTAATACTTAGCACTCAGATCCCATTTTGCACTAAGGTTGGAAAATCTGTCTGAATCTAAAGTGAGGTGATACTTAGTACTGTTTGTTGCCATCTTAGGGCTCTGGGGATGTGTGATTCACCCCTCTCTTTTTATTTAGTTATTGAATTGTATAAGTGTTTTGCCTGCATGCATGGTGCCCATGGAATTCAGATGAGGACACAATAGTCTCTACAACTGGATTTATAAACACATAGAAGCTACAACATGGGTTTGGAATTAATCTCAGGTCCAGCTCAAGAGCGATAAGTATTCTTAACTACTGAGCCAAATCAACCCAACTCCAACCCAAATCAAATGTCTTAAAAGTCTTTTGCTTAGAGTCTGGCAAGACAGGTCAGTGGATAAAATGCTTGCTGCCCAAGCATGAGAACCTAAGTTTCGATCTCTGGTCTACACAGGAGTTGAATGAACTCAAGTTCACCTGGGACCCAGGGCAAGAAAATCAGTGACAGGTGGATCCTGGATCCTCACTGACCAGACAGTCAAGATGAGATAGTGAACTTCAGGCTCACCAAGGGATGCTGTTCCAAAATAATAATGTGGATAGCAGAGGAAAATACCAATGGCTACCTCTGGTTTCCACATATACAGATGAATGTACATCCCTCCCCCCACCCTGTTACACGCAAGTCACCTACAAAGGTATTTGTTCTCTCCCTTTCCCTTTTGCTCTCCCTCTCTTTCTCCCTTGCATTCTCCCTAAAAGTCTTATACTTTTTAAAATAAAATTTCTTGAAATTATTTTTTTAAATATGTGTGTACGTACGTATGAGGGGATGGGTCATGCAAATGAGCGAGGTGTGCAGAGAACACAGTGTGCAGCGAGTGCAGTGTGCAGAGCACGGTGTGCAGAGAGCACAGTGTCAGATCCCTCGGAGTTTCAAGTGTTACCTGTGGCTGTGAATGGCCTACATGGGTACTGGGAACATAGCTCTGGTCCTGTGGAAACCATTGCTCACTCTTAACCTGTGAGTTATCGCTCTGGGCCTTGCTAAAACTCATTTCTTTTAGTGATTTTTCTCATGGGAAAGAGTGAAAACTGATGAAACTTGTGGAATTCAGATTATTGAGGTTCAAAAGAGAGAATTAGGGATACTGAATATTCCTATCAGATTTGTTATAGGTGCAAACACAGGTCTCCTGAGTCTCATGGCGGCAGACTCTAGCCAATGTCAGCTGCCCAGCTATGTTGAGATCAGGTGCTTCCTTGACCATGAATTAAGCCTCAACACTTCTTATATTTAACAATACTGTCAGTATATTAATATAGACATTTGTTATGTTTCAAAGTATATAATTTTTATTTTATAAGCAATTTAGTGGTATTTGAGAAAAAAAGAAATTCAGTATAATAGAAGAGTAACTTAAAGTCAATCTTCATGGATAGGCAAACTCTACTGATGTTTTGGAATGCTCCCTTCATGAGTAAAAACCTATCTATCTTTGTCTGTCACTCTTTGTTTACATACAAATAAACGCACACATACTTACCATAGTTACATGAATCTAGACAATTCATACTATCACATAAATCTGTAACTCCTGCTCTGTTTATTTCTTCCTTGTGTGTGTATGTAGGATGTGTATGTCTGTCGCTATGTGTGAGTGTCGTAGTACACATGTGGAGGTCAGAGGATAACCCTGGCCAAAGTGTCCATCTTCACCTTTGATCTTGACTGAGACAAGGCACCTTATTGTTTGTGGATGTGTTCCCTAAGCTAGCTGCCCCAGGATCTGGAGTGAAGTCTTCTCTCTGTACATTCCATCTCATCCCGGCAACACCTTGCGTTACAGATGTTGGCGCCCAATATCATGTCCAACCTTATGGGCATCTGCATCACAGATATATACCATCATGTCCAGTATTATGTGCAGTCTATGTGCTCTGGGGATCTTAACTCAGTTCTTCACACATGCATGGAAAGTTCTTTACTCACTGAACCATCTTTGCAACACTGTGATTCTTGTTTTATAACCACAAAATATTACATCACATAGTCTATGACAATGAATGACATTATCTCATACTATTGGTTATTTAAGCACATAACTCTACTACTGAACATTTTAATTGTGACAAAGTGCCACATCTAAATAAATTATGTTACCTACCTATTTATTACAGTTTGATGTTTTATTGAACATTTCACTACCATATCTTATCTTCTATTGAACATATTTAGCCCAGATGGTTGTCTATTTTGATATTTGTTATTCCAGAATTTTTATGTGAGTTTTAAGTTTGATTAACCCTCTCTCCTGGCACATATTTTCAGTGAAGTGTGAACACCATGGAGATGAAAGAAGCTCTTTGAAGTACACTTGGAGTAGAATGCTGGCTTCTATATCCATGTGTGTCCATGGGCTGTTTGCTTATGTTCTGCTGGTCAAGGTGGTCATGTTGCCTACTTTCCCTATTTATTGGCAGTGATGTACCAACACTGTTCTTGTCAGATTCACAATAATTCTCTGTGTTGCAGACTCCTGTAGTGAACTTTCATATCCTCCCCCAATGGCTTCATGGACAGAACATGATGCATTGCTTTTTCCTCATGCTTCTGAGGTACCTTTGTTTGTTCCTCTCTCATTTAAATCAGTTTACTCTGGTCCTTCCTTTTCTGACCCTAGACTCATAGGTGCTCACCGTCTAAATAGTCTCACCTACCCTCAATTCCACATTTTTTTTATTTTCTGACAAGTGCCAAATTCATTGCTCCACACATCTTTCTCTAGTCTTCACTCTTACAGACAAGATGTCCATGCAGACTCTGGGTTTGAACATCTAGTAGACACTTCAGACTTGGCACTTGCAGAGTTGAACGGCTCATTTCATGTTTCTCTCTAGCAAAGCCTCAGAGAGTATTCTCCTCACTCTATAAAGGGGAACTCTATCCATCCTTCTGCTTTTCTGTTGAGACTCTTGAAGATTTCATCAGAATGAGGCTACAGTCTAGGCTCTGTGTACAGCTGGGAATGTATCACTGTGGCCCAGGCACAAGAGTAACAGTCTAGCTCATATTTTAGTGAACTTGATCTTTCTGCCTGTGAATTCCATTGATTCGGCTTTTCTAAAATCTGAACATTGCCACTGTCCATAAGCTCTGCTCTTTTCTATCTAATGCAGCTGGTACTCTTTCTGTACAACAGGTTTTCTATATGTCTGTTTTTGTCATAGTAAAGTTTCTTGTCATCTTCACACCCACCAGGTGAATCTTTTACCTGATCAAGTTCTTCTTCAATTTAAATTCTAAAATAAAATATAAAGTTCTTACTATAAACACATAAAAAACACAAGCAGAATGAAGGGTCAATAGAAATACGAATTTATACCTTAGAGGCCTGTATCCAGAACCCAAATAGAGGTCTTACATCAAAGTCTTTGATGGGGAAGGTAGTTGCTAGTCTTAACACTTGCTTGACATGCAGTGAGTCTAGAAATAGTCATAAACATAGGGAAAGAGTGAAAAACACTCAGATTGCAATGTAGGACATTAATTTTGCAGAAAGCTTCACTTTTAACTTTACAAATTAATGGTTTAAATATGTGCATGTATAGTGTGTGTGTGTGTGTGTGTGTGTGTGTGTGTGTGTGTGTGTGTGTGTGTGTCTGTGCACATGCTATATACCACAGTGTGCCTATGAATTTCAAAGAGCAACCCCATGTATTTGTCCTCCTTTAACCTTGTCTGTAGCAGAGGCTTTTGTTGTTCAAGGTTGTGTGCTATAAACTAACTGATTGCAGACTTTCTGGGTTTCCAGTCTAGGGATTCCCCAGCTTCTGCCTCCCTTCTGTCTGCAAGGGAGTCTGTCTCCTTTCTGTCTGCTGGGACTACAGACATGTGGCAGTGTATTTAGCTTTATGTAGGCACTGGGGAGTCGAAGTGTGGGCCCCAAGTTGAGAACCCTGATGGAAGAGTTAGGGGAAAGACTGAAGGAGCTGAAGATTTGCATCCTCATAGGAATAACAGCGGTGTCAGCTAACCCAGACCCCATTCAGAGCTCCCAGACTAAGCCACCCACCAAAGAGCACACATGGGCTGGTCCACGGCCCCTGGCACATATGTAGCACAGGATTGCCTTGGCTGGCCTCAGTGGGAGTGGATGAGCCTAATTCTGTAGAGACTTGATGCCCCCAGGGAATGGGGAAAAGAAAGAAAAGTGTGGCCTCATGTTTATGTGACCAGCACTTGATCCACTGAGTCATGCATTTTCCCCACCCCTTTTTATGTAGCATGGGGACCTTCTGAATTCAGATGCTTACCACACGGTCCAGTGCATGCATGCATGATACATGAGTTATTCATGTCATATGTATGTGCTACCCAATCATTTGGACTCCCACTCCTGTACCCATCTCAGCTGTTGTCCTTACCGAAATCGGTGACCAAGCTTGGCCAGCTACCCGGATTTTAATCTGTAGCTGGAAACACAGGGGAAAATAAGTTTTTTTTGTTTATGCGTGTGAAATGAAAGTTTCTCTTACCATTTTTTAAAAATAGGAAAATTCATCACTACTCCCCTGCATGCCAGTTGACCAGTAGCAACTTCTACCCGCTAGTATCCAGTTTTAGTTTTAGTAGCTTACACGGTGACTGGGTTTAACTAGGGGCCAAGTACTGCTCAGTTTCTTTTAAAAAATGGGAGTAATTATTGGAGCTTATGAGAGCAATGGGAGCCACCATCTGCTAAGAATAGAAAATATTTGGGCTTAGCCACAGGCACATGACAGCAGGAACAAGCCCACGAGCGTCTCCTCAGCCTGGCCTGCTGCTGACCTGCTTCTGAAGGGGACAGGCTATTTACCGGAATGGGTGACCTATGGGAGGCCACTTTGGTAATCCTGTTCCATGTCTCTTAAGCTCAAAATGCCAATCGAGGGCAAAGTTTGATGCTGTTTTGGTTCTGGAGGCAAATCTATTAGAACCAGGGCTGAGAGTAGAAAATGCATTACGTTGAGGCCTCTTGTTAAATCTCAGCCATATCCTTTGGACAGGGTAGACATTTTGTGGTTTTTAATCCCTCTTATGTGCTTCAGACTTCAAGCTTTCTGCGTGGCCTACTTAGTATCAGCTGATTGCTTTACTGGCGAAGAATTTTCTAAATTAAGTAGTGCTATTTGTAATTACTACAAGAAGTACCGATATTCATTCCTTCAGAAATATCCAATCCAAAATATACTGATTCATCTTTGGAGAAGAGAAAGAAGAAACGGACAGTCAGACACACACACACACACACACACACACACACACACACACGCTGGGAGGAAAGTCTCTGAGAAAAATCACATTTAGCAATCAGATTCAGTTCTCTTGGCTGCTGTTGCCAAGGCATTCAGGATTATTATCCTTTTTTTTTTTTATGAGAGTGAATGAATACATGGAGGCAAAGAAAAAGCTTGCACTTAACCAAGTGAAATATAAGACTCACATGTGACTAGGTGGGTAGACAGGGCTCAGAGGGACAGATGTTCTATGAGTTATTAAAATTTCTCTAAATGAAATTTCATCCTCTGTATCTAATGACTGCCCGGCTCTGCTCAAAGAGCCACAAAACAGAGCTGTCCTGATCATCCAATGGAATGGAGAAGGGGCATCTGGAGGCCCCTTTTACCACACCCAGGACTTCTCAGCAGTACATGTCTACCCTCCAGGGAGAGGGCTGGCTTCCATGCTACAAAGTGGCTCCTTAAAGAGCAGGGAAAAAGTCCCTTGGCAGCATAATTTCTAGAATTCTTTCTTTGAAAACCCCCAAGGAATTACAGAGCTTAAAATAAGTACTTTCTGATTTGGTTGTTTTTGCACTAGCTTAAAAGTCCACCTCTACTCTTTTCTTTTTTCCTTCTGTTTATCCTTTACTCTGGTGCCCATCATCTGAGAAAGATTTTTTGTTTTTGGTTTTTTGTTGTTGTTGTTGTTTTGTTTTCCCTACACAAGAGATGAAGCTTTCTGTACCCATAGATGGGGAGCTAAATGCTTCATATTTATTATCTTTAAGGTGCTGTGTTAATGAAAGAATTTTAATCATTGACATTGCTCTGTGAATTATGTATTACAAAAACCCCTGCTGGTGAGTTAGACAAAATTAACCTACTATAAGGGGCATTAAAAAAAATCACAGCTAATTAGTAAGCCAACAGGAACAAAGACTAGGAGATAAAGATGTGGAGAACAACACATGCTGGAAGGAACCGCTGCTCCCTCCAGCAATGGCTTTCTCTGCATTGGGCTGAGCTTGCCGGAATGAATGCCTGCATCCCTGGCTCTGGCCTCGAATCAGCTGAATTCTATTAGACTCCAGCTTTTTTATTCGTTGCCATTAGATCTTGAGGCTGCAGTCTCATAGCTCTCTCAAACTGTAGAAACCCAACAGCTTATAATATAACATGGGAGATGTTTTAAATGCTTTAAAATTATTTCGCAGGCGATCTATATTACACATGCAGTGCAGTGTGAGGGGATTATGACGGGAAATGATTTCCAATGCTTTCCTACCCTCCACTCACTCTTTCTGATCATTAGACATCCCCTATGTGTTTCTATAATTTAAAGAAGAAAACCTTTGCCCGGGCTCCCACCTGAAAGCAGGTCCACATGGAACAGACAAAACCAGGTGTAGGCTTAATCCCCTGGTGACACCCAGGGTCATATGTTTCTCTTCATCCCTTTGGTGGCACCCAAGTTGAGATGAGAGAAACCATTCTCACCACACAAGGGGTCAATGGACACTCACTGCCAAGGTCTGACACAGAGACTCATTGTTTATCATGGTTCTTTCTAAGTCAGGAACGAAAAAGAAAAACCAAAGCAGGACAAGCAGAGTCAAGACACTCATTATGATGCACATTTCTATGTGTCCTTGCTCAACCGCCTTCGGCCTGTCCTTCTTGCCTGGGATATTTCTGTTCATGTTCATCATGTGGCACTTCCTCCCGCACCTAACGTCGTCCCAGAGCACTGTCTTCCCGATGAAAAACTGCTCTTGCTTGGGTTTCTTTAGAGAGAGAGTATCCTTAATCTCTCCCTCCTGGTAGACTGTGGGACTGGCTGCCAACAGTTGGATGATTTCAAACCAAAGCGGGTTGAATGCTTGTGCAAGATCCTTGCCTTTTTTGGCAAAAGGCAGTTGGTCAAGCCATCCATGGCGAGAGGAGGCTCCTATTTCGAAAAGCAGAAGGGAACAGGCTGTCAGAAGAAGGGTGTGAAATGTGTGTGTGTGTGTGTGTGTGTGTGTGTGTGTGTGTGTGTGTATGTGTGTGTGTGTAATTTTGGCTCCTGCTGTTCATCGCTTTGGGGAGTAGGCATCTCTTTCATGTTCTTGTCTTGGCTTTTCTGGAGTTTTCTGAACTGAGAAAACTGTTCCAGATTTCAATCCTGTGAGTTTCCCTTGTTATTAACTGCAGCGAATATGTTTCTGGAATGTGGTAACAACTGGATTGCTCTTCAGTGGAGGAGTTCTGAGCTACTTTCTGTTCCCATCTTTCTGGGACGAAGAGACCCACCCTCCTTCTTAGTCCTCTTTGCTTAAATCCATGTCACCATCATTCTTGTTTGTACCACATTCCCCAGGCATTGTATAAAGTCCTGGGGAGTTGAGCCTCAAGGCCTAATTCTCTCATTTTCCACCACACTGTACTCCTGGCCCAAAGATTACCTTCATGTTTAGATTTTATTTTTCTCCTATAACTCAATGTCACAGACTGAGTCATTAGTAAAGAGCAAAGGTTTACCCAATGAACGGCTAGTTTTATGTCAACTTGATATAAGCTAGTGTCATCAGAGAGGAAGGAGCCTCAATTGAGAAAATGTCTCCAAAAGATCAGTCTGTAGGCAAGCCTGTAGGGCAATTTGTAACTATTGCATGAGAGTCTAGTCCATTGTGGATGGTGCTATGCCTGGTATGGCAGTCCTAGGTTCTATAAGAAAGTAGCCTCAGTAACCCATGAAAAAGCAAGTCAGTAAGCACTACCCTTCCATGGTCTCTGCATCCTGCCTCCAGGTTTCTGCCCTGTTTGAGTTCCTGTCCTGATTTTCTTTGATGACAAACATTGTTATGACAGCGTAAGCCAGCCTTCCCCAGCTGCTTTGGTCCCAGAATTTTATCATAGCAAAAGTAATTAACTAAGACAAAGAGCTCTGTCTTAGACTGGAAAGTCCTTGGCTTAACGGCCATATCTAGTCTGGTCTCTTCTTGTTGCCAGGAAGTCTGCAAAGACCCAAGGTGGCACAGGCTTTATTATTTTTTAATCTCTCTTAAAACTTTATTTTAAAAAAAAGAGGGGCACATATACAGACTTTTAAAGGCATTTTGGCACAAAAATATATGAATATTTTTTGTCAGTACTTAATTCTTTTAGAGGTTTGATAGCGTGCATTGAAATCCCACTAGTTACCATAAGCTTAAAGTACATGTAGGACAGAACGTAACATGGCAACATATTTCTTGGTGAGTATAGATTAAACATAATAAGCTTTGAGTACCAAAAATTACCACAAGGCTATAATCTTAGCTCTTGGATTATTAATGATTTAAGGTCCAGGTGTACCACATTCTGAGAGGGTGCTATACATTTATTTTTTCCTAAGAAGGACTGAGGCTTTCATATTTTGGCCTTTGGTTTTTTTTTGGGGGGGGGGGCTTCATCAGGCCTGTGAGTTGTATTTGGAGTGTTCTGACCTTTTTGGAGTTAGTATCCAGTTATCAGTGACTGCATATTATATCTGTTCTTTTGTGACTGGGTTACCTCACTCAGGATGATATTATCTAGATGCATCTATTTTCCTAGGAATTTCATAAAGTCATTGTTTCTGATAGCTGAGTAGTACTCAATTGGGTAAATATACCACAATTTTTGTATCCATTCATCTACTGAAGGACATCTGGGTTCTCTCCAGCTTCAGGCTATTTTAAATAGGGCTTCTATGAACATTGTGGTGCATGTGCCCTTACTGCATGTTGAAGCATCTCTGGAGTATATGCCCAGAAGTCTTCAGGTAGTACTATGTTCAATTTTCTGAGGAACCACCAGACTGATTTTCAGAGTGGTTGTACCAGTTTACAACCCCACCAACAGTGGAGAAGTGTTTCTCTTTCTCTGCATCCTTGCCAGCATCTGCTGTCATTTGAATTTTTAATCTTAGCCATTCTGACTGGTGTGAGGCAGAATCTCAGGGTTGTTTTGATTTGCATTTCTCTGATGGCTAATGATGTCGAGCACTTCCTTAGATGCTTCTCAGCCATTCGATATTCCTCAATTGAGAATTGTTTTTAGCTCTGTACCCCATTTTGTAATAGGGTTGTTTGATTCTCTGGTGTCTAACTTTTTGAGTTCTTTGTATACCTTGGATATTAGGCCTCTATCAGATGTGGGGTTGGTAAAGATCTTTTCTCACTCTGTTGGCTGCTATTTTGTTTTCTTGACAGTGTCCTTAGCCTTACAGAAACTTTGCAATCTCATTAAGTCCCATTTGTCGATATTTGACCTTAGAGCATGAGCCATTGGTGGTATGTTCAGGAAATTTTCTCCTGTGCCTCTGTGTTCTAAGGTTTTCCCTACTTTCTCTTCTAATAATTTCAGTGTATCTGGTTTAATGTGGAGATTGTTGATCCACTTACACTTGAGCTTTGTACAAGGAGATAAGAAAGGGTCTATTTTCATTCTTCTGCATGGTGAGTGCCAGTTGGACCAACACCATTTTTTGAAGAGTCTGTCCTTTTTTCCATTGAATGTTTACAGCTCCTTTGTAAAAAATCAAGTGACTATATGTGTGAGGGTTTATTTCTGGATCTTCTATTCTGTTCCATTGATAAACGTGCCTATCTCTGTACCAGAACCATGAGGTTTTTAACACAATTGCCTTAAGGTCAGGGATAGTGATTCCTGCATATTTTTTCTTGTTGAAGATGGATTTTGATATTCTAGGTTTTTTGTTATTCCAGACGAATTTGAACATTATTCTTCTTAACTCTATGAAGAATTGGGTTGGAATTTTGTTGGGGATTGCATTGAATCTGTAGATTGCTTTTGGTAAGATGGGCATTTTTACAATATTGATCCTTACAATCCATGAGCATGGGAGATCTTTCCATCTTCTGAGATCTTCTTCAATTTCCTTCTTCAGAGCTTTGAAGTTATTGTCATACAGATCCTTCACTTGCTTAGTTAGAGTCACACCAAGGTGTTTCATATTGTTTGTGGCTATTGAAAATGTTGTCTTTTCCCTAATTTCTTTCTCTGCATGTTTGTCCTTTGAGTAGAGGAAGGCTACTGATTTGTTTAATTTTATATCCAGCCAGCCACATTGCTGAAGTTGTTTATCAGCTGTAAAAGTTCTTTGGTGGAATTTTTGGGATCACCTACATATACTATCATGTCATCTTCAAATAGTGATATTTTTACTCCCTCTTTTCCAGTTTGTATCCCTTTGATTTCCTTTTGTTGTCCAATTGCTCCAGCCAGGACTTCCAGTACTATGTTGAATAGGTAGGGCGAGAGTGGGCAGCCTTGTTGAGTCCCTGATTTTAGTGGGATTGGCACAGGCTTTTGAATGCTGACATGGGATGTTTTACCTCTAGCCTCTTTATTTTTTCACAATAAAAAACAAACAAACAAACAAACAAATAACCCAGCCCTAGAAGACTTTAGCATCACCCCATGGGTCATTTAACCTCAATTACCTTCCTCAAGGTCCTGCCTCCAAAGGTGATTCTTAGGTTATGTCCATTTGTAAAGTCTTGTAGGGTTCATCATGGTTCATCATGAAAACATAGGCATCTACATCTTTGCACCATAGACAACTATGTCACTAGACTCTTGCTTCATATTAAACAAAATATTCCATTCTCTTGACTGAAATTCTGAATGTTCCTATTATGAGTTACCTTTCAATAGACATTTGTATCACTTCCAAGGGTTTCTTTCTTTACACTCCCACCAAGTGGTAAATCTTAATGTATTCCAAAGACGCTGGCAGCCTCCCTCCCAGGTTCCCCAGCAACCGTCCATCCACAGCCTCCCTCACATATCCCAACTCACAATTCCTCATCCTTCCACACAGAATCTTCATGCTTCCCATATAGACTGCACCCACAGTCTCTCCTAGGCTCTACAACCTCCCTCACCGATTCCTCATGGCACCTCCCCAGGTTCAGCACAGCCACCCACATCCTCTGCATAGCCTCTACCGCCCCCTACCCACATCCCCCACAGCCCCCATAGCCTCTCTACAGTCTCCCATATACATTTCCCACACTCTCCATGGCTTCCTACAGATCCCCACAGCCTCTCCATAATCTCTCCCTCATTTTCAGATACTCAGACTCTCTCAGCCTCCCCCACAGATTCTCCCACAGACCCCCAACCTCCCCCACAGTTTTTCTACAACCCCTCTGTCCCTCAGCTTCCCCATGCTCTTTCACTGGCCAAGAGGTAGGACAGAAAGTCTCATTCCTCTGTGTAGTCCAGACCAGCCTTTCTCCTTTTGCTCTAGAAAACGTGCTGTAAAACACTCTTGACACCAGTTTGCCAATGTCTCCTGCACTACGGCTGACAGAACACTGACCTCTCCACAGTTCTCTCCTTTGCTCAGTGACCCCCCTGTCATCTGACCACTCACAGAAGTATGGCTGCGGGCTCTGAGATTTTCTCCCTGTAGATTTACTTATGTACAGAATTGATCCATGGGACCCTTGGCTCCTCAAGTCCTGTGTGTTCTCTGCTTTAAACCTCTTTTCTCTCACCATGCCTTGTGTCTCTCCCTCCTGAGATCCTGTGCTCGCAGACTCCACCTGTTAATTCTCCCTCACAGCTTCTCCCCAAAAGCTTCATTCCTGCCTCATGGCCTGCAAAAACTACTTCCTTTTTTGCCTGACCCTACTCTTCTCTTTTATTCTTAGGGCTCTCATAGGACAAAGGTGATTTCTAATCTCTCTGGGGGACTACTCAGGGTAATTTGCACCAACCCTTGTGCTCCTATGACTTTCTTATACAGTTTGAATCCCTCTGTCAATCAAGTGCTGTGACCATACTTTGCCAGGCCGGTTTGTTGTGTTTATTTGAGAAAAGTCACAACCTGATATTTTCAAGTTTATGCCTCCTGTATACTTTCCCCTGTCCAGCTGCAGAATCTGAAATACATGAATAAACCTAGAATTCTTTCACTGTAAATTCATGTGCCCAGGATACTCACTGCACACTGCCCTGGGCTAGACGCATTTGAACTTCCTCCTGTCTCGTCTGTGGATATAAAAGTGACATTTAGAAGACAATTTAACTATAATTATACATAGCAAGGCAATGCTAGTAGGTGCTTCTTGCCCAGGGTCTTTGTAGCACATGATTCTTCTGCATCAATGCCATGGGTATTATGATGTTGGCATCTCATGTCACTCTGATGTGTTTTAGATATTTCTCTTCTATCTGGCTTCCTGTTTTGCAAAAGTATCTTTCTTGACAATGTCTCACTTGGATACTCTAACTTAGTGACTGGCAAAAGGATCGCAAGGGAATAAAAAACATAGTTAACATTTTTGGTAAAAAGTGCCCTCCTCTACGTTTCCATATGTTATTCAAAGTTACCCGCAAATTACAAGTTGCTTGTGTAGAGAATAACACGCAAACAAATGTAATAAATTTGAATTTTGTCTGCCATCCACATGAAAATTCCATCTAATCAGTTCTGGTATTTGAATGGATAATCAGAAGAGCAGGTTAGCCCATCTTCAGAACTAAAACAAGTCTCTTAGGACTATTGACACCACCTGGCTTCATTCTGTGAGTGGCTGTGTGTCTCATGACAGTGTGTGTCAGAGAAACTTTTTCTATGGCTTACTCTTCTACAGATTTGTTGGACCAAGGCCTACATGCTTCTGGATGGAGAAATCGCCTCAATTTTCCTATAAAAGCATCTGTTCTGTGATCTTTTTTTTCCTGAAAAAGTTCTCAGAGTTGTCCAGGATCACAGCGGGGAGATAACTCAGCTGGTAAAGAGCTTATAGGGAGAAATGTAATATCCAGGGCCCACATGAGCAAAGCTGGCACAGAGGGACATGTTTGTAATTCCATGGCTGGCGATAGTGGACACAGAGGATTCCTGAGTGTTACTGGACAGCCAACTTGCCAACTTGGATGAGCTCTAGGCTGGAGAAGGACTCTGTCTCAACCAGCAGAGACTAAATCTTGCCTCCACATAATTTGCATACTTATACATTACACACACACACACACACACACACACACACACACACATGGAGGAGAGAGAGAGAGAGAAAGAGAGAGAGAGACAGAGACAGAGACACACAGAGAGAGACAGAGAGTGTGAGACAGACAGACAGACAGACAGACACACAGACACAGGTATACTTCAGAGAAATTGAAGATTTGATTTAAGATTGCCTGAGCAAGTACTGGCCTGCTGCTCTTCTGTCTGACATATTTGTCCTGTCCATTTCCAACATGACCTCTCTGGGAAGATGACTCTGCAGACTTCTTATTAACATGTCATATATGCATGCAGCTGCTTAAACTTGAAAAAGAGTGGGCTGTTTGCACTCATGTAAAATTCACTCTCCCCCTAGCTGGGGAAGACTTGTTCTACGGCCTTAACATTCCTTTATCCGCTTGAATTTTCATCACCTGGGAACTTGGTTCATGGAAGAGTGATCTGTTATCGAAGCTTCTGTCTGGGCACTGCAGGTTATGAAGAGGGAATGACAACCTCGAGGAAGCTGTGGCAGATGTTGTCACCACTTCTAAACATTCTTGCTGAAGGCATCTGAGGTATGACCTGTCAGGTAGTAGAAGATCTATTGGTTAGGTTTTGGGGGCTTCTTAGCCCATGGGTGAGAGCCAAGTGGCTAGCTGAAATCTCACCCATGCAGAATTGTAATAAGTTTTACATAGTCAGCCCATTCCTTATCCTGTCCGTAGTTAGTGCATTCCTTACAGCTTTCAGAGAGGTAAGTCCCCACAGGGCCTTCCCTGTCCCTTTGTACACCCAGCCTGCTGGATCAAAAACTATCTCAGGGCACTTTCTAAATCATTAAACAAAGA
Organism: Micromys minutus; assembly: GCF_963924665.1. Classification (NCBI taxonomy): domain Eukaryota; kingdom Metazoa; phylum Chordata; class Mammalia; order Rodentia; family Muridae; genus Micromys; species Micromys minutus. The sequence goes on along the minus strand of NC_137973.1, from coordinate 79,495,282 downwards.
AATATTATACATGTGAAAACGCTAGCAGGGAATCATCTAGGTACCGTGTTCCTTTTGGACATTAACCACAGAGCGAAGGCAGCCGTATGGGCTTGAGCCTGCAAACATCTTTTGATGCTTGTCTTTATGACTGATCGGCCAATCTGTCATCTAGCAGTGAGGAGGGAAAGTATAAGCAGGTGTTCAACTGGCAGCCCTGTGTTACTTGTAAACTGCTGTCTTAGCCCATAAAGCCCAAGCCTTTCTACAGCGAACTTTAGGATGGCCATAGTCTGTTGACAGTGGGTGGCAGAAACACCGGGTAATGTTGTACACACTTCAGGCATCCCAAGAATAATGCTGAGAAGTATTTTGCTAGAACTCATCATTGTTTACTGGCTGGGGTCTAAGGACCAGATCCCGTGTAAACACTTAAATCCTTTCTCTCTTTTAATCCTTGGTGAGGCTGCTCTCTGGTTATAATTCCCAAAATGGAAACTGAAGCTCACAGAGGTCATGTCACAGAGTTTGGTTGGAGACCAAGGAACTATAACCCTGGCCCAAGGCCTGTACTGCCAGCAGTTTCTCTATTTCGACTCCTTGGAGCTACTGCTCACAAGCCCGTTCACTTGGCGTTTGTCTTCCTAAGACAGGGTTTTGTTGATCTAGCCCTGATTGGCCTGGAGTGTGATGTGTAGACTAGACTGGCCTTGAACTCTCAGAGCTCAAACTTTCTTTGCCGTCCGAGAGCTCAGATTACGGGTCTGCCTTAGCATGCCCAGCTAAGGATCAGCTTTTGAAGCTGAAGGATAGGAGTGTGCTGATGTCTCAGTGACACAGCTGGAAGGACAAACCACAGGGACACTCACAACATTCACAGTAACATAATGCTGGAATATCACACACTGTGACTCCATTTCCAACAGTATGCAGAACTATGCATGGAAGTGTGTGCTTAGGGGCTGAAGAAGTGGGACACTTCTGTGTCTCAGTCCTCTATCAGAGTGCAAAGATTTGAGCTGCTTTAATACTGTTCCTAGCCTGGTTTTCTCTCCCTGAAAGCAGTAACTCTCCTTTCGGTAGGAGGGACACCTGGCTAATATTGGTTTACAGCAACAGTACCTACAAGCACTTACAAAACTGTCCCAGTGTGGGCAGTGTGTCACGTGATTATCTTAAGGTTTAAATATTAGTATAGGGAAATGGGAACATCAAATAGATTGGACATCGCTTACTTTCCCCTGTCATTCGCTCAGACACTGAGCCACCAACCAGGTAGCATCCACCAGCTGATATGAGGCCCCAACACGTATATATGGCAGAGGACTGCCTGGTCTGGACTCTGAGAGAAGATTCACCCAAATCTCAAGAGACTGGAGGCTCCAGGGAGTGGGGAGGTCTGGTAGGGTGGGAGTTGGGGGTGGAGAGATGGGGGATGGGTTGGGGAAGATTCTCTTAGAGATGGTGCGGGGGAGCAATATGAGATGAGAAACACTCAGAGGGTGGACTAGGAAGGCAATAACAACTGCACTGTAAAAAAAGATTAAAGAATAAAAAGAAAGGAAGATAGAAAGAAAAAAGAACTTAAGACAATTTCGGGGGAATGCAAGCATTGTTATGGACCATGGAGACAGAGGAGTCTGAAGCTTCTGGTCTGTTCCAGTCCTGAGATTTGCCTTCTTTCCTGGCTAATCACCTTCTATGGTGAATGTGGGCACTGCAAAAGTTTGCACACCTGCTGGCCATCTAAGCTCTGTCAGGGAGGGCGACTTCTTAATGAATGTGGGATCTCTTGATGAAATGAAGCTCAGACCCCTTGTCTGGAGAAGCCCGATGCCAACTCTACTTTTGAATGGGGACCCTGGAAGCATCTACACTCTTGGAAGCAAGCAGGCAAGCAGCTAGACATTCAATTCTTTCCACACAGCAGCTGACACCACAGCTGACTGTTGGGGCTCTCTCTGTGCCTCCACCTCCTGTGCTGGGTGGTGGTGTCCTACTGAAACAGTTGGAGGGGGTGGACCCCTTACTTCTGGGCACTCTCTGAACCTTACCCCTACACCTCCATAAAATTCTGGAGAAGCGCAACCCAGGCCACCAACCTAATTCTCAACTCTGGGAATTTCATATATAAATGCTGCTGAGTGAATTAAAACTTTAATTTAGTTTATGAAATTCCAAAATAGTGCTGGTGTTGCCAAAATGCCAACTTTATTGGAGGCTTAGGTTGAAATGTCAGGATTCTATTTGCAGTCTGGGTGAATATTTTGAACTGGGACTAAGTCACCTCTGTGACTGTTTTTAATGTATTTTCGTAAAGCCTGGAAGAATTATATAAATAAAATGTCTTCTGATTTTCATCTTGGCTTGACTGCGCAGCAAAAGGTGTAATCGGACTCCATCACAAGCGCCATGGAAAAACACCACCCAGCTGACAAATTAGTGGTATTCGGTGCTAATATTACTAATTCAACATTTGGAAGGGTTACTCACTGGGGAAAAATAACACATTCCATAAGTCACAGGGGAGACTAGGGAGATAGTTAATGGGTGTTGGCTCCCAGGCACAAATGGCTCACAATACTCTTCAAACCGCCGCTGAATTCCTGCCAATAGACCGGGAAGTAATTGTCAGCAAGATTTACTGTTACTTTCACATTTACTCAGCGAGAGAGGAAAGGTTCTGTGAGTTCTCCGAGGTTGAGTCCTGACTTCGCTTGACTGTAGAATGCACCCTGATTATCTCTAATGCCTGCTGTAGAAAGCCTTGCACAGTTTTTTGACTCTTGGAGTCTTCCTTCTTGGCAGGGAAGAATTCCCACTTAGCTCCCCACCCCCACCCCAATCATTTCTTCTTGGATCAATGAGCTGAGCGTCAGTTTGATTTGCCCACCACCACCCATGGCATGTGTGTGTGTGTGTGTGTGTGTGTGTGTGTGTGTGTGTGTGTTTTCACACAGTGAATCAGACTTTGTCAGTGGTAGGATTAGGAGTTGGATTTAGACAGACAGCAGCTAAGTCCAGCCTGGGAAACTAACAAAAACTTAAGTAGAGAAAGAGAAGGGAGACTTAAGCTTTGAAAGGGAAAGTTGCTTGCTAACTTAGAGATGTCAGTGGGGTAACTTCCTTGGTGAGAGAATGTTCCAGAACTTACATAGTAAAATGCTTTTTGCTTTTTTTGCGTGCTTCCCATTTTGGTTTTATTCGTGGTACACCCAGTATGTGAGGTCTTATAAGGTTGCTTCTCTTTCTGGCTCAACAGCAATAAAATTGGGATGACAAAACTTGTAATTTCCTTGGATTTGGATGCATTTTTCTAAGAGCAAAGGGCAAAATAAAAATAAAATGGTGTCAAGAAACCACGCAGCAGCCTGCAAACTTCCTTGATCACACGTACAATTAAATGCATCGCCACCGTACACAGAAGATTATCTCTGCCTTGAATTTCAGGATGGTATTTCCAGACAGAAGAAGCACCTGTCCAGAGAATTTCTCCCGGTAATGAAGGCCATCTGGCCGGGAGACAGAAGTATGGGCCAGGGATGATGGTAAGTGCTCAGAGGGCTCCTGGAAGGAGCGAGGCAGCAACTGCTCTGAGGACGCCTGACAACAGGAGTGCAAACTTCCCACACAAGGAGCCATTTGTACACAGTGTTTACTCGGACAGGAGGCATCTGAAAAGAAATGGATTTGGATTATAAATCTTTTCTTCCCTTGTGCAGAAAGCTAGGCATGCTGTGGGAAATCTGAAAGCTGGCACCCAGTCTAGTCACTATAGGCCATTTACCACGGTGCTTGTTTATATACCATCAAGCCTTTAGCCCTTGATTGCTTTTAGAGAGGGAGGAGAAGAGCTACAAAATGACCTGTCATCTTAAACTACTCTTCAACATTTAGATGGAGGTAGCGCAAGATTGGTGTGGACAAGGCGCACTGGGGATGGTACCTGTTGGAGGGGAACACAGTGCTCTCTTGTGTGAGCTGGTGAAGTGAACCATTTAGGCCTTGTGTTTTAGTCACAGAGTGCCAAAATCAAGTATTTCCTTGGAGACCATGGCATGCTTATGTGTAGGCACTTGGGTGTGTGGTGGGGGAGAAATGATTCATTATGAATTCACGGGCTATTATGTCCCGGGTATGATCTCTTTGCTTTCAGAGTGCCATAGTTTTGCCAGAATCCATTTAACAAATGCATATAGAAAGTTCTGACTCTGTTACAAACACATGAAAACTAGAACTTTATTACTGTTCAGAAGAGAAAGAAATCTCTGCCTCTCAGCTTACCTTCTAAAGGCAAGATCATCCCATCCACAAAATTAAGGCAATTAGTACTAATTGATATGGAAAAAGAATAACATGGGGTATAGGGAAAATGACTGTAGGTGTAAACCACTGTTCAGAAATGGCTTTGTATAGAGGGGAAAGGCCTAAAGACAAGAAGAGGAAGTCTCATTGCACATGGAAGGATGGCTAAGGTTGAGGGTAGATGCCATGCAAAGATCCTGGCAAGGGAGCAGGCTTAGTGCTCCTACGGTGAGGAACTAAAGGTGGTCAAGTTGGTGCAGATGGTGAAGAGAAGTCAAGCCTGACTTTGTAGCACCTTGTTGGACACCTCAAGGATGCTGGCTTTGGCTGTCTGAGCAAATCAGATTATCATTTGAAGGTCTTCAGAAGAGATGGCTTATTTAAGTCGGTGCGCTTGTTGTGTTGAGACAACTCCACATGGAGGCAAGACTGGGGGGAAAGCCAAAACAGGCTTTCATGAAAGGCGGCACGTATACAAGTAACCCTGACCTAGATTAGCAACAGAGGAAATACATAATGTTGGGTTTTAAGGTTAATTCTAAAGAAAATGGACCAGTAAGACTTATTGAATAGAGAATGCATATATGGACATATGTATTAAATTTGTTTTAAATCTTTTTCCAGATTTAACAGTACATGCTTTTAAGTGTGTGTGTGTGTGTGTGTGTGTGTGTGTGTGTGAATACCAGTTAGTTTTCCAATCTTTTTGGCCCACTATTTGACACAACTGAACTTGAGGCAAGATGGAGTCTTTTGTTTCCCCATGATACTCCCCATGATAGCAGGGAAGGCATGAGCCTGGGATGGAGAGTCTGTGTGTAGAATTCTCATAGTTTTATGTCTCTGTGGAATAGAAGCAGTGCCTTGGTGTTGCCCTTTGTGTTCACAATCCAGCCCCTCATTTCTTCTGTCTAAGCCCCATCCTCTAAACTTTACTGTTTCCTCAACCAGCACCACCAGAAACACAGGACCCTGTGGGGGACATCTACCCAAACAGCACCACCAGAAACACAGGACCCTGTGGGGGACATCTACCCAAACAGCACCACCAGAAACACAGGACCCTGTGGGGGACATCTACCACTCTAGCAGACACATTAAATCTACCATTGTCCCAGTACTTTTGAGTTTATTGATTTTGATTGTATTTTTCCAACAAGGCCTGTCTAGAAAAAAGGGCCTGAATATGGCAGTATTTATACAGAAGTCCTTTATCCTCACTGTCTTCCCTGCTTTCTGATCTCCTCCAAGCTCGTGATGGTGACTCATGGTGCTATGCTACAGATAAGCTATGTCATATCTCAGTACCTGAATCCATACAAAAATCTAAACAAAATACGTTTACTGTCCTACCTTCTGCTTATCCTTCTCCTTTCTTAGGGTGGCATTTAATATAATACTGATTATTTAATCTGACTACATATTCAGCTTTCTTTACTTACTGTGACATGTAACCATATCTGGTCATCGGATTCTCTTCAGTAATTCCAACGATAGCAATATTTTAAAAGCATATTTCATCATGTATAGTAACACTAGATAGTAAGGATGTGTTGGGAGTATTCCACTCATTTAATTCCACCGCCGTTGGCTAAAGTAGGTGCTAAGGAGGGACCTGGGGCTTCAGAGTGTCAGGTGCCTTGGTGAAGGGTCAAACAGTGGGCACGTTTCTGCCCTGAAATCTGTATTCTGTGGTCTGCCTTCCTCTCCATTATCTCTGCTGTGATGACAAATTTCATGTGTCATCTAGAGAGTGGCTCTATGGGATGAATATCTTCATTGGTGATTAAGTAGATCACCCTCTATAATGTGAGAGTCTCTGTCTAAACATGTCAAGGTCCAAACTGAGGGAAAATGAGGCCTCCCAAGAGACAGAATTCTCCAGATTGCTGCCTTTGAGTTCCCCCAGTACCTTTGGCTCTTCTGGATTTCCATAAGTTTGCCAGATCACACTTAGCAGTCTCTGTAGCAAATATGAGCTAATTCCTAATACTGTCTTATGTTTTCAACACACACACACACACACACACACACACACACACACACACACATACTGTGCATACATACACACATGTACATGCACAAACATGCATGCACAGACACTGTACACCCATATACACATACACAATAGATACTATCACAGACAATGTACACACACACATACGCAGAGACATTGCATACATGTACATACACACAAAAACCCTGTACACACACATACACACACATCTGATTTGGTTTTGCTTTCTGTAGAATCTTAACAAATGTACCTGAAAGTTTTGTAATTTTAATGAGAAAGAGTAAGTTCCTGTACCCCCTTTAGGTACTGGACACTTCATACAGGACCTCCAGCATGCTGAACATGGATTCTGCCTGAAGTCATAATTGCTGTTCCAAGACATGCCCTTGAAGTACAGCTTTCAGCAGAAACTTTCAGCAGAACTTGCTTGCTTCACAAATACATCAGTGTATCTATTTGTGGCTCCCTGAGACTCTCTGTCCACATCAGGATGGCATCTGTCACATCCTTCTACTGTTGTCCCTATGTTAATCTGGATCAAAAGGATCAAGCCCTCATAGAAGGTGTTTCTTCATTTCTATCTTTTATAATGATAACTACCCAATATGTCATTACTACATCAATGAAAAGCAACTGTTCTCATTCACCTTTGTCTCACATTGCCCTCCAAAGTCCCACGTGTTCCCAGTTAGCATGGTTCCCGATTGCTAATACTCATAAGGAGGTGGTTGAAACTTTAAGAGATGAGAACTTACTGGGATGTCCTGTGGGCACTTGGGGACTGCTTGAGCATAATGCATACTGAACTCTGCCCTCTCTGCTCAGGCATTCCTGCCATGAAGTACAATTTTATTCCAGCCCCAAAGAAACAGCGCCAACTAAACATGGGTCAAATCTATCTAAACCTTGAGCCAAGGAAATCTTCCCTCGTTTAAACTCCATTATTTCAGGCAGTTTGACGTCGTAACAAAATGTTGATTAGTACGACAAACTCCACTATGCACATCCTTTCCCTGTTTGCTTGGTAGAACACACATGCACGTTGAGGAGAACAGAAGCACGCTAGGGCAGACGTCTGAAAGTGGAAGAGTCTTCTGTTTTGAACATGCTAGGGATGTTTTCTAATGATTGCTGGACACAAAACTGAGACTTTTTCCTCTTCAAAAAGTTTCTATTAAAAAATATGAAACCAAACCACAACCCCTTTCAGGGAATTGTCCTACCTCCCCAGAGAGTAATTTCTTGGATGTGTGTGTGTGTGAGTGTGTGTGTGTATGTGTGTGTGTGAGTGTGTATGTGTGTGTGAGTATGTGTGTGTGTGTGTGTGTGTGTATGTGTCTGTGTGTGAGTGTGTGTGAGTGTATGTGTGTGTGAGAGTGTGTGTGTGTTGCATCTCACTTGTGCATTAAAGTTATAAAAGTCAATTTCAGTTGAAATTGCTCACAGCAATGCTCTTCAGAGTTGACCAATGTTTCCTGTTTGAATATTCTCGGTAGAGAATAATGGCAAGAAATAAAATAAGAAAAGTCCACAGAGCTCAAGAAAACTGGCAGGACACATGTTATCCCTAAAAGACTCTGTTTCAATTACCATTTTTTATTTGCAAAATTATATAGAGTGAAGAGACTTTTCCCCTCAATTCCATGTTAGTTCATTTAAGGAGGCATCGGATGAGTCAGTCGAGTTGACAAGTAAATTTAATATAACTTCTCAGATATATAATGAACAAATATAATTTACAACAACAAGTAATTCAAGCCAATGTCATACTCTTGAGGTTAATGATACACAACAGTGTAACTTTGGAAGTCAGAGTGTCATGAGCCAGTCACTGTGTAAACATACCAGTTGGATTTAATTTCATAATGACAAGACACAGATTAAGCATAAAACTGTTGAGAAAGGGCTCCGAACCCAATCTAGCTGTTAATTATATGCTTATGTCTTGAGGTGTCAGACTGTCTTGCCTTCCCAGCCTTCCTCTTTATTCCTGTAACAAGATGTCAAAGGCCAACTAGGAGTTCTGTGTTTTCAAAGTATTTTAGTCAATCCAGTCTCTCACTCTCTCAAAGTTACTGTTATTGGAAGTAATTATCTCTAGCTTCAACTCAATTAAATGAAAAATATTTGGACCTTACTTTTAATTAGCACACAAGCCCTGGCCTTATGTAGCAGAGAGAGAAGATGCAGAAATGATGCTGTGGTACTTGGAGTCTGCATCTTGCTGTTTCTTTGTAACTTCTGTACAACCCTCAGTCCTTGCCCACTTGTTTGGGCTCCCCCACCAGACTCCTGGTATAAACCAATATGATTATCTCTGTTGGGTTAAGGTGGATTAAGTGGTAATATTTCATGGCTCGTAAAACTGAGCATTGTTAGAGCCCAGAGGTGAGGAAAGACTAGTCCTAGGATCAGCTTTGGTCCTCCACCTGTTCGTAAATGGGATTTTCTTGACACTCAGCCACACCCTTAGTTAAGGTATTGTCTGTGGCCATTCTTAGCACTGGAGACACACACATGAGAAATGGCAGCAGGGATGATTGTCCTGCAAAGCTTAGCGTCTGCCCTCACATCAAAAACGGCAGCTAAAACCAAGAGAAAGATCACAATTAAGCCAATATTTGGCATATCTTTTCCTAGTCCTTTTAAAGATTTTATAAAGTTGGAAATAAAGATTGATATTTAAGGGAAACTCTGATCTCACTTATATATATATATATATATATATATATATATATATATATATATATACTGCAGGGAAATAAAGATGAAATAATATCCGATAACAGACTGTGAGCCCCACCCCCACGGATGCAGCAGTTGAGATGCCATATTGCTGCAGACGCAGAGAGGGAAAGCCCAGGAAGTTTGGCGCTTGCTGTTAAATTTGGCATCACTGATTGTGAAGTGCCTCAAAATGCAACAAAGTGCCTTTCCCGTAAGGATGCCTGCGCATCCTTGCTTGAACAGCATGGCGAGCAATTAAGGAGCTTTTCTGCACAAACGTACTCTTCAGGGAGGAAGCAGTTTCACACTAGCCTTAGATATGACAGTGAGAGCGAGAGAGAGCGAGAAGGGAGGGACAAGCAAGCATGTGGGTGGGTCAGTGGTCCATCCTGTCTTGTCCTGTGCCTCTGGCTCTGGACCTCCCATCCTTTCACCTTGAATCTACAATAGCAATGGGACAGAGGCGTGTGCTGATAGGGCACACATTTTGGCAACCAGCATGTGTGCTTCCAGTGTTTACTCTGCAGTGTGACCTTGGGGAGCCCTGCAAGCCCAACCCCCAACCCCCCTCAAGCCCAGCTTTCTTATTTGTGCAACAGGAAGAGAGACCCATCCCTTGCCTGAGGTTCCTTGAAAGGGTTGTATAGATTACACAGAGAAAGTACTTTGCCCAGCGTCAGCACCTCAGGAGCACCAAGACTCAGCTTGCTATTATTGTTATTTCTGTCTTCTCAGCCTCTTCGGGGAGATCCATTCTGCTGCCTGAACCACTTTACTAAGACATTGCTGCCACTCACTGAAAGAGAAGAATTTGATTTCTGTCAATCCATCTGATTGGTTCTGATCACCACACATGTATATATGGGACATTATTAAGCAGATGCTGCAGTAGGTGGATGATAATCAATGAACAACACAGTTCCTACTGCCAGGTAACTGAAAGAACAGAAGGAAGGAGTGCACACGGGAACGGAACAATGAGAGGCCAGTTCAGAGGTGACGTCATCCTCCTTATCTGTTCTGCCGGCTTCTACTGACGTATCACCGGTTGCCAGATTTTACATTTACTATATACACTCATTACGTTAGTGAATTCCTACACATCACATCTGCGATGAGACATTATGCGGTGCTGGGTATTGAACCCAGATCCTCATGTACGTTAGGCTTCTCAGCATGCAATTCATGCACTCAACCACCAACCACCAAAATACCCACAACACTTGCAACCTGTTTTCAGCGTATGAAGAACGTGTCACTCAGAGAGGTTGCGTAACTCCCATAACCTAATCCATAGAATAATGTTCTTTTCATTGTATACTCACTAAAAGGTAATTAAATATATCTTAAGGGTATGGTAATGTTTTGGAGTTAATATTAGTCTTGGCCAGGTGTGGTGAGATAGGGGCAGCCCGGGCTACATGGTGAATTCCTTGCCAACTTTACATGCCTAGATTCAGTCTCAAGGAGAAAAAAAGAAATGAAAATTGTGTTTCAAAGATGACTTCTGTTCATTTGAATGCATGAGGGGACTATTAGGAAATGTCGATGACTTAGAATCTGTCTCTTCAAACAGGCTTATTAAACTCAATACAGTGAGATCCAAAACACATGGTGACAACTACTAAGACGCAATGTGCTTTGCAGTTCAAACAGCAGGGCGTGGAGGCACAGGAAGGGCTGCGTAGACTGTGGAGGTCCATCAGGGATTCTGTGATTACTTTAATTCAGCACCACTGCACTCAGTGAGTTCGGACTGTGCGCTTGGAGAGACTGTGAAGGTTACTCTGGGCCTAGAGAGATGGCTCAGCAGTTAAGAGCACACACTGCGTTTGCAGAGAACCCAAGTTCTGATTCCTATATTGGACAGATCACAGCTTGTAACTCAACCTCCAGGGAAGCTATCCAAGGCCGGCACCTGTACTCACATGTTCACACACACACACACACACACACACACACTCACACACACACACACACACACACACACACACACACACACACACACACACACCATTCTGTTAGCCTGAGGATATATTTTGACTTATACAACAGATCAAATTTTAAAACAAATTGAGCCATCTTTTGGCATGTGATATTTACTTCAACTCTGACTGGAACAAAGAGGGACTGGATATATTTATATTTACGCTTTCACATTGAATTCACACTGTTTCAAGAGCTGCAATATTTCTGGTGACTTTTTAACCGGTCATGTTCTTGTTACCTTTATTTTAATGATGTCTTTTCCAATAGATGCCATAGGAGGCCACATGAAGAGAGGACACAACTTAATGTATGAACACTTGCTAGTCAAGTCTATCCTTTGGAAAAAAGAAATAAACTTGTCTTTTAAAAAATGAAACTTGATCTATGAAATACCAATATTGGGTGGGTTTTTAATCATTTATTTTATTTATTTATTTTCCCTGGGTTCTAAGAAGAGAGAGTGTGTCCTCAGAATGGAGGACATCTGGGAAGGCATCTGTGTTTTCACTGGGCACACTTTTCTTTGTTTGACTGTGAGAGACGTATGTAAATGGATGTGGGGATCCGAGAGATCCGCAATCATTTCTGTTATTTGTTGAGGATTTGCAGTAAAGTGGGAGCAAACACTATCCACTGTTGGTTTAGTTTCTTCTTCCAGAGGAGCTTTAATACACACCTGTTTAGGATCCGAGGGACATCTATTAAGTGGCATCTTACCAGGCTTCACCCAGTTTGTGGAATCAAGCAAATCTAGGGTTAGGCCACAGACAAAACAGTTTAACTGAAGTCCTAGGATATTTCAGTATTAAGAAAAACTTACCACTGAGTCAGTTATACAAAGGCAAATGTTAGCTTCTCTATATTCTCTGAGTTACTTAAATTATCTATTTATACATACACAATCTTTAAGTATGTGTATCAGTACTATGAGATATTGTAAAAGGCATGTACTGGGAGCCAGGGAGATGACTCTCTATGGGTAAACTTGAGAATCAGCTTTCATTTGTCAGGATCCATGTAAAAGCTGAGTCGATGCTTGGATGTTAAACTAACACCCAGGACATAGAGCAGAGATGCCTAAAGTGAGTCCAGGGTTCAGGGAGAGAATGTTTCTCAGTAAATAGATGGAGAATGTGGTAGCCGAAGGTACTGGGCATCAATTTCAGCCTGTATCTCTGTCTCTAACTGACACACACATGCAACTGTGCATAAGTATGCATGCATTCACAAACACTCGAACACCATATACATGTATACACATATGTATGTAAACAAGATCATATATCAAATACATATCTGGTATAGACTGAATAATCTCATTGTGATGATATAAACATGAACATGTATCTCAGAAATTAAAATATTGCTAAATTTAGCTATTTTGACCTCTACTTTATCAATGCTCTCTCCCCTAAACCTCTGCCTTCTCCATCTCTGTCTCTCTGTCTCTCTGCCTCTGTCTCTGTCTCTCTCTGTCTCTCTCTCTCTCTCTGTCTCTCTCTCTCTCTCTCTCTCTCTCTCACTTTGTGTGTGGGAGGTGGGTAAGGAATGGAAACCTTAATTTTGTTAAGTGATAAAATTCACAGTCCTACCTGCTCTAAGAGATGATACATTTTGGGGGAATGTTTTCATTTACAAAACATCTGGCATATTTGGCTTCTCCTCATTTCCTTCTTGTTACTCCAGGACGTGTTACAGCGAAGAAAGAATGGGTTGGTGTCCTAATGGGAAGGCAGAGCAGGGTTGGTGTCTGGCATGCAGCCTCCCCTTCCTGTAAGCCCAACCTTTGGCGATTCAGGGTTTTCTTTTTTCTTTTTACCGATATTCAGTGTCTGCCGCTTCCGAACCACACACAGGCTGACCCTGATGCTGCGGTTGCTCTGATGCTCGAAGCACCTGTAAGTTCTTGAGCTGCGCCAAGTGTATCTCTGTACTTTGTGTTATTTATCTCTTTGTCCTGTTAGCCCTCAAAATTAGCCTCAGAAAGACATTAGCCTAGGATTTTGAAGATGACAAGATGGCTATTTATCGAGACTAAATAATTCATGCGGTGTCATTTGGCTAGCAGCAGGGCTGTGTAGTGAACACAGGCACACCTGAGTCCAGACTCCGGAGTCACAAAAGCATCCGGGGAGTGACTGGCAACCTAATCATGATTTGTAACATAGGTAATGTTGGATCATTAACAATACAATAAACAAACAAACAAACAAACAAATAACCTACCACATGCTGATCTTGATCTCTTTCCCTCCTGTTTCTAGCCCCTTACTTTAGAGGATTATTATTTTCATGGTACAATCTGAGAAATGAGTTCATGACTTGCATGTTGAGCCTCTTAAACTGTGGTGGGATGAGACTTTGGTTTCTAAACTGCTGGGGGTGTGGCTGTGCCAAGCAAATGCATACTGACCCCAGGGACAAGCAGGATTAAGCTTCTAGCACCCATCAAGCTAATCCTAGTGGACCACAGAGGATTTTTATGCCAAGGCTAGATCTGGGCTCTCTGAACCACGCTGCCTCCTGAACTGAAGAAGGCTGAGAGCCTCAAGGAGCCCAGTTCTGATTTCTGCCCGGGACAGACTAGATGTCCTATTTCCTGTCACATAGTTGAGAAGAAAAAACATCTAGGAAAGGGGAGTTTCAAGCAAGTATCTGAAGAGTAATCCTGAGAGGATCCTGTCTGTAACCAAGCCAGGGCTGAACTCTGAGGGAGCAAGATGCCAAGCTGAAGAGGGAAAGTGCCAACAGCTCAGGAAGAGAGAACTGATCTGTCTCCCCATGCAAACCAAGAGAGTATGGCCCCCAGGCCAGGGTCCGCATCCGTGTGAATGGAATGAATTCAACCACATCACGAAGAGAAGAGTAAGTACACCAGAGCCAAGTGGGCGCTCAAATGGAAGCATAGTGCTTGCTGGGTGGGAGATGGTTTAAAACATAAAATAAAAAGGTGATGAAAAATAGATAATTAGAAGGCAAGTTTTAAAATCTCACCATGTTAGAAAATGTACCATGGAAGAAACTCCTAATAGCATATGATACAGTATACGGTAGGACTTTAACATTAATAAAAACTAATTTTATAACCACTAAATTCAACGCACAGTATTTTCTTTTGCTTTCAAGATAATACAATTGCCTCATTTCTCTCTCTAGACTCCTACATATATTGTTCCTTGCTTTCTTTCCAGTTCATGCCCTTCTCCTATAGTTATTGCTGTTACATGCATACACACACATACATATATACACGTACATATATAAATATGTATGTATACATATATATGTATGAATATACATATATTTCTAAATATAACATGCTTCCATGCTTCCATCTGTACAATGAGATTTTTGTAAGAATAATTTGCTTTGATTGAAAGCACAAAGTCCTCATGCTGAATCTGAAGAATGCCTTGGAAGACCATGTAAGGCTTTACCCTGCAGCAGACAGTCCAGGGCAGACGCTGTTCACCAGCTTTTGGCTTGAGAGTTGCCTTAAGGCCCAGGGACTGTATTTACCAATGGGTCAGCCCTTCTGTGGAAGGCACTGATGAATTGACATCTCAGGATAAGTATCCACTAGTAGCTTCCATTCAGAGTCTTTTCACCCTTTGAGAAGCGTGGCTTGGGTAGTGTCTAACAGTGAGTTTGCTGCAGGGAAGTGAGTTGCTCTGCACTTTCTCTGTGGGATTCTCTAGCCAAGACTTTTTTCTTTTTCTTTTTCTTTTTTAAACTTTATTTTAAAAAACAAAGATAAAAGAAATAAATTTTAAACATTTTTGCATAAATGTATACAAATACAATTGTGTCAGTGCTTGGCTTGTTTTTTTTTTTTTTTTTTTTTTTTTTTTTCTTTTTTTAAGGTTTGATACTCTGCATTAAGGTCCTACTAGTTACAATGAGCAGAAAATACATGTGAAACAGAAGGTAACACGGAATTAGTCAACGTTTTCTTGGTGTGTAAGGATTGAGCATGACGTTTGTTTTTGTTTTTGTTTTTGTTTTTATTTTTGTTTTGTTTTCCTTTTTCTTGAACTTCACACAGTCTGTGAGTTGTTTCTGGGGCAGTCCGAGCCTCTGGGGTTAGCATCCCAATATCAGTGACTGCATATTATGTCTGTTCTTTTGTGACTGGGTTATCTCACTCAGGATGATATTCTCTAGATGCAACCATTTTCTTAAGAATTTGGTTAAGTCATTGTTTCTGATGGCTGAGTAGTACTCCATTGTGTAAATGTACCACAATTTTTGTATCCATTCATCTACTGAAGGACATCTGGGTTCTTTCCAGCTTCTGGCTATTATAAATAGAGCTGCTATGAACACTGTGGTGCATGTATGTTTGTTGTATATTGGGAGTGTCTCTGGAGTATATGTCCAGAAGTGGAATAGCTGGATCTTCAGGTAGTACTATGTCCAATTTTCCAAGAAACTGCCAGACTGATTTCCAGAGTGATTGTATCAGTTTACAACCCCAGCAACAGTGGAGAAGTGTTCCTCTTTCTCTGCAACCTTGCCAGCATCTGCTCTCATCTGAGTTTTTAGCCAAGACTTTTTTCATTCAGATGTGAATTTTCAGGCAAAATAATGTCTGCAAAGTTGGTTATTTATGGAGAAGACAATTTTTTAAAGTAAACACCTGAATCTGATACTCTTAATAGGGTTTGTATTTCTGGGCAGGTTTGTTAACATATATAACACACAAAGATTTATTTCTGTTTATTTTAGGACTGCACCCGTTCTAGGTATAAGGATTGCAATTGGTGCAAGGAAGGAATTATAATACAAATGAGAAATGGGCTATTTGAAAAGAACCTGGATAATCTAAAAGCCCAGTTCATTTTGTAGAAAGATAATAAATACAAGGTCAGCAGATGATTAAACACACAGTTCACCAGTGTACTCTCAAAACTCAGTGAAAGGAAAAGACTTGAAACCAACAACAACAACAACAAAAACCCAAAAACAAATAAACAGGAGAAAAGCATTGCAGAGAATACAAAACAATAATAAACAAAAGTGTTCACTTAATTTTGGGAATGCTGTACTTTGAATATAAAATGTCCCCCATAGTATCATGCGTCTCGGTCCCTAGTTGGGAAAGTTCTAGAGCCTTCTGGAGGTAATGCTTTGGGAGACACTATGAGCGGGCTTTGTTGTTTTACAGTCTCCTTCCACTTGCTTCTCTCACTGTCTCCTTCTGTGTGTTTGTCTGTCTATATGATTCCCTCGCCCACCACCCACCTCTGCTTCCTGTATACAGAAGAGATGTGACCAGCCAGCTTCTTGCTCCTCTTACCAATCCATGTCTTCTCCAGACTTGAGCCCTCAGGAACTGTAAGCCTAAACAGACAGACCCTGTCTTCCCTAAGATGTCTTCATCAGGGTATTTATCTCACCAAAATGGAATCAATACAGGGATAGGGAGACTTAGGCTAGATGCTCACAGATAGGCAGATACATGGGAAAGAGTTCAATTTGCTTTGTATCTTCCTTGTGAAATAGTGGAATAACCACAATGGACTTGGTCTGGAGGACCGGGGATAGTCTTCTGATAGGTCATTCCAGTGATTCTGACCTTTCAGGTTTATTCCTCTTCACTGTAATGTGCCTCATTTTATGAGATGTTCAATGTCTTTTGAAATTAACTAGAAAATGTCTCATTTCGTTTACTACAGTGTGAGTTTGAGGGCTTAAAATAGGACGATGGGTTAGATTGACTCAGGCACAGGGAGAAGGGCAATTGCCCACTCATTCTTGCTTTTTGTTTTTTGTTTTTTGTTTTTTTAAGGAACACAAGAATTGAGTGTGTCATATACCTCCAAGCCTGGGGAGCATTTGGCTAAGAAACCAGAATGGACTTGAAGATAAACAGAACAAAACAATGACAAAACACCCACAATATCACATAACACAAAACGAAACAACTTTGGTTGAGCCTCTTGCAATTGCCTCCTTCTGGGTGCAGCAGAAATGGCTCAGCAGTTAAGAGCACGCATTTCTTTTATACACGACTTGTGTTAGATTCCCTGAACCTGTGTTGACTAGTTTACAGATGTCTGAAACTCCAACTCCAGAGAACGTTATGCCTTCTGGATTTTTCAGGTACCTGCATTTACGTGTGCTTGTGTGCATGCATGCATGGGTATACACACACACATTATTTTTATAAATAATAAAAAATATTAAAAATAATGTTGTGACCTATCTATACATGTCAACATTCAGCAGAAAGAACTCTCTAGTTTAAACGTCTTATGGCTCTACCTGAAGACAAGCGCTGTGACAGGTTATGAGTTCACTAGTGAGCATATATTCTGAGGTTACATTTTCACTGTTGGGCATGAAGAACAATGTGGTTATTTGATATGTGACCCAGAAGCTAGATCAGACTGTCCTCCACGGATTAAGCTTCCCAGAAGACAATATTCTATTCCTGTCCCATAGACAAATTTTGAGAACCTTTCTTCTTGAAGGTAGATTAGAGGTTTATGAAACACAACCTAAATTTTCTATCACAGGACTTGAGGAATGAAGTGTTAAAATAAAATAGGAAGAGTTTTGGCCCAGGTATGAAGCACAGGCTAAAACATGCTGGAAGACTAGCCAGAAAATTATTTGTCTGGGTATTAAAAATAAATAGGATTCTCCCAAAAGATTAGAGATGGGGTGTAGTATTAAGATTGTTGACTGAAGCATAGTTTCTAACTATTGGGGTTTAGAGAGAACCAAATTTAGCTAAAAATCCGTAGCCTGGTTTATGATTTCAACCATACATGCCAGAATATACCAAGTTCTATTATAGATTATTTTTTTTCTAATAGTGGAGACAAAGGCACTTGGGGGTTTATAAAATGTCTACTTTAGGGAAGTTTTTTTCCTCCATTTCTTTTTGACTAAAAAGCTTCCCATTCAAACCCCATTGAGATCTGCTCATCATTTGTTGTTAAGCTACCAATATATTTTGACAATAGAATGTAATAATAATTATTGTATTGTACGTGCTCTATGTAGGCTCGAGTCGAGTGTGCAGACACTGGGGGAGAGAAGCAATCATTCTGTGTATTTTATTAACACATTCATTATGAGAAGTGACGTTGGTTATATCAAGAATGTATAATAGTCTATTCTAAAGTATGGATTTTTTCCCCATAAAACAGCATGAGTGTCTCATGCCAAAGCAGTATGAACGTGAAGAATATCCATCATAGATTAATAAAGGAAAGATGCAATCATTTTACCAAATGAGACCCAGGAACACATCTGCTGCAATAGCTACCACTGGCTGCTGGATAAATGTGTTCACACATTCTGAGCTTGGGGTATTCATATTCAGGGTAGACATGGCGTGGCAAATTCTCAGGTGGCATGTCACAGAGACTGTGCCGGGTGGCGAGAGGAAGCAATCAGTTCTCAAATACGTTAGTCCAATGATGGCTTCTTTACTGGGCAGCTTTCTCTATAGCATCTCTGGGCTCAAATGGGGTATTAGCAAAGGGAAGGGTTTGGACCAAATCATCCCAAACATTCAGAATCTCATCGTGTTTTCATTTGAACTTATGGTGAGGTGGGATGGTACTGCAATTCTGAAGACTGACAGCTTAGGTTGATTATCTTCCTAACAGGAAGCACTGTGAACAACACTTGCAAAGTACTGTGTCTAGAAAAAATGCTGGCTCATGGTATCTTTGAAGCTTGATGCATGTAGATAATGAGGGGGGTGTTTGAATCAACTGGTTAACCTTGGCAATGCTCTAATTTGGGGAGGTTATTTAAGAAAACTCTTTAAAGATGAATGGGGCTAGAAGGAGGTAACCTTGTGACCAAGAAAGCTAAGAAAGGTAGAGATGCACAGAAGAGTTGTGTGTGCATGCTTGCATTTTGGGTACTTAGGTACACAAAAGATTATATGTAGACAGCCCTGTCCCTGGCACCTGTGTGTATTCCTATGCTGATACAGGAGCATGTGAGCTAATTCATGGCTTCTTGGCTTTCTCAGTGTTGCTTGGCGGATTTCAGCTTGATGTTCAAGACCAGAAAGTATTTAGAAACTTTTCTGGTGAAGCACAGATGTAGAGAGAAGTTTCTTATGGAGACAAGGCTGTTGTTCTAATTGAAGGATTTCTAAAGAGCCAACTTTTAAAGGATGCTTAAAATATCATCATCTATTTCAGAGCTGTGGTTCTGTTTTCCTTTTACTATATTAGGTAGACGGGAGTCTGAAATGTGTAGAAAGGTATGTTGGAAAACTGTAGCCGAGAATAACAGATCAACTCAGAGATAAATTTTACCATGTGGACAATGAACTGACCAGAGAGGAACACATTGCAAAGGAGTAGTATCCTGTGGAACTACTAAGAGTTAGGGAAACCTGCAGTGTGAAGAGAAGCTGAAAGTAGAGAATTGGCAAGGACAGGCTGGGTGGGAGAGGTAACATAGAAGGAAGTGATGTGTGGAGCTATGCTAACACATACATGGTGTCTCACAGCACCGGCTCCAAATGCTGTTCTCCCTTTCTTATCTACTTCTCCCTTCTCCTTTTCATCTCCTTGTCACCTTTCCTTCTCCCTCCCTACCCTCCTTTCCCTCCCATTACCTTCCCTTCCCTCCCTTCCATTCTCTCCAGAAGCTGACTTCAATGTGGAAAACTAAGTGCTGAACCGGTTGATCATATCTTATGCTGGGTGGATCTTTGTTGGACTGCTCAGTACTTTGAACATGGTTTCTCTGAAACCTTAGGCTCATATGAGATATTTCTAGAGCTTCACATTTAATTCCATATTTGAAATATATTTCACATATTTCACAAGCTGTAACCCAAATGAAACAAAACCAAACCTCCCCAAAGCCAAGGAAAGCAAACATCAAACGTGCTCTTTGCCAACCTCTGGCCCTTTGGAGACTACGAAGTACTTTCTGCACACTGGGTTTCCTTGCGTCCACGAAAAGTTTCAGCCACAGCTCCTTTTGTTTATTTACACATACGCACAACCTCCCTACAAATGTGTAATTGATCGGGAAGATGGGGTTTTGCTCTGGTCTCTGTTTGACTGCAGACCTGCACACGTCCGCTCTTGTAAAATTATACAAGTGAGCTCACTAGTTCAATGCATGAGTGCTAAGCTCAATTAAATGCCAGGCAGGGCTTGGGCACATCTGCTTTGCTCCAGCTCTTACCATGCCTTGTTAGACAATTGTGCAGTTATAAGTGAACTCCACGAAAAGCATCATGACCATATTGTACAAAAATAGTGTCAGATGTCATTTGCCTAAATTAAATATACGCATAAGCATAATCTTTAAAATTGAGGCGAAATAATTGCTGCTTAAACTGGAGATGGATGGTTAATTGAAAACAGGAAGTTTCAGGAGGAAATAAAATGTCATGGTAGATATTAGAAATCCTATGAAGGTCAGATGGCACAAGTATTGTACCACTCCCAAATGCAGAGCCAACGACACAATGTCCCCATTGTGTTTATCAAATTAAAGTCTGCCAAGTTCACTTCTCTGTGAATGCTGACCAATTTTGAAGTTATGAAAGAAAATCTTCACCATAAAATTAAGACTCTCCGCATCTGTGAATGCAATCTGAGCCATTCAACATTCTTGAAAAAAATGTACTTAAAAATGTAAATCTGTCAAGAAAATGTATAGTGTGGTTTGAAAGTATGGTGTTCTGAGCAGGAGGGAGACAGGAGACATCAGGAAAATGCTCATTTCCCCAGTGCAGTGTGTTTGTGATGGTCCTGGTAGGTGAGCAGGCTTTGGATGCACAGTCTGCCACTGCTGTAGCTACTGTGCAAACTGGTAAAGAGCCACTCTGAATAATTGCTTATTTCAAAAGGTGGAACTATTGGAATTCAATTATTTCCTTATCTGAATACTATAAAGTGCAGCAATTTGTTGTAGATTTTTTTTGTAAGATAAGGATACATAGATAAACACACATCCAAGCACACACACATAATACATACAAATACATAGGGACACATAAACACACATACATACATATGCACAGAGACACACAGACACACACACACACACTCACATGCTCACACAAGTATGCATATGCATACATATAGACAACCAGACAGGCAAACAGACAGACAGACAGAAAGACACACACACACACACACACACACACACACACACACACACAAAATTACTGGGTGTTGAGGTTTTATTTCTCTTGCTGTGATAAAACACCCTGAGCAAATGTTATACATGTCAGGAAAAGAAGAGTTTATTCTTCTGTTACATCCCATTATTTTGGGCAAGCTAAACCGGAACTCAGACTAGCCAGTCACATGGCATCTATAGCCAAGAGTAAAGACAGAGGAACGTCCAGGCAGCCTGCTTGTTTAGATGTTTTACATCTACCAGTGCTCAGCACATACAATGGTGCCATCTCCAATGAACAGGATATTTCTACTTTGTTTTATAATCAAGACAACCCTTCATAGACATGGCTATCATAACCTAGGCAGTAAATAAAAAGGTGTGTGTGTTATCATTCAGAGCTTTGTAATAGTGTGTCTAATTCTATTTAGGCAGCTCCTTACTTAGACTTTCTTTCCAGGTGATTCTAGGCCAACTCAAGTTAACAATTAAAACAAACCAGCATGCTGGGAAAAAAACCACTTAAATATATGGAATAAGCAAACAAGTGCTTAAGCTTTATGTTAATTTTTGAGACCAAGCCAGCAAAGAGTTTCCAGAGATGTGCAGAGTTGAAATTAGCATTGAGGAAGTAATGGCTGTAAAAATACGCAGGCATTTTGATTCATGTAAGAGCAGTTGCCAAAATAAGTTCAGACAATTGTGGTGTGTTGTATAGACAATCATTTTCTGTAAAGCAGATTAATGAGCATCTTTCACAACAGCGTTCAGTTTTTATGATGAGTATTGCCAATTTTTAGGGTTTATCCTTTACAGTGAAGAATTTTTAGTAGGGTTTGTGGTTTCATATTGGGGTTCCAGAATTCCCTTTTTAGTTGAGGTTAGTTGGTTCTGCCAAGACCAAGTCTTGCTACAAATCTTTCCAACGAGACAAGGAAAAAAGTTCCCTCATGGTAATAGCACCATTAGAGAAATCTCACTGAAAGCGTAGTTGTGCTTGCTTTTGTCTCTTGCTGACATTTTTAATAAGCTGAAAGAACTCGATATGCGATGCCCGCCTGTGATGTTAATCTCATTTACAACTGCATATAAAGCATTAGCAATAAAACCAAACTTAAGGTTTGAATTCAGTATAGAAAATAAAGTGAATTTGATTCAGACGAAACTCAGTGACTATGATATTAAGATGTGTGGGATGCTTCCTTGATATTATTTAATGTCTCCTGTTTCAGGACATGTGTGTCTGACACAATCCTGCATGGTCACATACTCAAGAAGGACTCGTGGAGAAAACATTACCGATGTGTGATTCTGAAATATTACTAACTATGCAACTTGCAAACAATAAAAATATTGTACCCCTCTGAATGTCTGGGAGTAATCGAAGATGTGCAGGGAGGACTGGAAACAAAAAGGTGAAAAATGAAACTGTTGACGGTGAGAACCAGGCCTTCTGTTCCTAACAACCCAAACAAGCAGAGACATAGACGAGATCATTATGTTGGAATCACATTGCTACTGCCACCAGTACATGTGGTTAGAGAGTTCCATGCACAATTGGATAATATGTTTTCTCACTAATGTTTGAAGGAAATATTGACATTTAAACCCAAGTGCTTAAACTTTCCAAAAACATACATTAGAATGCTTATTTTATTTCTCAATACAGGCTATCAATATGTAGCCGAGGATATCCTCTTACTTGCTTGCTAGCACAGGCTGGCCTCAAATTTATGGGACTGCTCTCGTCTCAGTCTCCAGAGTTCTGGTGTTGAAGATGTGATTTATTCTGCGTAGGCATATACATAGATTTTTATTATCTTTGCTGGAAATTCTGTCCATGGTACATTAGTTTTATTTCATTTTACTTTTCACTTTCATAGCCATGTTCTCTTTCATAGACAAAAACTATCAGTCAACAAAACTAAATCAAAGAAGCCATGGTACCTACAGCTTTCCTGGTTGCTTGCAGAGCTCAAAACACCCAGTACTTGAAGAAGTCCACACATGAGTCCATAGATATATAGTAACTACTAATATGATCCTAGAAATTTTATGAGAAGTAACCAAGAAACATCTTCTATTTAGTCCTTGACTACTGACTTTGAAACAAAACTATTCATGAGCATAACAGACAGAAGCCGACACAATGGGTAAAGTTGTATATGGAATCTGAAGGTGGATCGAATGTTCACTAAGCTAAGGACGGTTATAGTAGAGATGGTATAATACAATCTAGAATGGTTTAGAACTAAAAAAAAAAAAAAAAAAAAAAAAAACAAAAGTGGTGTGCCATCAGCTGTAAGTACCAATGTAGAGGAATATGGTTGCAAGAAACTTCCATGGTGGTAGAACAATGTTTGGGCTAATGGAATGTGAAAGCTAGACCCAGTGTTCTGAAATCCTTAACATTCTTGGTAGCTGGGTCATAGTCAAGATGGATATACCTAAAATGTGGCAGTCTGCACACATTGAAGATCAGGACTTTGCTATTGACTCTGTTTTTTTTCTGGAGAATCTGACTAATAAACATTTACTGGGATGCTATCCATCTATTTGGACTGCACAGTACAAGACTTTCCTGTTGCTAAGCTAAGAAGTGTTGATTTCAATTTCCTGAACCTTATGGTACATCTGTTCATCACTGTTGTCTGCTGAAGCTAGCACCTGTTGAACATAAACCACCTGTTATTTTGGTGGCATATCAGGGAAATAATTGTTGAGGGCAACCAGCTGTAAGGCAAATTATAAAAATTGTCTCATTTCCCAGTGGAAATGTTCCTCGTCCTTAGATGTCTAATGCACATATGCCTTCCTCTGCATAATGCCCAGAGTCCCACACTCTGCTTCAAGGTGCTGTCTTGCTCGTCTCAGTCTGCAGCAGACACCTTCTTCTACAGCTTCAGACCACAGCATCTTTTCAAAGCGCTGATAACTGTAAAGATCAATGTGACAAGTATTCAATTAGATCACATGGCAGACCATTGCTACTGAATTTAGACAGCAGCAGGCACCTTCAGCTGAGCCAACAAGAAAAATACTTGTCGCTTAAAACTCTATAAGGATTCTTGAAATTTCTCTCAAATGGAGGATTTGGTTTGACTGAAATAGCTGAAAAATAATAATCAAGAAACACAAAAACAAGCAAAGTGTTTTTGTGATGCCAGATTACTTGATGTAAATGACAAATCATATAGCATCACCCTTGTATTTTTCTGTGTCACTCTAAAAAGTTGAACAAGGGGAAAACAGCAAAGAATAGAAAATAAGCATGGATCTTATAGTCAAAAGAGTCCAGTAGTCTCCGGTTCAAATGCTGGAAGGTTTGGATTTGTAATGGCAGGCAACCTCCTAAGGTGATTTGGCATTGTTTCCTTATTTGTTAAGTGCAGTAAATGAGACATAAAATATGGTAATGAGTGTGTGCATGCATGTGTGATGTGATGGCATTTTGCATACAGGATATAAAAACTTTCAAATTTTGTTAAGTATTATAAATCAGCCCCCCACACATATATGTTCACACTATTCTAACCCTTTTGCATGCCCAGGGGTTCTGTATGTATATGTCCTACTTAATATTTAGCCTAAATCTTCTTTTGTATTAAGGTGAGAGAGATGACCCAATATGTAAAATGTTTGCTATTTGTCTTAGTTAGGGTTTTACTGCTGTGAACAGACACCATGACCAAAGCAAGTCTAATAAATGACAACATTTAATGGGGGCTGGCTTACAGGTTCAGAAGTTCAGTCCATTATGTGTGGGACCATGGCAGCATTCAGGCTGGCATGATGCAGGAGGAGGTGAGAGTTTTACATCTTCATCCAGAAAAAGTCAGGAGCAGACTGGGCATCCTCAGGCAGCGAGGAGGAGTGTCTCCAAGTCCACCCTCACATTGACGCACTTCCTCCACACCTTCTAATAGTGCCACTCCCCGGGCTAAGTATATGTCGAGCAGAAGGACCTGAGTTCAGGTCTTAAACACCCACATAGAAGCTGGGTGAAGCACATGGGTATTTGTCAGGCTCTAAAAGAGCCTCTCAGGAGGCAGCTATGTCAGGCTCCTGTCAGCAAGCACTTCTTGGCTTAAGTAATGTTGTCTGGGTTTGCTGTCAGCAGATGGGATGGATCCCCAGGTGGGAAAGTCTTTGGAGGGTTTTTCTTCAATTTTTGCTCCACTCTTTGTCACCGTATTTCCTTTAGACAGGAAATTCTGGGTAAAAAATTTGGAGATGAATGGGTGGTCTCCTCTTCCAGCTGGGGGCCTTGCCTAAGCTCTGAATGTGGTCTCTATAGGTTCTCCTTCCTCTTTGATGGGCATTTCAGCTAATCTCATCCTCATTGCATACTGGAGTCCATTATTTATTGGCATCTGAGACTTTCTGGTGGCTACACCCAGTTTCCTATCCCCCATTGCTATATAGCTATGTTCAATTTTCTGACCCTCTGTACATTTTCCTTGTCTCCTCCCACACCTGATCCTGCTTTTCTTGCCCCCTCTTCCTTTCCTCTCTTTCTCCCAAGTCCCACCCATCCTCTACCTCCTGTTAGTACTTTGTTCCCCCTTCTAAGACGGGCTGAAACGTCCACACTTTAGTCTTTCTTCTTCTTGAGTTTCATGTGGTATGTGAGTTGTATCATGGGCATTCTGAGCTTTAGCCTACATCCACTTATCAGTGATGTGTGTTCTTCTGTGAGTGGGTCACCTCACTCAGGATGATATTTTGTAGCTCCACGAACTTGCCTAAGAATTTCATAAAGTCATTGTTTTAAATAGCTGAGTAGTACTCCATTGTGTAAATGTACCACATTTTTTTTTTTGTATCTATTTCTTTGTTGAGGGACATCTGGGTTCTTTCCAGCTTCTGGCTATTATAAATAAGGCTGCTATGAACATAGTGGTGCATATGTTCTTGTATATGTTGGAGCATTTTTTGAATAATATGCCCAGGAGTGGTATAGCTGCACTTCAGGTAGCACTATGTCCAATTTTCTGAGGAACTACCAGACTGATTTCCAGAGTGGTTGTACCAACTTGCAACCCCAGAAACAGTGGCTGGGGTTGGCTTTGTGTGTCAACTTGACACACACTGGAATTATCACAGAGAAAGGAGCCTCCTTTGAGAAAATGCTTCCATGAGATCCAGCTGTAAGGCATTTTCTCAACTAATGATCAAGGGTGGGAGGGCCCACTGTGGGTGGTGCCATCCCTGGACTTGCCTCGGGTTCTACAAGAAAGCAAGCTGAGCAACCCAGGGGCAGCAAGCTGGTAAGTCACATTCCTTCATGGCTTCTGCATCCACTCCTGCCTCCACATTCCTGCCCTGTGTGAGTTCCTGTCCGGACTTCCTGTGGTGATGAACAGCAATGCGCAAGTGTAAGCTGAATAAATCCTTTCCTTCACAACTTGCTTCTTGGTCAGGATGTTTGTACAGGAATAGAAACCCTGACTAAGACAATGACATATGTGAAAAAGTACAAATTCTGTATCTTTCTACATTAAACAGAATTCTCATGACATAACCACTTCCAAAGCTGCCAATATTTATTTTATCTGTAGTAGTTAGTCAAGTATCAACAGGATCTGAAATCAACTAAGGGATAAGCTTCATCACACATCTCTGATGGTTTTTCTTTTCCAGGCTACTTGAAGTGGAAAGGTCCACCCTAGATAAGAGTGGGCTTTTCCCATGGCACCCCAGAGAAAAGGAGGTCTAAGGAAAAAGCCTTTTGGCAGATTGCCTTCGTGTTGAGCTGGTGAGTTCATCTACCACATTACTGCTTTTGATCAGAACCCAGCCTCCTTGTGCTTTCAACATGAACCAAAGATCAGTGGCTCTCTGGACGTCTTTCGGCCCTTCAGTACCAGAACAAGACGTATGAGGCCTTCTACCTAGGGACTGAACCATGACTAGATTCCAAGCCTCTCTCCATTCTGAGACTGCCAATGCTGAGCTACCAGCCCACAGTCTGTAAGCTGAAGAACCCCTTGTGTAATTATGTTCATTAAACCAGTTGTTTTTCCAGTGAACCCTGGGAAATACACTAGTATGTTGGCAATTCAGTTTTCATGGGCATATTTTAGGGCTCACATTCAACTGATAAAATCTTCCTTGGTTACTGTATTCTCAGACATCATCCTAGAGAGCAGCAGAAGGGGAGATAGAGGCTGGCCTAGGGAACAGATTCAGCTCTTCTAATGAGATCAGACTGATGTCACTGGATTTCATCATATTTAGGCTCTTTCCACTGTCCCCAAGCAGGGGTGCATTGATAGATTGCCATTTGGGGGACACACATGACCTTGATCTGACAGATTTTCCTTAAACTGTCCAAGAAGAAGGGTAGGACAGAGAATTCAGGTCCAAAAGTATCTTGATCATTTCTACCAGCCAACAAAACCTTAGAAGCTTTTACTTTTTGTATTTAATATGGCAAATAATTAATTTTTCATATTTTAATTTAAAAATGTTTAACACAACTTAAAAAAAAACATGGCCTCCAGTGATTCTGATTTTGTTGTTCACATCTGGAGATAGTGTGTCTTTTGTCTGTCCTTGTTTCTAACCTTCTTACTTCACTGTCTCAATGCCTAACAAGTTAAAAATTTCTGACTTAATCACATGGTGCTGCTCACTCAAGGACAGCTGAGAGGTATATAGCACAGGTGGTTGTTGTTATTGTTGTTATTAATAAAAATGTTTCTGCTTAAATAGGATTAGTTATTTTTGAAAATAGTTTCTTTTGTAAGTTAAATGAGACACTCCTCCACAACAAGGTGTTAAAGTACCAACTAGAAGTATCTCTAATTATGACCATATTTGTAAAAACTGTCTCTGTAAGTAGGTTGAGATCATTAAAGTAGACGTTAATTTATTATGTCTGGCAGCCTTGTAAGAAAGGGAAATCTTTAACCATGTTGAAGTGTGGGACAAACCAAGCAGCAGCCACAAGCCAACGGAAGCTTGAGCTTATCAGAAGCTGGGAGACAGAGACAGGGCACACAGTTCCTCTCCCAGCTGTCAGTACGAGCCGACTCTCTGAAAATGGGATTTTTGGAGTTTAGACTGCACCTCTGGAAGACAGTGTATTTCTGTGTATCAAGCTCACTTCACAGTACAGCGATGTGACAGACAGACACACGGCTAATGGTTCTCCAGCGGTAGGGAGTTTATGAAGCAAACGGTCCATTGCGCATGTCCAGCTTGCCCCAACTCACCTCCATCGTTAGTGTAATTCCCTTGTTAATTGTCTCACGCTGATCTAGCACCATGTATTTCCACCTTCCTCGGGATGAAAATCTGTTTCTAATTGCACCCATGCCCACGTGTAAATGAACGGAAGGTAACGCCACGCATTTTTAGGGAAAGACTCTGCTATTGTGTGTGCTTTTCAATCCCAGGATCTAAAGCTTCGAGTCTAGACTGACTGAACAAAGGGAGATTCCAACCTTGACATTCTTTCTTTTCTCTTCATCTAATAAATTCCCAGTATTTCTTCCCTGAAGCCATAAGGAGAAAGCGTGTCTTTGGAGAGAGAGGAAAAATGCAGAACAGGTAATTATCCTGTTAATTTTAAGGGTATAATTTCAGGCCTCAAGGTGAACACTTTTTATTGGAATTATCCAGTTTAACTGCGCAGCGGAAGCCAACGACAGCAGGAGTGAAACAGACTTACTGCGGCGTTCCAAATCTGTGGCTTTGTCCCTTTCAGACAGTGGCTGGAGCTTTGAGGATGAACTCCCGGCTTCCCCGGGATCTCACCAGAGTACAGGGACACCCCTGTGCTGCTCTTTTGCGGGCAAGCCACGGTACTGTGCAAGCCATTCCAAGATGAACCCAGGGTGATTGAAAACATGTGTGACTCATCCCTAACTATAGAAATCATTATAACTGGATTAACTTAGGAAATACACTGTGATGGGTGAGCTTTCCCCTGAGAACCAGATGACCAGGAGGAGTTAAATTCTCACAGCAGAGTTCAGGCCGTCTTTGGTTCCACAGAAAGTTTGAGAGTAGCCTGCTGAACGTGAGAATCCATCACAGAGGAAACAGACCACTGAAGGAGCGAATGTGACCCGAACTGTACAAGTGTCCTATGAAAAGGCGTTGAGAAGGCCCGTCTAGCTAATCAGACCCTACCTCAAAGCAACATGAGAAAAATTAGATGATGCTTCTTTCTTGGGGCTAGAGAAATGATTCATTGGTTTAGAGCATGAACATTCCTTGGAGAGGACCCAAGTTCAGTTCCCAGCACCCAGATACTCCCAACATTCATGACTCAAGTTCAAGAAAATTTATGGCTGTTTTCTGATCTCTTATGGCACCTGCTGCTACTTTTCTTGTTTTGTCTGTCTGTCTGTCTGTCTGTCTGTCTGTCTCTTTCTGACAGACACACCTCAAAATAAAGTATGTCTTAAAAAAGAAAAAGAGCATGGCACTGGAACCAATCTCGTGAATTCGAGTTGGAGGACGGCGGGTGACTGGTTCAGAGGATAGAATTCAAGTTGGAAAACACTCCCAGCATGCAACTCTTTCAACAGGTCTTTTGTTAGGTCCTGTTATCCATGGCAGGCCCATCAGTAATATAGTCAGAGGCTGTCACTGAAAAGATGAATTAATTATTATCAGTCACCTGCTGCTCTCCTGCTGCAGAGAGAGAGATGTCTTCATAAAAAAATTCCACGGATGTTTTCTACTGTACAGGAAGCTGCAGACATGTATTTTTTTTCCCCTGTAGGTGGAGACACATTGGATCTGGTTTCATTTCTAAAGCCAATCCTAAATTCTTGGCGAAGCTAGTAAAGGTCCTGGAGATAAAATGTCCAGCGTGCTTTGGTCTTGTCCTCTTGCTCACTGTAGTCTTCCTCTGGGAAGGGAGCCATGGAGTGCCTACTATGTTTAAAGGCTCAGTAGCCTGGGCACGGAGGACGGCTGGCAGCTCTTGTTCTGCAACTCCCTTAGTCTGGGGCGTTCAGCTGCCACCCACCCACCTCCCATTCTGCATGCCCTTACAGAGCAAGTACTGATGAGTTGAGGCAGTTCTCAGCTTGCCCCTCATTTTTGCCCTCTCCTCTTGCATACACTGTAATTTTGTAGAGACAGGTAGTCAGTTGTTACACGAAAGGAATAGATTGGCCATGCGTTGGAGAAGACCTCTTAATAGTCTGCTATTAATATTTTTTTTCAATTGTAATTGGGGGAAAAGGTGCAGTGCAAACCTGCTTGTTTTTCAACTGCTTTCTTGCCCGGTGATTTGGGTTAGTGCTCAGAATTATGATGACCTTTCTCAAACCTGTTGTCTTGGGTCGGAGTGCGCTTAGAGGGAAGTGAGAATCTCATCATTGAAAGCAGCCCCAACAGCATGCCTGTCTTTAGCCAGGAACATTGCCCTAGCTGATGGCCAAGGATTCCAGCAAGGTGACATGGAAGGTTGAGATTCACTGCCAGGAGGAGGATCCCCAATATGGTGTGCCTGGGAAGAGCCTGCTGTTTTTCTTTGCCAGAACCTTCCCGTTTCCGTGTGTGTTTGGATTCTTCTGGAACCCATTTGTGACATTATCTTCTGATTGCCTCTGACAATTTACAATTATTGAAACTCGGAGAAGCAGATTGGGAGACAAGTGTTCATTTTTATCTCATGAAACACCATCAGGGTTCTCCCATGAGAAGCAACTCACAGTGACGAGGTCTTAATGTGAAGGATAGGTTCCTGGCCAGGTTCCTTTGCTTCTCCAAGAGTTTCTTGTGTTTGGGTTGGGAAAACTGTTTTTATTTCAGTCTCTGGAGCTTGGATGATTGAGTATCAGGCACATCAGAAAACCCTAGGCTTCTCCCCAGTGCCACATAAACTGGACACAATGACACAAACCTAGTCCTAACTGGGGAGATAGAGGCAGGAGAGTCGGTTCAATGTCACGTTTAGTTATAGAGAAAATCTTAGGCCAGCCTGAGACATAGGATGCCTATCAGATTTCTTAAAATTCAGTTACATTATTTCTTTCTTAGATTTGTTGGAAATACGTACAGCAGATGAAACAAAACACCAGGCTTTCTTGAGCTCTCATGGTATGTGTACTTATATTTTGATTGCTGAAGTGACATAAAATCAAATCTGTTTGAGAGATGACAGCCTTGCCCTAGATTCTATAGGCCTGGGACTAAAACTTACAGGGAGATGGTTTGCCCATTTTGGATACCCACATTGTAAACAGAGTTACTATTTTTATGTACTCAGTCTCTAGGATCTTGCAATGTATGCAAACTATAAAAAGGGCATTTATTCTGATTGTTCTTTTACTGAAGTCTGTATGCAGATGCTTGAGATCTTGGCATAACTCAGGAAACTGGCTGTGTACCAGGTCCTGACCACAGAGGAGCCATTCTTCCAACGTCTCTGTCCTGTGTGATCGGCAACTAACCCACACTAGCATCTCATAGCTGCTCACACACAACTCTAATGCTTTTCTCACTTGGGCCAGTAGCATGAAAATGCTTTTCCTCCCTTTCTCCACCAGGTAAAATATTTTATTATTAAAATTTAGCGTTTCCATTAGAAACAGAAAAGTTTAAAATTTGTTCACGTATTCAGTAGAAGGCAACGTCCATCTCGGAGGTATTAAATTTACTGGCAAGGTTTGTTCAATGTCATTAAAATTTTTAATCCAGGCTGGGGACACAGCTCAGTGATGGACTACTTGCCTAGCATGGCAGTGCTTTGAGTTCAATCTCTGATATTGGGGTGGGGGGAGGAATTAATTCATGACAATCTTTCAATCTTTCATGTCTAGCAAAGGAATTTAAAAGTAATTTGGTTCTTCAAAACTTCAGGACACTGGATATTGTAACTTACTTAAGTCTTCACTATAAAACTCAAGGAATTGAAAAATTAAGTTGCCTAAGCCATTAAAAAAAATCTCATTTCCCCAAATGAAGACTTCTTCTTTCCCATAACACCCTTGCTTACAGTGAACTAATTTCTGCCTTCTGAGTATATGGCATAACATGTGGTAAGTTTGCAACCAGTCATAAGAGATGTCACCATCTCTAACAATGCCACAGCCGTTCTCTCTTTAGACCATATTATGTAATTATTATTGCCAAATATGGTTCTCTATAACCATATGTTAAATGCTCAGTTGAATTATAACAATGCCTTTTCAGATTACATCACATCATGACTACTCAGAGGGGCCCACAGGGAACATAGGACTTTGGTCAGAGAAACTCAGTTTGCATTTTGAGAAACCAGCTTTGGAAATGTTGCTCTCTTCACTTGACATAAATTAATGTGTCTCTTCTTTCCTTTTGTTATTTATAAAATGGTAGATAACAGCAATAACAATTTAATTGCCATGAGAGGTAAGTCAGATATTACAAAGAAGGTGTGTCATATCTAAGTGTTCACTATTTACAAGGCATTAGCATAATGTTGGTTTACCTCTGAGGTGCATATTACTTTACTTTTCTGATAACATATATTATTTTGGAACAACTGCTGACACCAGTTCATAACTATGTTATTCTTCTGGTGGATGCTATTCGAGAAGATCTGCAGTGGGCAAGTGCATTTCCTGAAGATGGCCCACCATCTTGCCTAGCTGTGATGACTGGAACCCGAAGAGGCGTGGCTCCACAGGCTTTGTCCCAGGACCACTTCTTGCTACTGATGTTTGTTATTGTTACAGTTCTCATATGACTGACCTGGTGTGATTGAGTGTGAGGTGACCCTCCCGGCCTATAGCCTGGTGGGATTACTTCCTGGCTGGTCGCCTGCTATGTTGGACAACTTTTCTGCAGGTCAACATGAAAATGAATGTTCTTGAGTTAATTCTGCTTAGATGAATTAATGATTTTATGGAGTTTCTGATTTGGTTTGTGTAGTTTAGGACACTAGTTTAATTTAAATATTTTTGGTAAGCTCAGATTGTTGATGGAAAGTTTAAAGTTAAAGAACGTGCCCCTTCCTTGTAGAATAGCAAGAGTTGTATAGGGGAGAAAAAAAGCACAGGATCCCGGGTGCGTTACAAAGATGTAGTTGTAGTAGCATGAAAAGCAGTCCTGGGACAAGTTAATGATCAAAGAAAACATGCGCTCTGAATTGGGTCTGAGTTCCTGGATCTTGTATCTAGGGATGTAGCCACAGATTTCAGTGCACACCATGAAAAGGAAGTTCATAAACAAAGAGTAATTTCATTGTGAGTGTAAAAGCAGAGAACAGTTTAGCTCATCAAGACTTCAAAATTAAGACATAAGATTGACGATGATATGTTTCTTGGTAAATACGAATTGTTGTCAGCTAGGAAAGAACTTGCAACTATATACTGGCTTGCTTAAGTTTTTTTAAACTATGAGGAAAGAATTATTGATTTGGGTTGATGGGAAATGTTTAGTTAGGTATGAGTTTCAAGAGAAGAATACATAAGCAATAATCCTGTTGTAATTTCCTTTTATGTAGTGATTTTAATCAGTGTCTGAAGAATGTGGGTTTTGTGGTGATTGTTTTTAGAGAATATGTAACTTATTGGTATGAGGTAATCTGTTTTCTACATAGAGAACTCTGTCTTGAGTGCATAAAAAGGCTGAGAGAAGGCATAAAGTTGTTTGAAGCTGCTTATTGGAGCTTTGTTCCATCCATCCAATATGTCTGTCTGTATATGTGGGAAGTTGTTGGAGCTTGTAGGAACTTGCGTAACCCACCGTGTGTGTGTGTGTGTGTGTGTGTGTGTGTGTGTGTGTTTATGATTTTTCCTCTTTCTTACCAGCCCTAGAGAATTAAGTTTAGCTTTGCTTTCTTAGAAGCCTGGTGAGTGAATTTCTGCTTGATTCCACACTCTGCCCTCCTGGGTTCACCCTGTGGTGTCTAAGCTGACCTTTGACATTCTTCATTTCTGAAGTCCATGATCTGGGCTTGTATGTGGCAATCACAACTTGTCATAGCATGCACATGAAGATTCATGGACCAAAAGAAATACAAGTTCATGGAGGAAACACACACCGATGTGTTAGGTATGAATTTCTGCTTCATGGTGGTAGATCCTAAGATTTAACTTCCTCAATGAGCATTTCTCACATCGTGGACAGAAGCAAGTAGTTCTGAGGCTGTTGGCAAAGAAGTGCCCGGCCACCCTGCTGGCAATGGGAAAGAGTCCAGGGCAGTAAAAGCATCTTAAGATTAGATCCAAACTCTTAGTATCTACTGTGTTTCTGAAGGGGTAGATAGAGATGTCATACTTCTCTTTCTATGTACATAGTGGATCTGATTCAGTCAGATATCATATATATTAAATTATTCAGAATATATTTGATAAGAATAACTAGTACTGACTAAGTCTGAGAGTCATAGATTGTTTTTATTGTTTTGTTTTATTTTGGTTTGGTTTTTTTTTTTTTTTTTTTTTTGGTGACTTCACTTTGTAAGATTTCACTGCTGGTGACTCCTTGGTGCTAAATTTGACCAAATGCTTTGCAACTCTTCTCTGTAATCTCCCATATTTTGCTTGGCCTTTTGGGACTCCACAACCTGCTTTGGATAAAGATATCTATGTTCAGAGCAGCTTCATGTGTTAGCATTCCCTGCTTCTCAGATTGCCAGTGTCAGTCTAAACAGACCTACCTAGAGGATGGGAAGAGTTCATTTTGTACTGCCTGACAGATTAGAATTAATTTAATGTAATTTACATATTTTATTAGATCCATGGTAGTTTTGATTAAGAAAAGGCATCCATATTTCTAAAAATGTGCTTCTTAAATGCCAGAAGATATAGAGGTAGTAGGTGGCGGTTTTCAAAGGCTGGTTCTTGCTGGGGACTGAACATGGTTTGCTTTTCAAATTGTCAGTTTCTAATCACTAGCCTGATGTGATGATTGGCAGGCACATGGAGGAGTCAATCTAGGAAATGAGCTCTGACAAATATTTTCTCATGCTTTTGTTGCCCATGCCAAATCACCTCCCATCCTTTCTGTAGCAGCTTTTCTAAGGCTACATAAACATTACTATTTTTAAAGGTAGAATGCTATAATGTTATCTTATTAAATATAACTGACTGTTTTCCCTTATTGTTCCAGAGGATGGAGCTTATGAAAATAGATGTTAAAACATTTTATAAAAATTGACTTACTGCTTATAATTTAAAAATTTCTTGCCATAGCGAACCATTAGCTATCATTTATTTTGACTGCAACCTGTTATATTTCTATTAAATTACATTGTTCATTATTATTTCAATGAAGCATATAGGAAATTTATCATGTTGTCTCTTATCTAATCATATATATATACATACATACATATATATATATATGTCATATGTATATATGACAGATTTGCTATGAAGGAAATGCATGTCTTATGAAAAATCTGGGTCTTTGGTTTTCCACTGCTTTTTATTTCCAGATCTGATGTTCTTTGGGGTGGAATTTCTTTTTTTAGCCTACTGAAAATCTAGGCTGAGTGTGATCTGGCCTTTAATACTCTGTAATTGCAGCTTCATTGCTGCCCAAGTCTTTAGGTGGATGATTACCTGACATATTTGGTTTAGTCTGGAGGAAAAGAACTTACAGAATCATTGTTTTTTTTTTTTTTAATAAACTAACATATTAAGTGTTTTATTTTAGATTAATATAGGACCATATAGAATATGTTCATGAATATATATATATATATATATGCATATATATATGCAGAGAAAAATTATGTACAATACCACACTTCAAAAATGTAGCTATTATTTTCAGGAAAATGTGCATCAAAAGCACTCAGTAAGAACACTCACTGAATGACAGATGTTTAGATCTGTATGGTATCCTCTTTACAGAGATGGTAAGGACTTGGTTGATGGGATGCTTGTGCAAGCAGTTGATTCTGTGGTGGAGACAAAGCATGTATGCCTGACCATTGTTCCGAGAAATAGTATTGTGTACTGACTGCCCATGAAGCATGCACACACAAGCAAGTGACAGCAGCCCTAACACACATCTCCAGTTGAGGTAGGAACCTGCACTGCTGCTGTATAATGAACACAGACATTTATTGCTCTCTCCTACCTGAATGAGGATGTGACAAGACCAGCTGTAATGGACTCTCCATCAGACTGCCAGCCAAAGTGAAACCTTGTTTTTTACATTGTTATTGCCATAGCAACAGAAAACTAACTAAACAGCACTCATATTGATAGTGTCTTACAATCCAGACTATTTTTTTCTACTTCTTCACCCTCCCACTCTACTGGAATGTTTAACGGGCACCTCAAGTAACCTCAGCTAGAATGGAATCCTCTACTGTCTTAGTTAAAACGTCTCCTTTATTCCTCAACATGGTTATTAATGACTCCATTATTTTAATTGTTTTTTTAAATATTGCTTTTTTTCTGTAGCTATACTTGTGCTTATAATTAATATTTGTGTCATTAGAAAATGCTATGGATTTAACTTCCTAAAACTCAACCTAGCTTTTCTTAACATGCTTTCTACTTCCATCTAGGCTAAGTCACCCTTCTCTGCTCTGGCCTTGACTGCTGTGTCTCTTCCCCAGTCTCTGCTTCTGTCTGTGCACTACCAGTACTCTCCTCTCAGTGTGGAAGCCATCTTTCCATTCTGAAGTACAAAGGTGAGTTCTATCACAATGCACTTCTGCTCAAAACCTTTCAATGGCTGCCACTCAGAATAAACTCTCCAAATGCTCGAGAAGTTTGGCCGTGGAAGCAGCAGCTCTCACGGGCTGAACACACTCATCTTTTCTTTACTCAATCACTTTGCTGTTCCTTGAGCCCTATAGGGATTCCCCCATTTTTGTACTTTTGGCTTCTGCCTAGAATATTCCCTCCATTGTTCACAATGCTTGACCCCAAACTTTATTCCCTTTGCTGTTGAAGTTTGCCTTATTCCATGCTGGTATGTAAGTTTGAGTCATAATACTTACTGTGATTGGACACACATTATTTTTATTTATTGTACCATTTGTCTTTCTCATGAGTCTAGAAGCTCTGTAGGGAGAACAGGTTCTACCTGTTTCTCTCACTTCTATAATTGCCACAAACGAAATAGTGATGACCCAGTATACTTCCAGAACCACATGATGAATATTAAAGGATAGTAGTGTGAGTCTATTAATATGGCTAGTATTGGGTTTATGGGGCTACAGTTCAGGAAAGAAACACACAGCTACTTTCAACTGGCAATTTGGTCTACCTCATCTGGCCCCTACAGTTTCACATGATACTGTACCATAACCATTGGCATTGTCCATGTATACCACAGAATAACACTTGTCTTTCAGGAGTCTGTCTTTCAAAGCTCAGGAGTACTTAATTCAACCCTTTGTTCATGTATTTTTTTATGATTGTGTAAGAACTCCATATGAGTAATTCTCATTATAAACACAATAAGCCCACAATCTAGGAGCTGAAATCAAAACTCTATTACTTAATCGAGACCAAGGCATGTTGTAAACATCCAGATTCTTAAGTATTTGAGTTAATTAAAATGATTTTTCTGTAGCAGCAACTTTGATTAAAGCAGAAAGGATAAATAATTAGCTTTAACCTTAGAGTTTAAGCAGGAAACTATTCAAAGTTCCTTATTGGCCTTTTACCATTTAGATAATTATGACTTTTCAATCTTGATCTGGAGCCCAGATCTTTCCTGAGTGCCCAACTCAACTCCTGCTACAGATCTATCTACCAAATATTTCTTTCTAGTTGTAACTTGACATCTTCATATTTATGGTCTGGCACTAGATACTTGCAGATTCCTTTAAGTTTTGTGTTAGTTAACAGTGCTACCACATAGTCAGTGGGTCTCAGCCTAAATCAGATGTTATGAGAAAACAATATCTAAATATATTGTAGTAAAGATGTTGAGTATGCACAGTTGATTAAAATAAAGATTATATCCTTGAGTTAGTGATATCTAAGAAGAGATTGAGACAAAATTATAATTTCATTTTATTGTGGTTACTGGTAAGAGTGTTATGATATGTGGGGAAAGTCCTTTATGATTTGCTTAGAGATTTATTGCAAAACTCTCTGTACTGAATATTGAAGGATGAATTTTGATGTTGTAAAGCAGGGAAAATATATCAAGCTGAGAAAGCAATCAAAACGATAGCACAGATAAGTCACAAAGCTGAGAGACTGAAGTGTGGTTTGAGCCATTTATATAACAGTGTTGTAAAGCACAATCAATATGAGGCAGTGGGGGTAAACTCTGGAGTTGATGGTAGATATAGACATGTACATAATGAACCTGTTCACCATGCTAAGAAGCTATGGATAATAATGAACTCTGGGGAAATTTTGAGTGGAAGCATATATGGCCAGACTTGATTCAAGATCTACTACATTAGTTTTTTGTTTTTTGTTTTTTTTTTTTTGGAAGGATGTAGCAGGAAGTGGGGAAGTTCAAGTGAGCTGGAACAAAAGGGTATCGCTTTCATTTAGGCAAACAGGAGGTCCCCAACTTACAGCCTTATGAAAAATAGGAAGTAGGTGATAGATATAGAAAATATAAAGAGAATATTTTATTTTTGTTGTAGGAAATTTATTTACATTTATTTTATACACAGGGTGTTTTACCAGCATGTGCGCATGTGCACCACATGCTTGGAGTACGTGTAGACGCAGAAGACGATGTCAGAGTCTCTGGAACCAGGGCTACGTCAGTTGTAAACTATAACATGTGTGGAGGAAATCAAACTAGTCCTGTGCAAGAACAGCAAGTGGGCCAGAAAGTGGTGGTGTATGCCTTTGAAATCAGTACTCAGGTGGGTGTTTCAGTAAATATCAAAATAGATTCTGTTGCTATATGGATCTCCGTGGGACCTTTCAGTACGGGAGCCACTCCAGAGTGAAGACAATCACCTGGTCTCTTTCTCTTCCACACAGTCCCCTAGGCGGTTAGTTACCAAGTCTTGCACACACACATCTCATTTCTTGGGCCCCATGTCAGATCTGCACACTTCAGCTGCCTCTCACCTACTGCTTTTACACAATGTCCTGCACAGGCCAGTAAAATTATGACTCAACAATCAATAAGTAATCAAACAGATTTACATATTAAATTCTCAATTCATAATATATCTACACAATAAGCCTATATAACCAGTTGACAAACATAACTGAGAAGATAAGATAAATTGACATGTAAAAATACATCCCTAGAAAGTATACATATCTATCCATGGCTACTCAGAGCCACTCAGATAGAGATGGGTCATCCTTGACTTCCATGTTGAAATCTCTCCTTCCTCCTTCTTTCTCACCCAGGAAACCATCTTTTCCCTACCCAACTCTCTAGTGTCTAATCATATATTGCCTTGACATAAACCTACATATCACCCTTTCTATTTACTTAAAAAAACAACTTTTGTCTCAAATGTAAGCTGTGCACAACTATTACCATTTGAAAATCATTTAAATGACTATGTTTTCTCAAGGTTTATTAGCTTGGGTAGGCTATAAAACTAAATTAGTCTTCAAATCAGTCAGAAACTAGAGCTATAAATATAGGAAGCTCAACACTTCTTCTAGAACTGAGACAGGTTGTAGAAACAAGTCTCCTCCAGCAGTCACCTATTAGCAACATGTGAGAGCAAGTCTTTAGCCTTCTGGCCCAGGATCATATCTGAAAGACCTTTGTAATGCAGAAATCTTGAAGGGCTGATAATGCTGCCTCAGCAAAGATTATCAGTTGATTATTCTTCAATGTGGCTCATTTTGGACAGTATTAGTTGATAGGTGAAATAGGCAGTTTCTGCCCAGTGGCTGCCTAGCCACGACTGGTGGGTATCTGAGTTCAAGGCCAGCCTGGTCTACAGAGTGAGTTCGAGAACATCCAGTGCTACACAGAGAAACCATGTCTTGAGAAGCCAAACTACCACCAGCACCACCATCAATAACAACAATAAGAAAAAGTATAGCAAGTGTCAGGTGAGTCCTCTTACAGGTCCCTGAGCCATCTCTTCAGTCCCCAAAGGAGACATTTTTAACTCTCCAGTAATTGATTTTGTGGCAAACTGTGGTAAAAGAGGGGAAAAGACACTTTTGTGTTTTAGAGACAATAATTAAGTTTCAAGAGGAAATGGACATTTTTATACTTTTAAATTTTGTTTTATTTATTTTTTTACAGATAATATGAAAGCTGTTTAAGATACATTTATTTAACACTGATTACAGAGAGAGCTGGCTTTGTAGCTACAACAACCAAGTAAATAAGAAAGCCTGAAACTTCAAAATAAAGTGAAGACTTCTTAATGAAAATTGGCAGGATACAAAAGTTCATCAAAGTCACAAGAGTGATCTTCCCAAAAGGAAATGAGTAATAAGGAGGCAGAGTGGCATGTGCCTTTAATACCAGCTCTCAGAGACAGAGACAGGCAGCTCTCCCAGAGGTCAAGGTCATCCTGATCTACATTGGGAGTGCTAGGCTAGCCAAGGCTACAAAGTGAGACTCTGTCTCAAGAAAGGAAGGGAGAAAGAAAAGAAAAAGTAAAGAGGAAGGGCAGGAAGAAATGAGCACTAAATGTCAAGAACAGAATCTAGAGAAAAATCTGGATTCAAAAGCACACAAGCAAAGCATTATCAAGTTATAAGAAAAACCAAGAAGAGCCAATCAAACATCTGATTACTCAGTTACAACAAAGGAAAGCTGAATCCTATGAGCAGGTTCACTGAAATATAAGCTGAATTGTGCTGAATGTAACCTAAGGGTTTGTGGGAGACTGGCTAGAGTGATCTCCGCTGTGGATGTAGCACTAGACACTGTGTGGTTATAGGCTCCTGTCAGGAAGCAACATAGATAACTACCGCAAACCACCCGTCTATAAGCCTGGTTAACAAGAAATTCCTGGAACTTGAATTTTGCCTGAGTGACTTGCATTTCTGAGCTTCTCAAAGGGAAACAGGAGATCAAAAGGAAGCACAGAGATCCCAAGTCTTCATGAGGTTGAGCAATGTTTCCATGGATACTCAGTGTGTTATACTCAAGTCTTAATTTTTTACTCAAAAACTGATTTTTGCTTTTTAACCAAATCAGGTCTACCATCAATGACAACTAATGACAGGATCCACACTACCATCTTCCTAATTAGCAGTTCAACTTTTGTACACGATCCTTCACTTTCTTTCATGGCAGCTGCAGTCGGACCTCGTTTTAGAAGAGGCTGGGTTTATTGGCAGGCCACGTGGGAAGATAGGGAAGAAAAGCTGTCTAGCACAATTTGAGGGCTTGTAGTTTGACTGACTGACTTGACTAGATCACAGTTCAAAAAAGGCAGCTGTAGAAATAGATCTGTGCATTGGGAAGAGAAGGGCAAGTGAGTAGGACAAAGCCACATGACTCCCTAGGAGATAGAAACAAATGTCTATTCAAGCCAAGTGAAACATTGACAACGGACCAGAGAGAACATTACACCCAACACTAGCTTGGTGAACCAGTGAGCTTGTCTTACTGGGGTTGCAGACAAGAGTGTGGGTGAGCAGTTTTAGGGGCATAAGTGACTCAAAGGCAGCTGCATTATTAAAAGGTCCAACCCAGAATAGCTGGTGACTCACAAGATATATATCCCTCGAGCTTCTACACAACTTGAGGAGAGCTTTAACAGAGAATCTGCTGTCGCCAGCAATTATTTTGGTGTAAATATAACCTAGGTGAGGAATTCCGTGAGTCCTGTAACTTTCATGAGTTTCCTGAGCCTAATGAATGTTCCTGAGTTCATTAGTTTCTGGAGTGTTCCTAGCCTTTCAGTGTCTACCCAGAGTGAATGTTTCAGATCAGGGGTAGTTACTCCACAGGCAGAGATCATGGTGAAACATGGGTTCATACCTTGAAATCTGTCAATCTTGAGGTAGCATGGAAATTCTATAATATTTAATCAATTTCCCTTTGAAATTGAAATTCTTATTAAAAAGAAATTTGATGCTGCTAATATACTAACTATGAAAGAAAAGCAATTTTACCAGAAACTATTTAATCTAGGAACAATATAGTCAGTTCTGAGCATCACTAGCTAGTTTTTAGTTTTAACAGAAAATTGTCCTAAAGAGACTGTATGGGAAGAATTTGTCCTGTTAATTACATGTGCATAGTGTACTTACTTGTTAGCAATTCATGGCCCAGTTGAAAAGACCAGGAAATTAACTCTGATGCTTTGTCATTTGGCAGTGATGGTGTGTGTGTGTGTGTGTGTGTGTGTGTGTGTGTGTGTGTGTGGTTGTTCTAGAGAAAAAATATTCACATTTTAATATTTGTTTGCTAGAGTCCAGAGCTGGCAGGAAACTCTTAACTTGAAGTCAGTTTAGACAATGACAGAAAGGTCACAGAGAATATTTACAGAAGAGTAGGAGTCACAAGTTTCTGTAGTCTACATTCATGATTCTCTTC
Organism: Micromys minutus; assembly: GCF_963924665.1. NCBI lineage: Eukaryota > Metazoa > Chordata > Mammalia > Rodentia > Muridae > Micromys > Micromys minutus. Next base: position 79,452,765 of record NC_137973.1, on the reverse strand, counting down.
TTTATCCACACATTTAAAACCCTGAATCCGTTCTCAGATATTAATCCCTGAAAATTACCTTGAGAGCGACAACTGAAGAACTCATAAGTATTGCTTAGAGTAATTAGTTCTTCTCTTGTCCACAGGGAATTCACTTTAGAGTTCATATCTATTTCTTTCGAATCTTGAGACTTTTTAAATATAAATGCATTTGAAGGTTTCAACCTAAAAATGCTGAGTAAGCAGATCAAGGTACAAGAACACACGCTAGCATTAGGTAACAGGATGCCAGTGTCTCAAACTGTATGTCAGCAATACAATCAACAGGTGCTCTGGAAACCATAAAACAACACATATCCAAAAGTACAACGTTAAGATTAAAATAGCTGAGAAATCAACTTTTTATGAATCATGGGAGTGGCCTTTAACTATATGGTTTGAAATTTTCCAAATGAGTTGAATAAACCTTAATATTTTCCTTATTTAGGCAGAGTTATTATATGCTCTGATGGCAACATAGATTTTTTTTCAAAATATTAAAATCCATAAAGTTGGTATTTCTTTGTTTTAATTGAACAAGTTTATTTTATAAGACAAAGATAAATATACACATTTTAAGCATTTTTGCATAAAAGTATATGAATACATTTTTGTCAGTACTTGATTTTTTTTTAAAGGTTTGATACTGTGCTTTAAAATCTTACTAGTTACAATGAACACAAAGTACACGTAAAACAAGATATAACCTGGAAATAGTCAAAGTTTTCTTGGTGTGTAAAGATTAAGCATAATGGTTTTTCATTTTCTTTTTCTTTTCTTTTTTCTCTTGAACTTCATATAGTCTGTGAGTTGTTTCTGAGGTATTCAGAGCTTTCTGAGGTTAGTATCCAATTATCCGTGACTGCATATTATGTCTGTTCTTTTGTGAATGGGTTACTTCACTCAGGATGATATTCTCTAGATGCATCCATTTTCTTAAGAATTTCATAAAGTCATTGTTTCTGATAGCTGAGTAGTACTCCGTTGTGTATAATACCACAATTTTTGTATCCATTCATCTACTGAAGGACATCTTGGTTCTTTCGAGCTTCTGGCTATTATAAATAGGGCTGCTATGAACATTGTGGTGCATGTGTCTTTGTTGTATGTTGGAGCATCTCTGGGGTATATGCTCAGGAGTGGAATAACTGGGTCCTCAGGTAGTACTATGTACAATTTTCTGAGGAACCGCCAGACTGATTTTCAGAGTGTTTGTACCAGTTTACAACCCCACCAACAGTGGAAAAGTGTTGTTTTTCTCTGCATCCTTGCCAGCATCTGCTGTCACCTGAATTTTTGATCTTAGCCATTCTGGTTGGTGTGAGGCAGAATCTCAGGGTTGTTTGGATTTGCATTTCCCTGATGACTAGGGATATGGAGCACTTCCTTAGATGCTTCTCAGCCATTCAATATTCCTCAACTGAAAATTTTTTGTTTAGCTCTGTACCCCATTTTTAATAGAGTTGTTTGATTCTCTGGTGTCTTGAGTTCTTTGCATACCTTGGATATTAGGCCTCTATCAGATGTGGGGTTGGTAAAGATGTTTTCCCAATCTGTTGGATGCCATTTTGTTTTCTTGACAGTGTTCTTAGCCTTACAGAAACTTTGCAATCTCATTAAGTCCCATTTGTCGGTATTTGACCTTAGAGCACTAGCCATTAGTGTTCTGTTCAAGAAATTTTATTCTGTGCCTATGTGTTCTAAGGTTTTCCCTACTTTTGCTTCTAATAGTTTCAGTGTATCTGGTTTAATGTGGATATCTTTGATCCACTTGCACTTGAGTTTTGTACAAAGAGATAAGAAAGGGTCTATTTTCATTCTTCTGCAAGCTGAGTGCCAGTTGGACCAACACCATTTTTTGAAGAGTCTGTCCTTTTTTCCATTGAATGCTTACAGCTCCTTTGTCAAAAATCAAGTGACCATATATGTGAGGGCTCATTTCTGAATCTTCTATTCTATTCCATTGATCCACCTGCCTATCTCTGTAACAGTACCATGCAGTTTTCAGCACAATTGCCTTGTAATATAGCTTGAGGTCAGGGATAGTGAGTGATTCCCATAGATATTTTCTTGTTGTTGAGGATGGATTTTACTATTCTAGGTCTTTTGTTATTCCAGATGAAATTGCACATTGCTCTTTCCAACTCTATGAAAAATTGGGTTGGACTTTTGATGGGGATTGCATTGAATCTGTAGATTGCTTTTGGTAAGATGGCCATTTTTACAATGTTGATTTTTCCAATCCATGGGCATGGGAGATCTTTCAATTTTCTGAGATCTTCCTCGATTTCCTTCTTTAGAGATTTGAAGTTCTTGTCATACAAGTCCTTCACTTGCTTAAGTAGAGTCATACCAAGGTATTTCATATTGTTTGTGACTATTGTGAAGGGTTTCTTTTCCCTAATTTCTTTCTTCGCATGTTTGTCTTTTGAGTAGAGAAAGGCTACTGAGTTAGTTTTTGAGTTAGTTTTATATCTAGCCACTTTGCTGAACTTGTTTATTAGCTGTAAAAGTTCTCTGGTGGAATTTTTGGGGTCATTTAAGTAACCTACAATCTTATCTACAAACAGTGATGTTTTTACTTCTTCCTTTCCAATTTGTATCACTTTGATTTCCTTTGGTTTTCTAATCACTCTGGCCAGGACATCCAGTACTATGTTTAATAGGTAGGGGGAGATTGGGCAGCCTTGTTGAGTCTCTGATTTTAGTGGGATTGCTTCAATTTTTCCACTGTTAATTTTGATGGTGGCTATTGGTTTGCTGTATATTGCTTTTATTATGTTTAGGTATGGGCCTTGGATTCCTGTTCTTTCCAGGACTTATAACATGAAGGGGTATAATATTTTGTTAAATGCTTTCTCGGCACCTAGTGAAATGACCATGTGGTTCTTCTCTGTGAGTTTGTTTATATGGTGGATTACATTGATGAATTTTTGTGTATTAAACAATCCCTGCATCCCAGGGATGAAGCCTACTTGATCATGATGAATAATTGTTGTGATGTGTTCTTGGATTCAGTTTGCAAGGATTTTTCAACATGGGTTTTTATTTCTTTCATTCTGAAGGACTAAGGTCAGTACAATGGAAGAAATCATTGAGGAAAACAAATCTTAGGTCTTAAAAGCTCTGATGTTACACTTGTTCCACCAATATTCTTTCTCAAGGGCCGCTGTAAGACTACCAGTAAAGAAGGGGGTCAGTATCAATTACTGTAGGTTTAGCTTTCATGCATATTGCTTGAGACACAAGGATAATACCAGTCCCTGTCCTCTATACCTTTGAATCTTTTCAGTGACAATTGCAGAGCCATTGTGTCAGAAAAGCCACACACCCGTCCAGGTTTGCTGAAGAAACTTGCTTTTTAATCTGAAACACCCATTTAAATTTCTTGAGTTCAGTGAGTCTGACTTCTCTGTTGAATGCCCCTCTCTGGCTTGTGAATGGGTCTTCTTCATGTTATGCTCTCTTCAGATGTACCACATCTAGTCCGAGTGTTCCTTAGAGAACACCCATATGTTCTGTTTCCTCCCTGGCTTTATCTTTGGCAATGGCTCTCGGAGAGCGAGAACTGCTCTCAACTTAGGCATGGCCTGTTGATAATGACCTCTGTGCATCGAAACCTGAAAGAAGAAAACAATCTATGAACAGACAGAATGCAAAAGCGCCAGCCACACTGTCATAGTATCCGATTCATCAGCCTTTACAAATAAAGGGCAAATTCAATTAGGCTAAGTAGATGGTTATTTAAAAATACTCTATAAAGTATTTCTTCATCATATAGTAAATAAGGCTTATGTTTAGCCACAGCTTAGCATGTTCCAGTGTTAGTATCAGGGCAGTTTGTTTTCATAGCTTGATCTAAACAACACTTTATGTTGACACTTCTATTGCGTATTTAATGAACTCACATCAAATATGCATGGCAAATAAATACTATGTTCCTGGTAAACCTTTCTTCTTTCTTGCTCTCTTGATCTGCTCAAGTGAAGTAATACGCTTTTCACAATATATTTCTCCTCTCATAAAAATGCATATCCCTAGCATTGTAGCTAAATCTTATTTCAATATTTTTGCAAGATGGAAAATAGAAATCTCCATCATCCTAAGTGCAGATGTGCAGCTGTTTAAAATGCAGTTTTGAACTCTACCTCAGTTTTCCTCTGAACAGCCAGTCGGTTGAGAAGTACCCTTCTGACAGAAAGGATAAAGCCTGAGAAAAATCTTTAATCCGCTGCCCATACAGAAAAAAGCATTAAGGCAACAAATATGGTACCAGCAATAAGAATTGGGAACGGCAATAGCTTAGCTCTAGAAAATTGTCTCCAATCTGGGGCTGCCATGTGACTGTGTACCTTAGTGTGAGCTGCGCTTCTATTCCTTCCTGCTAAAGAAAGGGTCAGAACTGTCACAAGTCGTGCTCAGGGTACCAGTGTGTATCTTCATTGTCCCTGAGGTGGATTCAAATCATCTGGATGTGACTTGGGTTTCTGAGTTAGGAAAAAAATCACAATGGGCAGGTCCCAAATGTACTTACATAACCTACTTCTTAAATGGGGACCAGAGTTAAGACAGACAACTCAACCGCGGTTTGCGCACCCCTCCCGAATCCCTGTGAAGTCAATTTTAGATAGCAAATGGTGCTTTCCCTGAGCAGGAGCAAAGGCAGTTTTCTCTCTGAGTGTTCAAATTCAGCCAAACAGGGAACAGAGTGGTGGTTTCGTCCTTCTGTGGCACGGAACGATGAAGATAGACCCTGTGCAATGTTTGTCTTCCCCAGACCCAGAGTGTGGGATCGGTGTGCGTTTTCCTGGTAATTAAATTCTGTAAAGAATATGAATCCTTTTATTTATACTGGGTAACTCTGAGACCAGAAATAACAAATGTTTGATTCTTGAGCTCAATAAACTTTGATATAAGTGCTTATTTTTGTTCATCTCCAGCTTTGGGTTTTTTTTTTTTTTTTTTTTTTTTTTTTGAAAAGCAGCTTTAAAGCTAGCCTCCCTTGTAACTCGCTATGGGATGTCTTTATACGCCACTGACAGTAATACAACTCATTTTGGGTGATTAACTTAACCCCCAGTATTGAGAGTGCCTTTCCATATTAGCATATCTTTCAAGGAATAGCTGCAGCATGAGAAAATTGCCTGTAGGATTATTTGCAACTAGAAACCTGTGAAATGTAAAATAAAATCGAAGACTATAAAGTAAAACATCAAAGCCACCTAAAATATTAATAGCCAGCACTCTAAAAAGTAATTTAGAAGATTGTATGAGGTAGTGAAAATTACTAATTTAAAAAGTTTTTTTTTAATTCATTTTTAAGGGCAGGAGTTAAAACAAACAAGAGACAATAGAAATTCATTTTGTTCATATCATAAAAGGAGTCCAAGGGGATATTATAGCCCTGTCAGTGGAGATGGTCTAAGGTTCAGTATTTGCCCATCTTTTACTGAGAAATATATAAAAACCAAAGCTGACATTTTCTGCATTTCAAAAGTTAAGGGAAAATAGAAGAAATACCCCCTCTAAGTTATGTGACAGATCCAGAGGGCATTTTCAATTATCAGTGGAAATCTGTTCTCTTTGGAGTATTTGCTCTAATTTACCCTGGAGTTTGTCGTTTGATGAGCCGTCTCTCTAGCCACTCCTTCATTCTGTTTTGGTTTTGGTTTTGGGTTTGCTCAAGTGTGCCCTGTGGCATGGTTGGTTTCCTAATTCAGTGCCTGCATCAGCTTAGTAGGTCCCTCCTTTTGGACTCATGCAAGCTGCATTCCTGCAGGCAGCTTGTTGAACATGAGCTATTCACCTCTGTGTCTTGCCTTCCATGTCTGTAAACATGCCTGCTTGAGCTCAATGTGTAGTCAAAGATTTCAGGAGGGAATGCTCTCCAAACGTTCATCATTGTCCTGGTGAAACAACAATCACCAACAACCTGTGGCTTTGGAAAGGTGATTCATTTCAGGCAATAATCTCAGAGAAAGCAGGAGCAGTCTCACAAGATAGCATGGAGGACCATGGGAGTGTTGAGACATGACAGACACATGAGCACTTTGAAACATCTTTCTTGCTAGGTCTGGCATGACCTTATTAGGGACAGAATGTCATGGTTCGTGCCCCAGGGACAGGAACAGAAGGCATGAACTTCCAAAAGTGTCAAGGACTGTTGTGGGCATAAGGCTTGTTTGTATAAAAATGTACATATTTTATGTTCCTCCTTTACCGTCCTCCCAGTTAATGTTAATGAGTCCATGATAATCAGAGAACTCAGAGTCCAGGAATCAAAGGTGTGGCTATTGTCTCAACAAAATGGTAAATGCTGGGGCCTTCGGGACAGCCCCTTAAGGCTATGGGTGAAGCTCTAAATGAGTTCAAAAATGTAAAATTTTTCAAATATGCAAAAAATAAGGATGTAATATAAAATATATGAGAGACCTCATGAATGTAAAGGAACTGAGGCAGCTGTGCTGTGAGCCAACTGGTCAGAAAGATACTAACAAGGGAGATGGAGAGATATAGGAAGTGGTGATCACAGGAGATCCCACCCAGCTAACATTTTTGTTTGTTTGTTTGTTTATGTTTTCAAAGGCAGACAGATTCCTGGTTCAGGGTTAGTTTTAAACAGAGCAAAGTTAGACCCGGGTGTGATAGAAATGGTAAATTAGGGGTGGGGTCTTTGTGCTTAAAAGAGGCAGACAGACCTCTGAATTCTTTTGCAATGTTAAAATGTGTGCTTGTGGTCTTCTAAGAATTAAGGGGCTGGAGTCACAGAATGCTGATTCATGGGAGAGTCAAAAAGAAACCTGGAGTAAATGACTAAGTTGGTATTTGAAATAAAAGGCTGGGTTTATGATCTGCAAGAGATGAACTACCCAGAGAATCATTTTATAATAAAAAGAACGAACTGGCACACATACACAGAGAGAAAGAGAGAGAGAGAAGAGAGAGAGAGAGAGAGAGAGAGAGAGAGAGAGAGAGAGAGAGAGAGAGAGAGAGAGAGAGAGAGAGAGTTGACTATCGGTCTCTAGAGAGAGCAGGATTTAGAGAAGGCAGTCTGGGAAGCTGTCTTGAGTAGAACATAGCTTGTCACTTTGGACCACGATTTAACTTCTAGTTGTTTGTTTCACCGTTCCCAGACACCCCTTCCTCAGAACTCTCTTTAAGCAGAGGCTGGTCCTTGACACTTGTTCTTGGAAAGTGGTTCTTCACATAGATCAATCATGTCTCTAGCTGTAAGGGAGAGGCTACAGAGGGGAAGAGAGGTTATATTTCCGGGATCTAGGGCAGAGGGCTCATGCCCATAATTTTACTTGTGACTTCATACACCTAAATCAATAAAATGCTGAAAGAAAGTAAGAAGGGAAGAAAGGAAAAGAGAAATAAATAATCTATATAAGAGATGCTAAATTAACTAGTTCAAAGTTCAACACAAGGATGATGAAGAAGAGAAAAATATCATGTTATCAACTCTGTCCATATCACGTCAGCATTTTACAACTCGTTTTAGTTATAGAGTGTGTGTGTGTGTACATATATATGTGTGTGTGTGTGTGTGTGTGTGTGTATGAGTGCATGAATGTGAGCATGTGTGTGTGTATGTAGTCTTGAATTTAGAACAAAATTGATTTCTATCTTATAAATAAGGAAATATGTATTAAAATTTTAAAATGTTACTTGACAAGATGTACTTAGTATTTAGGAAATCAAGAGTTAAGAAAAATATGTAGAAAATTTCTTGTAAACCACAAAGCAAATCAGATCATGCTGAAAAACCTTAGCATAAGGACTAGAAGGTGGCTCAGTTGGTAAGTAAATAGCTGTACCCGCATTTGGATGTGTGTGTGTTCCTCAGTGTTCACATAAAACATCAGGTGGTGTAGTGGTCCAAGTTTATCCTCGAAGCACTGGGAAGCAGAGACAGGATAATCTTTGGAGCTCTCTGAGCAGCATAATAAAAACAAAGCAAGTCTGTAGTGTAGGAAGGAACCACAAAATACATGCAAGAGCATTGTATAAAAGTAGCAAAGCAGGCTGGAGAGATGGCTCAGTGGTTAAAAGCACTGCCTGCTCTTCCGAAGGTTCTCAGTTTGAATCCCAGCAACCACATGGTGGCTCACCACCATCTGTAATGGGATCTGATACCATCTTCTGGTGTGTCTGAAGACAGCGACAGTGTACTCACATACAATAAATAAACATTTTTTTAAAGTAGCAAAGCATGTAGTTATAATAAATGACACACCCTTATTCATCCTGGGAGGAATCAGAAATAATGCACCAAACAAGATATCCATTGTCAGAAGTCATATAAAAGTACTTAAAGAAGACATTGGGGGAAGTTCTTTCTATATTATTCATTAGCAAAATCCTAACACCGATTAAAACTCTACTGTCTAACAAGAAGAGGTTTTCAACCCAGAACTAAACATTTTACAATGAGGAAAGAAATTCTTGAATAAAGGGGAAAACACAATCAGCAAACAAATAATAATCCAACTGGAACACCAAACAGATCCATCTCCTAATGGCATAAAGAGGCTGAGAGACTGAGAAAGGGACAAAGGTTCTCGAAGAGAAAGAGAAATGGGCGGAAGATGGGAACTGACAGCCCACTGAAAACAAAAAACAAACAGTTCTTAAGCATGTGAAGGTTTACCTAATCTCAGTCATGATCAGACAAACACAAAGTCAAACTGCACTGAGGTGTCACATTTCAATTATCTGATCCAGGAAGGAAAGAGCAAGCAGAGAGTAATAGCAACCCATGGTCAACAGTTTTATTGTTGAAACGAACCCATCTCATGTGTCATCTTGTCAGGAATATTTCTAAGGAAGACTTAATTGTTCAGAAAATTAGTCTAAATGAAGAAATGATTTAAATATTCTTAATTTGCTGAGAATTTCCCATGATACATTTTGATCATATTTACGATCTCCTCCCATTAATGTCTTCCAGTTCCACCCCTTCCTTCCTACTCAGCCCTACTTTATGTCACTGTCTCCTATTATTTACTTTCTAAAAATTAAATAACTCATGAACTCCAATGTAGGAACGTACATTCCTGGGTGTGGGGCCATATACTGGAGCACGATTGATCTGCTAGTAGTCACACCCTTAGACCTTTGCTTGCCCAGAAGCCATGAATTGTCCATAGTTAATTCTGGGGCACTTACAATCCCTTTCCTACTCCTTGCCAGAGTGTTGACAGGTCTGATCTCGCCCTGACAGCTATGGCTGCTGTGAGTTCTTGAGTACAGTCATCTTGTCATGCTCAGAGTACCCCATTCCGCTCCAGTCTGCCCTGAAAATCTTTCTAACCCTCTTTTGTAATAGTTCCTAACCCTTGAGGAAAGAATGTGATGTAGATGTCCTCTTTGTGGTTAGTGACTCCACAGAAACGTAGTCTGTTAATTTTGACCAATGGTGAGTTTCTACATAGACCACCACTCTCTAGTACATAAAGAAATTTCTCTCATGAGGTCAAAGAGCTGCATGAATCGTTGGCTAGAGAGAACTAGAAATTGAGAAGAGAGTTTAATAGCATGTCCATTTAGCTTCCCAACCATAGGGTTCTTTGCCAGATTTTTAGGACCAAGCATGTACTTTCTCCGACTAAATGAACCTATAGCCAATTAGAAAGCAGCAATTGGTTTCCTCCATAACTTTTATGCTGCTATCATGCATATGGGTATATCTTTTATAATGGTGTTTTGTACCAGTTCATTTTGTAAACTCAAATGGTCTTAATGATTAGTTTCCAAAACAGAGTAATGAAGCAAGAAATTTATCTTTACATTTGGAACAACCATTTGATAAAATATGATGAATTATTTTCAGAAATAAATAATTGAGCATTGGACAATGAGAGGCAGTGGTATTTAAGTCGGGAACCATGAGTGTTATAACATGGCTTCAGTTTACAGCCTAATGACTCTAGGCCACAGGACTGCAAAGAAGGAGCCTACTAGGCAGTAATGAGAAGACTTCTGTAGTCTGATACTTACCAAGAATCTAGAAACATCTGTCAAGCTTGAGTTCACACTGCCTATTACATACTACTAAAGAGGAGGAACAGCAAAAACAAAGATTCACACCCCCCCCCCAATCTCTAGGCTCCCCTATAATGTTCAGCAAAAGTCTCTGATGAGGCTGCTGGATGCCAGAAAGGGGACTCAGTGACAGTACTGGAAGCCACAGTACCTAGAACTCACAAGTCACTAAGATTCCTACTTACCTCCGAGTCAGAATAGCAGTTTATGCTATTTTCAGACAATGGGGCAAACACTCAGAGTGATATTTTCTCAGGAGAAGAGGGGAAGTGGACATTAACTACTATTTTACTTCAGCTTAATGAATCTGAAAAGCAAGATCCAAAAGGATCAAATTGTTTCACAGTCACTTAACAAAGCTGAGGGACTTTAAAGGATTCTTAAAATACCCTGTACCCTAAAAGGCATGATTTGTGATTTCTGATATGCAATTAACAACTACTACTCATGGAAAGAAAAATAAAACAGATTCTATAATTAGGAGAAAAAGTCATCAGTTGCTACGAGTCAAGCTTTGAAACATCTTAGAGTTAATATACTTGAACATTAAAGTATTTATTATAACTATAGCCTATAGGTTTGAAAAGTTAGAGAACACCCAAAATGTTACTCAAATTTGGAAAATGCTTTTTATAAATCATGTCAAACTGTCCCTAAAGTTAGAAAGTATTATATCCAAAATGAAAAATGTGCTAGGTGGGGATTACTGGCAGATTGAACACTGTAGGGAAAAGATCCCTGAATTTTAAAAGGTAACAGCAGAAACTATTCACCATGAAGAACAAAGAGGCAAAGATGGAGAAAATCCACAGTGGAGGATGGAAATGGATAGTCTGAGAGCTGCAGCACCACTCCGAGGGTCCAAAGGTTCACAGTCAGAGTCCTCCAAAGAAGACAGACCACAGAGGGGAAAGACAAAACATAGTCAAGAAAAAATTGCGAAATATCAATATTTGATTAAAAAAAATACAAACCTACAAAATTAAAGAACTTTAGGAATTTGCGTACAGAAAGCATTTGCAAAACAAGAAGAAATAATCTCTCAGATGTATAAAAAATAAAAATAATTTATGAAATATTATATATAAGTATATATTTAATATACGTATATATGTAAGTATAAAATATATAGAAGCATACTGTATATATTAAATGTATTGCATAATATACATTATATTATATACATAATATAGTATATACTTATATATAAAAGAAGGTACATAGACATGTTGTTCATAAAAAGTTCATAGTAAGGATGGCACTGTGTGAAATAGAACCAAATTGGGATCTATTTCAGTTTAGGAATGGAGAAACCTGGTCATAACATCACTCTCTTAGTTAGGGTTTTACTGCTGTGAACAGACACCATGACCAAGGCAAGTCTTATAAAGAATAATATTGAATTGGAGCTGGCTAACAGGTTCAGAGGTTCAGTCCATTATCATCAAGGCGGAAACATGGCAGGAGCCATCCAGGCAGGTATGGTGCAGGAGGAGCTGAGAGTTCCACATCTTCATCTGAAGGCTGCTAGCCAAATACTGACTTCCAGGCAGCTAGGACAAGGTTATTAAAACCCACACCCACAGTGACGAGCCTACTCCAACTAGGCCACACCTCTCAACAGTGCTACTCCCTGAGCCAAGCAAATACTAAACCATCACAATCACCAAAAATAAGCGGAGCAAATTGCAAATTAATGACTGTTCATAAATATGACAGAATTGCAAAAAGACATGGGATAATAAGTCAGCTGAGAGAGAAACCGTGGCTGGCTCTGCTGACCAGTAGAAAAATGCCATTGATAGCCATAAAAGCCAATTTAGTTTAGTTATGAAAGAAATTCAAGGGAAATGTGTATTCTTTCCATTAAGTAAGATAACAGGTGTCAATGGGAAGGAGATCACAGAAACTCTTGCACACTGTTGGTGGGACAGTATAAATGTCAGTGTGAGAGGGTCCTCATAAAACTAAAGAGAACCTCCCTGTGACACAGCAAGGCTATTTCTGGGTAATTACCCAAAGCTTCTAAGTCAAGTGCTGAAGATTCCCGACTACCGAGGCCTAGGCCAGCACTGTTAGCAGCAGTAAGGTTATGGAACCAACCCAAGTGTCCACTCATAGGATAGTGGATAAAGGAAATGCTGTGTATATATACAATAGCGATTAAGATCGTAGAGAACAAAGTTTGTCCCTTGCAAGACAATAGATAGAAGTGGATATCTTAAAAGAATTAAGTCATCCTCAGAAGGTCTCTTATGTGCATGTCCTTGACTTTATGAATATATAATAAGATCAGAGATGTACATATTACGTGAACGCAGAACAGAAACAGTCTGTGGAACAAGGGGATGAGGGACAGGGTGGAATGAGAGGGGGAGTGGGGCACAGTGGGGAGAATGCTTGCACAGAAATTCCCTTTTATAATCTGTACCAAAAACAAGGCTAGTGAGAAAATATAGCTAGAGGTCTTTGGGAGCTTCAGATATGATGATCCTCTCAAATTATAGCAAGCAGCATCTTACAGCCCTCAAATGTGTTTCCATAGGTACTCAGCGATGCTGGGGAACTAAGAACTCCCTTCCCAGGCATCTACCCTAGGTTTGTTTTGAATCAAGTGCCCGGGTCTTTGACTGTATGTGGTTGAGTTAGTTAATAGCAATGTTGAAGGCATTAGCATGGCAGTTGTACAGTGCTGGTAAATCCCCTGTAGTATGAAAAAACTGAACTCATCCTAGGAAAGAGTAAGGATAACTTCCAGGCTCAACATACTGTAGGGAGAGAAATAACTTATGAAGAATAAATAGACCCCCTTTGGACCTGCAGAATCTATATTAACCCAAGTTTGAGGCTTAATTAAAATCTTAGCAAGTGTCCCCTCTCTGTCCCCTGTCACTAGACTAACAGCTGGTGAATAAGAAGGAAAGCAGAGCACAGCTGGGATGGCTGTAAGAAGCAGAGTCTCTCTGAGGAGTGGTGCAGGGAAAATACAGTACCAGAGGGACAGCGAGCATTCACCATCACCTCAGGCAGCAATCTCATACTCAACACCAGAAACATCACTAGAGGACTCTGGAGCCTGTGGTGAGCTGAGGCTATCCACTGTCACAAATCTCAAACCACCCAGTTTCTGATTAGCTTAGTTAACGTAAGCCCCTCACTAATAGGCTGTCAATAAAGACATGCTCAGCTCTAAATACAGAAATATTTACAGTAGTAACTGCATCTTAAACTACGGCTAGATCACAACAATATAGTTGAAACCTGTGTATTTGTGTGTGTGTTGTTCTTGTTGTTGTTTTGGGCATAGAAAATGTTCTGGAGTGATAAATAACCACAGGAATTAAACACAATTATGACCATGCTGTCAGAATTATTTGACTGAAATTTAAAGTAACTATGACTATACATTAAAATCCATAATGAAAAGCATGACTGTATGCAACATCAGATGAGTCACTGACAAAGAGAAACTACACAGAACTAAGTGTAGTTGCAAAAAGTCAAAAAGGCAAAAGCATAGATAAAGGCAGCCTTCAAGGGTTAGGGGTGTGGCTTCTCCATGCACATAGGGAAATAAATCATAGGCAGCTTGTAAGAAAGACCAATAGACCATGGAGACTAAATGCAGAGTGCAGAAGGCTGGAGTGGCCTCAAGAGAAGAAGTGAAGATCCCTCCAGGTTCCAAGACAATAGTAAATAGGTAGGACTGGCAAGCCTGGTCTCATGGAAGAAGAGAGAGAAGTAGAAAAAAGAGCTGTGCACTTTCAGAATTACCCAAAAAATCTCAAAGCAAATTAATCCACTAGGATTAGAAAGTATAAAAACATGGTAACCACCATGAAATCTACTCTCCGAAATTACACACTAAGATTTCTAAGTGAGAAATAGCATGGGATAACTTTGAAGGCAAAGACAGGAGAGACAAGGTATTGTCTACAGAGAATTAGGTCAATGATGGCAAAGTTCTCATCAGAAACCTGCAAGCAAACAGTCAAATGACCGGATTCTTCAGAGAACCAAAAAGTAAAAAAAAAAAAAGAAGCTAAATGGGAGGGGGAGGGGAAGGGAAGATAGTGAGAGAAAATTCTGCCATCCCAGAATTCAGTGTCTAGATTAAATAACTTCTAAATGTGAAGAAAAAAAATCAATACCTTCTCAGACACAAAAAGAAGAAATTGGAGGGAAGTCTTCTTGAGGAGCGACTCTCTAAAGAACATTTAGAAAAATGTTTTGCTGTAGAATATTAGGATGTTAGAAGAGAAGACAAGAAGAGTTAAAAACTGAACAAATGAAAGGAAAATGAAAATTTTCTTTTATAATTTAATTGCTCCAAACACTATTGTTAATTAAAAATAGCAATGACTTAATGTGTGTTTATGAAATGCATTAAAATTTATGGTAATGGTGAAAAGATATCAGGAAAGAATTGGGAATGTACTTTTATAAAGATTATAACACTACAGCTGAAGTAATTTACTATGTGAAGCTTTGGCCCAAATTGAGGATAAATATTGCAATACCTGTGTGCTTGCAGAAAAGTACAAAGCTTTGTGTTTGATACCTAGCCTGGGGCAGAGAAACCAAAACAAAACAAAGCCACACCCCCGAAACCAAACCAACCAAACCAAAAAACCCAAATCCAAACCCAACCAACAAACAAATGAAAAAACTCATAAAAACGATCATATACATATTTTAAAGTATGATAGTACAGGTAAGATAAAGTAAAGCTGAAAATTTAACCAAAATGAAGTCTCCAAATCCCAAAACCAAATCAAAGCTTTGATATGTGTATTTGATCCCTAGGTATTATATATATCCAAGCAAAATAGAAACATATGCCCACAGCAAGAGTTGTGTGCAAATATTCACAGCTGGCTTTTGTGTGAGTAGAAAACCCTGGGCACAACTTGAATGTCTACCAAGAAATAAATAGGCAAGAAAATTATACATATTTGGATAGTGCAAAGTTTTCAGTTGAAAGGAAGGGGCTGTGCATAGATGCAAAGGTACAGAAACATCCAAAGATAATGGTTTTAAGTGAAAGAACTCATCGGAGAGGTACACTGTCTTTATTTGGACAAAATCCAAGGACAGAGACATGAGTGTAGAGTAAAATCAAGTAGCCGGATGTTGCCTAGAGACAGGGACAGGGGTGAGGAATATGTGCGGATCACATGGCAGCAGGAGAAAATGCTGGGTATCCTTTATCTTGGTGTGATGCTTCCAGGAGAATGTGTGCCTATCTACATATATGTAACCTACTCATTTATGTGTATATTACATTATCAAATTATAGAATATAGCTCCTGAGTACATGAAGCTTGTCATACATCATTTATACCTCTGTTGATTGCATGTGTTCATGGTGGACATACTACTGTACATTTTAGTTTGAAAATATTATTAATTTCATATCTTGACCACTCTAATGTTTCTCTCTAAAACAGTCCATTTATTAAGGCCTAATTTCTTTCTATTTTAAAAAATATTTTATTGGATATTCTCTGTATTTACGTTTCAAATGTTATCCTCCCCCTGGATCCCATCTCCCCCTCCCCCTCCACTTGCTTCCATGAAGGTGCTCCCTCTCCCAGTCACCCTCTCCCCCTCAGTGCCTTAGCATTTCCTTACAATAGGAAAATGTGCCTTCACTGGACCAAAGGTATCTTCTACCTAATTTCACTTATGTTAGGAGAGTATCCCTCGAATACTTTAAAGGGTTCACACAGATTATGATGACACTTCGTGGTTTTAACCACGTCTTACAGTCAGACTTTTCTAAGTACATTGAGTGTTATTTTCCTAACTCAGCATGGAATTATCAACACATTAAAATTCTTTTCCTTTTCTTTTTTTTCCCCCTGGGTAAACTTCTAAAATGCATGCCAAGCCAACCCTTGCCCCTTGCAAGTTAGATAAGGCCATGGGACTGAGTTCTAGCCAATAGCATAGTGTTGTGGCTTCTCTTGAGGCCTTCAGTATCCTTCCCACATAGGACTCCTTTCCTTTACAGACTGTTCAGAGGAGCAAGGATTCCTCTGAAACCCATGGAAAGGCAGACTCACAAATGAGAATTGCTTTTGTCTACAAACAGAAAGATGTCAATAACTGCTTGTTAGCCAGGGATAGAGAAACCAGAGAGCTATACACTCATGAGTTAAGGTTTTCTAGTATAAGCCATATGATTATGGTAAAGTATCCATATGCTGGGGTGGGCACATCTTCCCAGATAATATTTATTATTAATTTGATTCATGTCATTGTGGTAATAAAATAATTCTTGATGGCATTGTATTCTACTGGATAATTTTTATTTCTGAGGTTTTAACACATATGAGGTCTGTGTCAGATGTACAACAGGCATTTAATAAGTGCTTCTCAAGTTTTCAGACTTAACTTTTTAAAAGAAAACCCCACACTACAAAATAGCATATGTATGGTTCTTTTAATCACAATTTATTTATAATAAAATAAAAATGTGAATTTAAAGACTTTTGACAAAAATAGTCCTCTCTAGCTTCCCCCAATACCTTCTATTAGCATTCTCTAATACCTTTAAGAATAAAAATCAAAGAACTTCATGGTTGGAAAAATAATTTCTATTGAAATAGAGCTTGCACAAGGATTTGTAATTACTTACAGAAAGCTTATTCAAACTTCAGATTATACTTCTGATGAAAATTCCATTACACCATTCTGCACGATGTTTTCCAAAGCAAATTATTAAACAAAGTGTTCCTACTTGCACAATCATCTTGTAAAAGGACTTTGTCTGCAGATAGTATGTCACTGTAGTTCTTACTCGGTACTTCTGAAGGAAGCACTGAGTCATGATATTCCTTTTCAGGTTTTACTAAAACAAGCTTGATCCACGAATGCAGAAGGGATATAGCTGTTTGGTTCTGCAGTTCAACGACTGAGCAATTGTTACAAAGGCCACACTGGACAATCCTTTGGTGAAAGCTCAGTACAACCTCTTCAAGTGACTTATTCTACTTTGCAGCTGACATAAACATAACATAGACCCCAGATCAACGCTTTCCTCAGAGCAGGAGGGAAAGAGACTTTTTAAAGATGCCTATCTATAGAAAGTACTGCAATCATAAGGAAATCACCGTTTCTTGAAGAAACGAAGGGGAAAAATGAAGACATGAGGGCAAGTAGGAATCTGTAGCATTTGGAGCTGGAGCCATGGTCACTCAGATGCAGAAGAAAACCCTTGCCTGACAGCACAGAGTTGAATAAAGCCCTTGCTTGATAAGCACAGACAAGCTCTGGGAGAACAAGAGCAAACTAGTTTGGACAATGGCATTACCAGAGGCCATGTGCTTTGCCCGTGGACATCACAAGCTCTCAGTGAGCCCTGGGCTGCTTGTGACAAATGTCCTTTCTTCTCCCTGTGCTTGCTCTTCCGTCAGCACCACCTGTTCATCAGAGACCCAGCCATGTTTTCGGTAGCCTAAAGTCTTATCCTGTAAATGCTAAATTTGAAATCTTCATCTAAAGAATGGAGATCCTGAGAACTTTAAGTGGTGGAGAAAAACCCCCAAAGAGAGATCGAAGAGAAAGCCTTGAGGCAGTTCAGAGGTCATAGACCCTCAGATGAATAAGTAGCCATTGAAAACCCTCTTCCATAACTTATTCAAAACATATCAAGGGCCCAAATGTGAATAAATCAGCTCTCTCCACTATCATGGAAAATCATAAATAGAAAAAGAAATCAAAGAGGTAGAAATCAGAGAGCCATACCCTGATTCAGA
This sequence comes from Micromys minutus, assembly GCF_963924665.1. Taxonomy (NCBI): domain Eukaryota; kingdom Metazoa; phylum Chordata; class Mammalia; order Rodentia; family Muridae; genus Micromys; species Micromys minutus. The sequence continues at coordinate 79,434,937 of NC_137973.1, read as the reverse complement.
GAAGTCACTGAGTTCACAGTTTGCCTTGAAGCATTGGGCAGCAGCTGGGTCTAACAAGGCAGACAATGAATATTCTTAATGTTTCAGGTAATTCCTGCCATTCAGATGGATATCCAGCCATTGCTGGTCATTTTTAAAAACTGCATTTTCACATGTTTTTAGTGTGTGAAATGTCTAAAACTCAGAGATATACCACAGAGGTTCATGTTTGTGTCCTGACCACCCATCTTGACTGGATGATTTACCATTTTTAGTGTTTACTGTTAGGGTGTCAAAGGCAGGTACCAGGGCCTATGCCTGCTGGACAAGCCCTTACTTTCTCCATGGACTGAAGGCACACATATTGTTTCAAAGTAGCCTTTATGATTCTTTTTGTCTGCACTAGCTGTGGCTGAGCTTTAACAGTTCTCTTTCTTTTTTTCCTTTTTCTTTCCATCTAGTTCCTGAGATCAAAATTTGGATTACAAAACTGTATCATAAAGAAATCGTTGATTTGCTCTCCAGTGAACAGGATGTTTAGAAATTGACTCACTGGAAGGGGACGGGGTGGGTGAAATGGTCTACCAGCCAAAGAAACTTGAGAGTAAAGTGGGACTTCAACACTGAGAAGAAGCTTGGGAGGTGTGGTTTTCGGCCTTCATCTCTCTGAAAATGCTTTCTTTCTAGGATAGTAATGTGGGAATATAGCTAACAAGGGGTGGTAAGGATTTAGCTGGAACTAGGGTTAGAGACTTATAGAGCAAAAGACCCAAGAGGAAAATCAGGGCTTGTTGACAAGGCAGCCTACTGTTCTTGCTCTTAGCAGCACATCCCAATGAGCCATCCTGGTGCCCAGGACCCCTATCATTTATAAGCCTTAAACCACTGTGTCTGTACGTTTATGTGCACTTGGAGAAAGAGACACAGTTGTTATTCAGTCAAGTGGAGCTATAGAACGCAGGCCGTTCCAGACGTCCCACCTCCTACTACTTCCCAGCCAGTGTGAGGTAGAATTTCATCTCTTCATTTGTGTTCTGTGACAACCTTCGAAGGCTAAAACAAGTCCCATATGATTCCAGTGGCACTTCTTTGTAGCTTTAGCCACAAAGAAAGTCCCAACATTACAGCTCTTGTCTCAAGCTGCCCCTTAATCAATGATAATGAGTTAGAACAGTGTTTACCCTACATGTGAGAGTTCTAAGAGGTAAGATGAGAATACATTTTGGAGACTTCATGGAACCATGAAGTAGATGATTTCCCAGTGGGAGAAATGTTAAAATACCTGTCTGTACAATGCTGGTTCTTCGTCTTGTGGAGGGGTTCATTTCCAGATGGAGAAGGGGGTTCTCCCTGGCTAACCAGGCACATGATAAGTAAGAATGAACAGTATCTGGTCATACTGGTCTCCTTTGGCCCCTTGTTCTCGTACCTCTTCCTGAATCCAAGAGCTCTTTGCATTTTCCCAACTACAAAGAGGTTGTACCACTCTGGCTACAAGGCTGATAACAGAAATGCAAAGCTCCCCTTGTCTAAATAGCAAAAAAAAAAAAAAAAAAAATTAAAAAGAAAATACACAATGGAAGGTCCATGTTTCTATGCACAGTCCCTGCATTTTTGGTGTTAGAGGAGTCACACATCACACACAGGTTTCTGCTCTTGTGGCCACTCTAAGGTGCTATCATTAACAATTTCAGTCACCTGTTAGGAGAGTGAGTCTCTCTCAACTGGACTACACCAAAGTATCTAAATCACAACTGGAAAGGAATGATCATTGCATCTGGTCGGCATGGCTAAGCATCTGAGGCAACCAGGCCTATTTCCTCTCCCAGTCATCTTGGATAGGAAGTTCTGTACTCTACACAAATCACCTCTTTATGAACATCTTCCATAATGTTGAATCTTCAGATGGTGAGCACAGGTAGTCATGGGTTTTAGAAACAGGTAGGACACACTAGCTTAAAAAGAAGCAGTCAGTCTAGAGCCATTTAGGGAAGGCACAAGGTGGATGGGTTAGAACTATCAACTTGATAAAATCCAGTTACCAGTGAGATGGGCAACTGGGCATGTTTGTGGATGACCGAATTGGTTACATCCACTGATGTGAGACGGTCCGATTTAACTGTGTGTGGAGCCGTTCTCTGCACAGGAGATCCTGAGCTGTGTAAAAGGGAGAAAGGAATCAGGGCACCAGCATGCCTGCCTTGTTCTCTGCTCCTTTATGGTGAATGCAGTGTGACCACCAGTCTTAAGCTCCTGCCACGGTGAGCTCCTAGAAATGTAAACCAAAATTAAACCCTTCCTTTCTATTTTAGTGAAGGTTTTATTGCTGTGAAGAGACACCATGACCAAGGTAACTCTTATAAAGGACAGCATTTAATTGGAGTCAGGCTTCGACATTCAGAGGTTCCAGTACAGTATCATCATGGCAGGAAGCAGAGCAGCCTGCACGCACACATGAAGCTCCTGAAGCAGGAGCTGAGAGGTTCTATGTCTTGATCCAAATAGAGCTAGGAGAGGTCTATGGTCCATGCAAGCAGAAGGAGGGTCTTAAAGCCCACCCCCACAGTAACACATTTCCACTTCTTCCAGCAAGGCCATACCTTCTAACAATGCTACTCACTGGGCCAAGCATATTCAAACCACCACACTTTCTAAAGTTGCTCTTGTTAAGGTATTTTACCACAGCAACAGAAAAATCAACACACACTGGGACAGATGCATTTTAGAATCCAACATTTATTGTCTGAAGTCTCTTTGATGAATTGTTCCAGTAGAGCTGTATAAGAAACAAATCTTAGTGATCATTTAGTGATATTCCCATACTCAAGATTTGATCCATGAGGAACAAATTATTTCCCAGAACACTGTGGTATTCGGCAGATATGGGACCACTGCATTTTAATATTGTGGCACATTAAAATTTACACAGCTAGCTTCCAGGACGCTATTTTTTTTTTTTTTTT